>NW_011495026.1:9345982-9414041 GCF_000754665.1 Bison bison bison | reverse complement strand
CTGCTCCTTGCACATAGCAGAGACCCATTAATAAATATTAGTTCCCTGCTTTTTTCAGGGATCAAAAAAACTATCTTGTGGCTCATATTTTTTAAATGTCATAGTGGTGGCTGTCACCTTCTGATATAAAATGTATTTGCTAAATAGAAGTGTAAGCATTGGGGAATACTGCAGTTAGAACTTTGACAATTCTACTTGATTTTTAAACAGATTTATAATGTGTAAGACAATTTTCTTGACTCTTCAAGAAATAGGAAATGCATTGGGTAAAGGAGGATCATCTATAATTGTTTACTATAAGTTCTTTGGAATACCACAGAGGAGAGGTGAAGAGAATTAATAAAATTAATAGCTGTGATCAGGGACAGAATGTCTTGATTGTTAGAAACGTGAATAAGAACAAGACCAACAGGAGAACTCAGTACACTTCCGTTCTGTGTGTGCATGAGGTGGGGAAAACACACGGTTTCCCTGTCACCTAGTGAGAGCAAATGGGCAAGTGACGTGAATTTAGCACACGTCAACTTAAGAGGTCTGTGGCTTAGGAACATGCTGAGTCAATTTGCTACTTGAGAATGTACATCACCTTGATAGTGGACTTCCCCAAAAGTGGAATTCTAAGCAACCTCATAATCCTACCTGGGGAGAGCAGAGATTTCCTTTTTCCTCTGACTGTCCAAATCATGCGATGGATACAAACCAGACCTCATTCCCTCCGCCCACATTTTCCTTTACATAATAACACAGAAAGATTTTTCCTACGGCTTAGTCACTGGTAGATTAAATAACCATTCTGAAAATTAGGAGGCAAGGTGACAAAACTGCTTTCAAGGAATTTTTTTGAATTTTCTAAATTGAGGATTTTTAATTCATTATTCAGCAATTACCATAAGAATGTACCAATCTGAATGATAAAATGGCTTGCTATTTAAAACAATAAATAGGAAGCATTACATCATCAGAAAACATTTACCAAGCCTGTGTTTGGTATTTGGTATTCTCCTAGATGCTATCATGTCACTGTTCTACGAAGATACAAAGCAACACTTAATTATACCCATGCTTGAGGAAATGAAAGCGTGCTTGTCTTTATGTGTGAAAATGACACTAAATATGATCAGACAAATGTGCATTTGAGGTTTGTTTTACAGTTGCAGTGAGTTTTCTTGCCATAATTTCTGTAGCGCATTAACTGCTGGTGACCTGTGTCAGAATCTTAAGATGATCAGCACAGGTTAGAAGTATAGTCTTTGCTCATAAAATGGTTTGTCTTTGAGATATTGATAGTAACTAAAACCATGAGCAAAAGTACTTATCATCATCTTACAACTGATGCGTCAGTAAAAATAATCTGTACTTTTATGAACTCAGAAAAGGTTAGTAAAACTGACATTAGTGTAAGACACTAGTAAGATATGGAATTTACAACAGTATTAATTACATATGAATTCATCTACCAGAAAAAATTAGTTGGGGGAATTATGAAATAAGAACTTCAGCCATTTAATGTGCTGGTGGTATTACTTTATTAAGCTTTGTATTAGAATTCATCTTGTAATATTGGCTTAAATTCCTCAGTCATTTTTCCCCTTTTAGGCATCAAAGTTTCTGATAGCTGCCTCCTGCCACGGTGGGGTGTAAAGACAATCTTTTCAGGGTCCAGCACCATACCTGACACCGAAAGGCACTTGTCTCCTGAATATATGAATGGCTGATTAAATGAATGAGTGAACTTATTCATTAGCTGAGTTTTGGCATATAAAAGAAATGCAGTTGGATATAACAGGAAACCAATCACAAGCTCAACTCTGATTCTTGCAAATAGAATGAGACACAGTAGGCACCAAAATGGGAGGAGACCACCCACAGTCTGTTTACCTCAGCATCTTGAAAGCAGATAACTCAGGTTCTAGAAAATGCATGGTGACTGGCCTGCAGTTACATCCACGGGGGAAAAAAAAAAACCAAAACTAGCAGTTGTTCCCTAGATAAGACAAACTATTTCCATTAACTATTAACAAAGAAGCGGTCACTTGAGCAGAAACCTAGGCAAATGCCTTGAGCAGTTAAAATGAATTTCCTGCAGAAAAGCATTTCTTTTGATGACAACTTGAAAAAATAATTTATGTAGTTTCTTTTTCAGTAGCCGTGCTCCATCTGTGTGGCGCAGCATTATTAGCATTTGTTCACAACAGAAGTGGTAAGGAAATTACTCACCACGGTTGTTAGACCGGGTTATTAGAGGCAGAGAGAGAATAGTGGCCTTCATGGGTACTCAGTTCAGATGCTGCAGTCAGCAGAGGTGTGGGCCACCGTGGGGGAGGATCTGAGAATGGAGGAGAGAACCAGCTTGCTCATTTTCTGGTGAAACATTAAAATTTGTAATGCAAGCCACCTAGCCTGGCAAGGGTGATTGGTTTCTTTTGTTCTAGCAGAGAAGGGTTGCTGGGGAATAAATTCAGATGAATAAATATGGCTCTAAACTTTGAGTATGAATTTCATGAAAGACTCGTTTATGACGTCTCAGGAAACAAGTGCATATAATGTTTTTTTGTTTTTTGTTTTATTTCTAAAGAGCGTGCAAAATTAGATTGTATCAATCATTTCTCATGAATGGCTTTGTACCATGGCTTTGGTCTTTCAGTCTTCAGTTATGAATTTGCATGTCCCATGCACTTTGGTCCCTATGTGTCTGGGTATAATGAGGGCATCTTTGTTCATTTAAAATTCATTCAACAAGTATTTATTGAGCGCCAACTAGTCACACTTTTCTACTCTAGTTTTTTCCAAGTGTGAAAAAATAGGATGGTCTTTTAGCTGTGTTTTATTGAGCACAACTTGTAGATGTTTTAGCAGGGACTTCCTAGCACATATGGTACTTTTGTGAACATTTTTTTAAAAATGCTCCCTCTGTGTGCAAAAGAATTGTGTTCAAAAGTGTCTCTTCCTCTCAGAGGATGGAGACTTATACCTGGGCAAGAGACTTGATGAGGTAATTGCATGCTTCAGCCCGTTCCTGGGCACCACTCTGCATTCCACAAAGGCTTGGCTAAATGTGGAAGCTGGTCTAGTTGAAGCCTCACAAAAACAGTTTGGCTTTTGTTCAACTTTTGGTGATTTGTACTGAAACTGGAGAAAGTTCCTTCAATCCACGTTAGTCAAAGAATCTCTGTACCAAAGACTCTGTTGTCTATCTGCCAGATGAAGGAGTTAAACTAAATGTGGTCTTCCCCTTCCCTTTCCCCATATCCTGCTAAAAACTATGTATCTGGATTACATAGTAGAGATGTCAGGAGTGTAGGCTTTGGAGTCAGGCTGCTTGAGTTTGAATCCTGGCTCTGTGATTTAAGAGCACTTTGGCCTTGGAGATGTCTCTGAGCCTTGGTTTGTTTCTTTGTAAAGTAGAGATGATAGTACCTAGTAGGCAGTTCATAGAGTTATTAGGAGAATTAAATGAGATAAGGCATGTAAAGTATGTAGGAAAATATACAGAATAAGTGCTCAATAATTGTTAATTATTGTTATTATTATCATTATTATTTAGTCAATGTGATTCCATATCTCTAGGAAACCAAGCGCAGCCATCCATCTAGCATTGGTCATCTCACTAACACTCAATAGTTTATCCACATTTGTCACTCAGCCAGTGATAACATCCTCTGGGTCACTTATCTGTAGTAAATAAGGGCATTCATTTGTAGGCCTTGACAAAGCTACTGCCCTCAGTCTCCTAACACTATTGTAATACCACCTAAGACATTTTTGATCTTTCTAAGGAAGGGTCAAGTGCCAAGCAGTTTTTCTTGAATCAGTTGGTATCTGTACTGACACCTCAACATCCCTTAAGCATATAATTCCTGAAGCACCTAAGAAGTAGAGTGTACATTTAGCCATTACTGTTAACCAACAATCCCAAAGTATAGTGGCTAAAAAACCCACCATTTATCATTTCTCACAAGTTTATGGGATGGTTTAATAGCTCTGCTGATATGGGATAGGCTTAACTGACCTTGGCTGGGTTCCTTCATTCCTTTGTGATCAATGGCAATCACAGACCTCTAAGTTCTTTCTTACTTGGCTCCCACATCCCTCCAGCCTAGGCAAATTCTGATGGTGGTTGCAGGAGTCCAAAAGAAAAAGAAGAAACAGCAAATCTCTTTCCAAGTCTTTACTTGGGTCAAGTTCACTGTTATCTCATTAGCTAAAGCAAGTAGCAAGTAATGTGGCCAAGCCCAAAGTAAGCATAGAAGGATATAAGTAGAGGGACGAATGAGAAACTGGGGCCATAACTGCAGCCCACCACACACAGCAAATATTATTTTGAGGATTTCTAGCTTATAAGCTTATCTAGTAGTCAGCTTCATTGTTTTAATATTCATTCATTAATATGTATATATATATATATTCACATGTCCATATATATACATATATTGGGTTTCCTTGGTGACTTAGTGATAAAGAATCTGCCTGCCAATGCAGGAGACACAGGTTTGATCCCTGGGTCAGGAAGGTCCCCTGGAGAAGGAAATGGCAACCCACTCCAGTATTCTTGCCTGGGAAATGCCATGGACAGAGGAGCCTGGCAGGATACAGTCCATGGGGTTGCAAAAGGGTCGGACAGGACTTATTGACTAAACAACAACAACAACATATATACATAGTAGTAATTGAATGTGTATTATGTATGTTATTATATACATAACATATAATACTGATATGTATATATACAGTTGTTTCTTGTTTTAATCACAGGAAATGTCTTGAAAAACAGTTCAAAATCCAGAAATAAGTTGATAGTTTCTAATCAAATCCTAAAATCATGTCTGAAATGTTCTGATGTTGTTTTCTACCTCTTTGCATGGCTCAGTCTGGGTCTTCAGAGAAGTTGTCACCACACATGTAATTGCCACCTGCCAGAGCAGCTAAAAGACTTCCTTATGGACTAAATGGTGTTTTATGGAGGCATCCCAAGGGCCCCATGTGCTCAGAACACGAACATTTTAGACACAGAACAGTTGGTGGGCAGGTAAGGAGTGTTAAAAGTTGAGTGAAATCTTGGCCAAATTCTCTTCATGAACTTCTACTTTGTTCTTTTAGAAATCAGTTAGCAAAGTCCTTCTAAGGTAGATTAAAAAAATTAAAATGTAGGGGGACTTTATCCCTGCTAAGGTAAGGCTGAAGTATTGAATTATGCAGTTAAGTGACATGCTTGGGAATGCCGCCACCTATAACAGTGTGAAAGACGGAGCTCCCTCTTCACAGCAGTTGGCTGTCCTGGTGCTTAGAAGCCAGCTCAGGGAGGACAGAGTACACCCATCAAGGAGCTGCTTCTAACCAGCTTGCAAAACCACGGTTATTATGACCTGCAAGTCCTTCAAGGTATAAGTTGTCTATTAGAATATTCATCTAGACCTTAACTTTAGGGTCAACAAAAGAAAAAATCCTCTTAAAATTAGTAAATATACCTTCTAATTTGTGTCTCCAAATTCTACCACAGAAGCACAATGGTTCATTCCCTTAAATATTTGAAGACAACATGTGGTCTGTTCCTCTCTAACTCGTTAACCAGACTGGTTTAATACTTTCCTATAGGACCTAGTTTCCAACAATACTATCATTGGGTTCCCTGTTTTTCTCTAGCACTCACAGCTTTTTGCCACGCCTGCTCTTAAATGTGGCGACAGTGCTGTCCCAGGTATGATAAATTGGGACAGTTCTCAGGCCCTACATGTTGTCCACCCCTCCCCCCAGCACCCAACACACGCACACGTTGTAACGACAGGTGGCTAGGAAATGACTCAGGAGGTGTTGTGTGGAAGAATAAGAGGAGGCTTCAAGCACAAGTGTGGGGAAAACCTTGAGGGTTTCAGACATAAGTGTACTCAGTCAGTAAACTCACCCTTCTCACCATGGCAGATGGTAGCAGAGTCCCTCCCTCTTTCCACAGGCTCTTCAAGATGCATGCGTCACAATAAGACTCCTGCTCTTTCCAAGTTTATCCTTGATATTCTCCGTAACAAGAGATTGCCTATAAATGAGTAGTCAGCACCAAATGATGTGATTTACCGTCACCTGCCTCACTGCATTAACCTCAATCACCCCAAGGGATAACCAAAATCTCTTGTAACTCTAATAACAGCAAAGCCCCCCAAATGCTAGCCTTCATGAGCCATTCTTCTAACGATGCACACTGACAGGTGCTTCTCTTTTGACCAGCAGTCCAGTGCTCACTATATTCAGCTTGAACTACTGCAACTCTCTAATCTTTTATCCCTTCTTCTTTCCTTCCTCCTTCCCTTCCTCCCTCCCTTCCTTCCTTACCCTCTCCCTTCCTTTCTTCTTTTCTTTCTTTCCTTAACTCCTCAAACCTTAGTATTTTCTCACACAAATAGCTGAAGTGGGTTGGCTGAAGGCATGAAGAAGAGAGTTATCCCTGCAGGTTCTACTTTACAGAGTTGCCTCTAGTGTACTTCATCCCACTCTCATTTTGAGTTCGAAAAAAATGTATTTCAAGTAAATAGTAAGGAGTTATGAACAAAAACTCCGCGTGATTAAATATGCATAGGAAAAGCATTAAACCATGCTCCTTGATTGCAGGACTTTCTGTTTAACTTGCAGTTGCATCTGTGACTTTCTAGCAGTGTGCGCATAGCCATGGAGACTCTTCCTTGTGGAGCATCAAATGGGGCAAGTCGTACAGGACTGACTCTGGTCTAATTTGTGAAGGTACATCCCTACCACAGTCATGGAGCATCCCTCCGGGGAAATACAGCTGCAAAGAGCAAGCTCCCCGACCAGGTTTTCCATCTGGTCACTGGGTCTCAATGAATGAACTTCAGCTACCACCATGCACAGATAAATAAAGAGAGTCTACTAAACACCCTTAAAGTTCTCTTTATTAGTGATCTAGTATGCAAGAGGGATGCTCTCTATGTTTTCTCCCACTGGTTTTCAGAATCTGGAGTTTTGGATCATCCATTCAGTCACGAAATATGTATTGAATACACAATTTGTGCCAGGAAGGTAGACCAAGAACCCCAGCCTTTATAGAGGTAATATTCTGGTGGAGAGATAGATAATGAATGGATAGTAACATAAAATATTATGTAAGGTACATCAGACCCTGAGAACTGCTTAGGAGATGAGAGGAAGATAAGGAATGTGCGGGTTGGGGGTAGGAGCTATTTTTCTTTGTGTGTGCAAAGAAGGTCTTAAGAATGAAGCAGTGAAGAAGTAAGCCCTGTGAATATCTGTTGAAGGAAAATGTCAGGCAGAGGGAATAGCCAGTGGAGAGAAATCTGCAGTTTGGGGGAGCATTCAGGGCTGGGATCTACATTTGGTATGATTAGCGTGTATATGGTATTTAAAACTAAGAAGCTGGTTGAGACCACCAAGAGAGTGAGGAAATATGAGAATTAAGTCACAAGTTTAAACACTTCAAAAGTTTAAGGTCTGGAGTAACAAAGAGCAAAGGAAACTGACATGAAATGGACACTAAGAAGGGTGAAAACCCAACAGAGTGGAAGCCAAGTGAAGACAGAGGGAGTGCTGGGACCCAGGGAAATGCTAATAGAGGAAGAAAGATGTAGACTGCAATATGACCCGGAGAGAGCAATGTGGAAGTAGTTGGTGAACTTGAAAAGGGGTATTTCAGTTAATTAGTGAGGACAAAAATGTGGGGAATAGTGGATTAGAGAGACAATGGGAGGAAAGGAAATAGAGTCAGTAGGAAGAGACAGATCATTATTTCAAAGAGTTTTGCCTGTAAAGGGGAGCAGAGAAATGGTAGGTAGAGAGAGGTGAACAGTCAAAACTATTTTTAAGATAGGAAAGATGGTAGCCTATTTGCATGCTAATTTAAATGATTCACTAGAAATGAGAACACAGATAACAATAGAGAAGGGGGAGCATGGCTGTGCAGTGTTGTTGAGTGATCAAGTAAAGGTGGGATCTAGAGAGCCTGCCCTTAGACAGGAGCACAAGTGGCCCTTCCAGGACAGCAGGAGGAGAAGCTGAGTATGTGAACACAGACTCAGCTCAGTGGGTAGTTACGGTGGTGAGGCATGAAGAAGCTCTCTTCTGACTGCTTCCCTTTTCTCTGAGAAAAATGGGAGCAAGGTCATTAGTGAGAGTACAGATGGGAAAGGCAGTATTGTAGGAATAAGATGTAAAATAATCATTTGGTGGCTCAGATGGTAAGGAATCTGCCTGCAATACAGGAGGCCATGTTTGATCCCTGGGTTGGGAGGATCCCCTGGAAAAGGAAATGGCTACCCACTCCAGTATTCTTACCTGAAAAATCCCATGGACAGAGGGCTACAGTCTATGGGGTCACAAAGAGTCAGACACAACGGAGCCAGTAACACACAATCATGTGGGAGTGGAGGTATAGTGAATGGACTAAAGAATTAGTGATACTGTCAGAAGATCCTGTGACCTATTTCAAGTGGTTGGTCATGCATTTTTACTGAAATCAATTGACATGGATGTTTTTCCAGCCAAACCCAGCTGTGGTATATGAGAACAGAATAAGTAAAGAGGTGAATTTAACCATGGTTGTACTCATAGTAGGTTAAGACAATGAAATGAGAAAGGGGGGAGGTAATAATGATGAATAATGAGAGAAGTGATGACAAAAAGATGGAATAAGGGACAATCCAAAGTTAGTAGGAGCAGTAAGTCGTAAGAGGTGAAGTGAGGGATTATTAGAGTTGGGTCACTACAGAGAATAAACTGGAAGGATAGAAGGTGTTGGTCAGAGGGTAGGATGCTTGGAACTGAGGATATAAAGGAACTTAAATGACTGATAATGATAAGGGCTGGTGTTGTCAAACCCAAGTTCATGTGCCCAATGCACACTGAGGCCAAGTAAACCTAAACACAGGAGCCTTGCACAAGCAAGGGAAACAGGCAGCTCATGCTCAAAAAGTACAAACTCTCCAGGGTTTTCAAGGAATAGGTTTTATAGGCAAAATTTGGGGGTAGGTCTGCTGATGGTAGGGTGACCATCCTCTGATTGGCTGGTGGTAAGGGTGTTGTCTCCCTAGGTGGCGGTCTTAGATCCTGTAGCAGAACTCAGAGTTATATTGTTCTGTACATCCTTTGAGGAGGAGCCAGGACCCTTCTTCATCACTGCACTCTTGTTTCTTGACTGCTTCTCTGTTTCTTCATTCACTCCCTTCCCTGACTAGTAACTGTCTGAATCTACCCTTTGGAACTCGGGAAAGGTCTAGGAGGCTGAAGCATTTTTCCTACAAATAAGAAATACTTTGGGGGGCTTCCCTTGTGATTCAGTGGTAGAGAATCTGCCTGCCATGCAGGAGACCCAGATTTGATCCCCAGGTCAGGAATATCCTTTGGAGAAGGGAATGGCAACCCACTCCAGTATTCTTGCCTGGAGAATTCCATGGATGGAGGAGCCTGGCAAGCTACAGTCCATGGGGTCACAAAGTCCATGGGTACACGACTAAGCAACTAACACTAAGAAATAGGAGACATGGAAAGGCTTTTGTACCCAGAAGGGCTCCACAGGGTCCTGCTTGGTTCCACTAGGATCATATGACCATAGATGTGAGTGGCAGAGGAAGAGGATAGGCAAGATCTCTGAAACAAATGAGGTCAAGGAGATGATGTTATAATTTAAATCTCCAAGAATTGTCAATATCAGTGTTTAAGGAAGTGCATGAAGTTAACTAAGAGTTAAAATTTTAAGAAATGAGGGAAGGGATGTTGGTAGCAGTGGGCGGAGGGGGTGGGTGGTGTAAACACTGAAATTTAGGAGACTAGCTAGCGGTATGGGCCTTGTGGCCTGCAGGCATTTTATTTTTAGGGTGGAGAAAGCAAGAACAGTCTGGGATTAGCAGTGAGGAGCCAGTCATTTGCCTTCTTGTCTTCTTTTCTCTTCATCTCTTGTACCTTCTATAGGAGATCCTGCTACCTGGGTATTTTTAGAGATTTTTTTCTTGGTATTCTTTTCTTTTTTCCTAGACACTTTCCTAGACTTTTCTTGTTGTGTTCAGTTAGTGCCTTAGGCGGAGAAGGCAATGGCACCCCACTCCAGTACTTTTGCCTAGAAAATCCCATGGACGGAGGAGCCTGGTAGGCTGCAGTCCATGGGGTCACTAGAGTCAGATACGACTGAGCGACTTCACCTTCACTTTTCACTTTCATGCATTGGAGAAGGAAATGGCAACCCACCCCAGTGTTCTTGCCTGGAGAATCCCAGGGACAGGGGAGCCTGGTGGGCTGCCATCTATGGGGTCACACAGAGTCAGACACGACTGAAGAGACAGCAGCAGCAGCAGCAGCTTAGCAGCAACAGTGCCTTAAGGCTCTGACCCTCAGCCCTTCCTTACATAAGAATCACCTGAAGAGATTTTTACTATTACACTGTACCCCGGCCCTGCTGTAATCCATGCTGATTTCATTGTTCTGAGATAGGGCCTAGGCATCTGTATTGTTTTTAAATTCTCCAAGTGATTCTACTGGACTGGCAATTTGAGAACCACTGCTCTGGAGAAGAGTTGGACAGTGTTTGAGTCTTTGTAGGTGTTTGCATTTTTACAGAGAGTGGCACGTAGTTTTCATCACATCCTCGAAAATATTCCTGACTCAAGGTTAAGTCTTTGTTGTTGTTGAGTCACTAAGACATGTTCGATTCTTTGGGAGCCCATGGACTACAACACACCAGGCTTCCCTGTCCTCCACTATTTCCCAGAGTTTGCTCAAATTCATGTCCATTAAGTCGGCGATGCCATTTAACCATCTCATCCTCTGCTGCTGTCTTCTCCTTTTACCTTCAGTCTTTCCCATTATTTCTCATTTTTCTGATGAGAAAACTTGATTGATTTTTTAGAAATTTTTTTCATTGGAAATGGAGATAGAAATTGGGAAAAGGGAATTGGGTAAATCCTTGGAAGAACAATATCGTATTAGGTACAATGATGGTGTCTTTCCCAAAACAAGAGCAGGGCTTTGCAACCTCCACTTGTGCATCCAGGATCCTCTCTGTCCTCCCTTCCTGCCCTCTAAAAATGTGAAATGTACCGGGTAACCGATTCCGGGGCTCTCTCACGTCTGGTTTCTGCGTGGGAGTGTTGCACACACCAGGCTCATGTAGCACCTGCGTTTTAGGATGTGAAAACTGCACATCCACCATATGAGCACCACCTCAAATTGTATAATTTTTTCTCTCAAAGTGGAAAAAGAGAGGTTTCATAATATGCATTCAACCCCTTCTGACAAAGATGAGTTAAGAATGGGGTCATGAAGCTGGAGAGCCCTGGAGGCAGAAGGCCTCTCCCAGTGCTGATGGCTGAACTGTATCCTGGGCTTTGTCTGCTGTGTCCAGGCTCTCGCTCTTTCCCTGCTGCAGCAGGGCCAGTCCTGGCCACCAGAGCACTCAGGTTTGTGAACTTACTTGCTTAATGTGGTAAAATGCTTACCCGTGTTAACTCCACAGACCTGGTTCCCTCACTGTGGACCTTAATCCCATAATACAGAAGGCAAGAATGTGTCTCAGAATCATGCACTATAATTTTTTATCTTTACCTTGCCGTCCTTTATCTATTAGTTGAGATTCTAAGATTCCCAAATTAAGACATGACTTAAAAAATTTTTTTTAATTTTTTACACAATTTTTAAAGGTCACTTTTCATGTACAGTTATTGAAAAATATTGGCTCTATCCCCCAAGTTGAACAAAACATCCTTGAGCCTACTTTGTACCTCCCACTTGCCCACCTTTGTATTATCCAAACCCCACACTGGCAATCACTGCTTTGTTCTCTATGTCAGTGAGTCTGCGTCTTTTTTGCTGTATTTGTTACTTTTAATTTTTAGATTCCACATAGAAGTGATATCATAGCGTATTTAAGACATGATATTTCTAAGCAGTTAGCACAAAGATAACAGGAAAAAATTTCTAACCTGCTGGGGGAAAAAAGGATCTGCTAAAAGCAGTAGCAAGAAGAAACCCCTGAATGTACCAGCCTTGGCCTGGTAACTGCCATCTCCCACCCAACAAGTGTTAACACCTACTCATCTTTGCACGTATTAGGGGAATAAACACTGGCAGATAGAATATATCCGCGAATGCACTGGGCGAAAGTTCATTTGGCTTCTCTCCTTCTCTCGCTCTCTCCTACCACTAACTGGCTTTTCTCTTTCTGCTCGTAGACGCCACACCAACTTCACACACACACTTGACTCCCACTACCACTGCCATCCACTGACTCACGTTCTCACAGTCACCCACACAGCTGCTCACTTGTGCTCTTCTCACGTCAGTTTCTGTCCAGATGCCATGGCTCTCAGTATCTGCCTAATCCTCAGCAGCAGTAACCTGTGGGTCTGCAGCTCTCTTGGAGTCTGAAGCAGCCAAATCAACCCCAGGTTGACCTGTGATGCTCCCCAGTCCTCCGTAGTATTTGGATCGAGTTTTAGAGGAGTCTTCAATGACACATTAACCCAAAGATTTCAGCGCAGCGTCTCCAGAGTGGAGGCTGAGCATTAGCTGTCCTTGGGTGCCTCTGGTCAGCATTCTGTCTAGCCCAAGTGGCATCTTAAAAATACCATTGGCACCGCATCAGGTTTAACAAAAATATTGGGTCAACATTTAAAGCTAGAAGGTACAACAACTTTGTTGTATGTGACACTGGGTCTACATTCCAGCTCGGCAGTCTTTGGCTAGAGTTGATTAAGTCCTGTGCCCCTTTGACAAGGTATCTCCCCAATTCACCACAGTGTCCACCTCTCCTCATCCATCCCAGTTTCCTGCTTCTTCATACATTTGCCATACTTATCTGGCTCATGGAAGTATGTGTGCTGGGCTACCAAAAATGGAATCCAATCCAGACTGACTGAACCCAAACCCCAAAAGATAAACTACATTTTTTCTTTATTTTGAGTTGTGAAAGCCCACAAGGAAGGGCAGCCCAGCAGACGAGACTGTCCCAGGCTTCTTGGTGCAATAGAAAGAGCATCTGCTTCAGAGACAGACAGTCCTATGTCTAAACCTAAGCTCAGCTACTTGCTAATGATAGTTTAACTTTGGGTGACTCAGTGGCTAAGAGCTTAGGTTTTCTTTTTTTATCAAATGGAGGTGTTAATTGAAACATGTTGTGAAGATGAGAAATAATGTTTATAATAAAATACCTAGCATGATAAAGTTATTAATAGCTGCTGCTAGTATCTGCTCCTCCTCTCCTTTCTGGCCCATGCACATTCTTTTTTTTTAATCTTATTTATTTATTTATTTATTTTTGCCTGTGCTGTGTGTTAACTGCTGCACAGGCTTTTTCTCTGGCTGTGGTGAGTGGGGGCTACTCTAGTTGCTGTGCGTGGGCTTCTCATTGCAGTGGCTTCTTCTGTGGAGCACGGGCTTTAGGGCGTGTGGGCTCAGAAGTTCAGTTGCTTCAGTAGTCGCGGTTCAATAGTTGCAGCTCCCAGGCTCTAGAGCACAGGCTCAATAGTGTGGCACATGGGCTTAGCTCTGCAGCATGTGGGATCTTCCCACATGAGGGACTGAACCCATGTCTCCTGCATTGGTAGGTGGGTTCTTTACCACTGAGCTACCAGGGAAGCCCCCGGGCACATTCTGAGGACTTGTGAGGACACATGCCCGGTACTAGTGGACATATGTCAACAGAGAGAAAGGCTGATGCCAGGAGTGCTGGCGGATAATGATGACACCGAACAAACTGAAGGCTTTCCAAAGATTTCTTGGCGCCCCAAAGAGCTCTGTGGGAAAAGCTTTTGTCACAGCGGGGTGGCTTTCCAAAGTATCTACCACCAAGACCCTGAAACTCATCAAATGTTTTGTGTCTCTGCTATGCTGACAGGCCAGGAAAGGGAGGCCAGGGATCTGAACTAGAGCTGCGGTAGGAGAGAAGGAAAGGAAGGGACACGTTAAGAAATCTGTAAGAATTCAAACTGATTGATATGTAGAGGAGTATGGTGATTACATACTCTGTCAACTTCACTTAGCTGGAGTTACATCTCCCAGAATTTCCTTCTCTGTGTGGTTCTAGGTCACAGGTGGCCGCACAGGCATTTTGGTGTGATTTGGGTGGTGGAAGTGAAGCAGCAGCCATCGTTTGTCACTGATCTTCTGGCTCACCTGACCCACAGCTTGTCTAGCTCTCTGTCATCTCCTTCAGCCTCTCCAAGTGCTGGGCTGGGCACATGAACATGTCAGACTTCCGGTTCTAGCTTTTCCTACTGGTCATCGGAATTAGATGCAGGGAGAGACAGATATGAGTTCCAGTGTTTCTTTGAGGTTCTAGTTTGTGTTCTAGTTTGTGTTGCTAAGTCATGTCCAATTCTTTTAGACCCCATGGACTATATGTAGCATGCCAGGTTCTTCTCTCAGACTTCACTATCTTCTGGAGTTTGTGAAGGGTCCATTGATTTGGCGATGCTATCTAACCATTTCATCTACTTTATCCTTGTGACTCTGGTTTTCCCTCACTCTTCCCCAAGGATGTCTAGCTTTCCTTCCTGACTGCCAGCCCTTCTGACCAAGAGTGACCCCAGGTTCACCACCGGATGGCTCACTGGGTTTCACAGACGCAGCTGCCACAAACAGCCAACAGCCTTCCATAAAATTTAACATCGTCCCTCATAGTTCCCCTCTAGCAGCTTTCACTTTCACTTTTCACTTTCCTGCATTGGAGAAGGAAATGGCAACCCACTCCAGTGTTCTTGCCTGGAGAATCCCAGGGACGGGGGAGCCTGGTGGGCTGCCGTCTATGGGGTCGCACAGAGTTGGACATGACTGAAGTGACTTAGCAGCAGCAGCTGGTTAGTATTTTTTTCTGGAAAAAACTAATTCAGATTGAAGTGTACAGTTTATTTTAAGCCTTTACTTTCCAGCTGCTCCCATAAATGCTTGAGGTCTAATTTCTACAATCAATTCCTTAGTCCATAATGCCCACAGCAGTTCTACTTCTCCCATGGAACCCTGACTGATACAGGGAGGAAGGGAAGGAAATGATGGAAGGTCTCTGGCTTGGAAGATGAACTGGATGATGTATATGAAGAATCTCTAAAAAATAGCTAAAGATACATATCCAAAGCTTTTGAAAGGAACCCCTAATGGCTCTAAAAAGAATGGAAGAAATTTTGGATTAATCTAGAGGACCCAGAAATGTAGGGGAGAGTTCATCCCCAAACCAGGACTCATTTTCATAAGGCTTCCATCTCTAGGTCACAGATGCATCTGCCTAACTAGCTATGCAGAAAGAGAGTCATCTCTAGATAAATTTGTTTTTGGATGTATCAGATACCACTACCCTCAGAAATATGGCCAAAAACATTTATCCTACATCCATATTAATATAACTTCTTTACAATCCATTTATACATTTTTGTTTCTATATAACTATCATATAGGGTCTCAGCAATTCTAATAGATGGAGAAGATTTGCATAGCAAGGTGGCTCTGTGACCCTTAAGAAGACTAAACTAGATTATGGATTTTGGGAGAAGGAGTTACAATGGAAGGAAGGTCTCACCATCCTTTCATCACTCTTATCAAAGATAGAGAAAGTTACTCAGAAGAAATAGCTAGCACAGCTTGAAATGTGAAGTTTATTTTCAGGACCCATTTTCAAGGCATATCATGATGGCCTTCCTAGTTCTCTCTGCTGCTCACTAATCACATGGTCTGTGGCAGTTACACACTTATGATAAGGAGAAGGAGCTTTGAAAGGTGCTAAGAAGAGCAGCTCCACATTTTTTTTTCTCTGATCCAGAACTGAAGATTTGAGGCGTGACTCACAATCATTGTGTGTGCTTAAGTTTATTTTTTTCCAATTGACTAGGAATAACTTTATAGTATATGAGCATTTTCTAAATGTGCAAGATGTTATAAAGTTGTTCCTAGAGTATCAAGGAATTATTTTGTCAGCTGGTTTTTCTCTAGGAATTAAAAAGAAAATTTTTAATCTAGGGGAAAGCTATGAAACTGGAAAGCAAACGAGGACACCCACGTCTGTCAACCTCAGATGTTTTAAAGCATTTTACTGAGGCAGGAATTGAATTGGAATACTACTTCCCAGGTAGGTGGCTCAGTGGTAAAAAATCTACCTGCCCATACAGGAGATCCAGGAGTCTCAGGTTCAATGCCTGGGTCGGGAAGATCCCCTGAAGAAGGAAATGGCAACCCACTCCAGTATTCTTGCCTGGAGAATCCCATGGACGGAGGAGCCTGGCGGACTACAGTCCATGAATTCGTAAAGAGTTGAGCATGACTAAGCACACATGCACTACCTCTGAGAAAGGTAAAGTCTTTGAATTATCTGCCCACTTCTCTTCATCCCCAGTGCTGCCATCCTGTCCAAGCTCACATCACATCTCCCTGGAGCATTACAGCATCCTTCTACATGGGATCCCTGCTTCCAGCCTCTCTTCCTACAGTTGTTCATAACACTCAGTAGTCAAAGGAATACTTTTTAACTATGTCAAATTATGTCACTCCTCTGCTCAAATTCCCCATGGCTTGGTTTTCCCTCAGGGCAAGAGCTAAAGTCTTTGCATTTGCCAGAAAACCAAATGATTCCCACTTTCCCTGCTGGCTCAGATGGTAAAGAATCCGCCTACAATATGGGAGACCTGGGTTTGATCCCTCGGTTGGGAAGATCCCCTGGAGAAGGGCATAGCAACCTAGTCCAGTATTCTTGCCTGGATAATCCCGTGGACAGAGGAGCCTGGTGGGCTGCAGTCCATGTGGTCACAAAGAGTTGGACAAGCGACTCAGTGTGCTGAGTGACTAAGCACAGTATATCTCCCAAGTTAGATCTCTTTTACTCTTCAGATATGTTGGCCTTCTTGCTCTTCATTGAATATGCAGACACACTGCCTCCCCAGGGCCTTTGCACTAACTGGTCCCTTTGCTTGGAGCACTTGACCACCTTCCTCACTTCTTCAAAATTTTATGCAAATCTTACCTTCTCTATGAGGCGACACTGACAGCCTTATTAAATAGCAAATTTCCACATATTTCCTCACTTCTGATCCATCTTACTCTACTTTTTTAAAAATTGTAATTATCACTTTTTAATAGCCTACGTAACCCACTTACAATAAACTTGTTTATTTTTTGTATCCTCCCACTAGAATGTAAACTTCGTGGAGCTGGTATCCTTGACTTTGTGTACATTGATACAACCAAAGTACCTAGAATTTTGGCACATATTAGGGGCTCAAAAACTACTTGTGGAGTTGGATTGAATGCTCATAGTAAATACTGAGATTCAGCAGTTATAGTATAATGAGCTTTATTATATATACAGTTGGTCTTTGAACAGTAATATAGGTTTGAACTGTGTGGATCACTTATAGGTTGGATTTTTTTTCAATAAATATGTACTACAGTACTACATGTACCATGGTTGGCTGGACTCATGGATGGGTTCCTCTAGATACAGAAGGCTGACTGAGTTCATATGCTGTTTTCCTCTGGAGAGACAGTTGACACTTCTAAATCCCAAATTATTCAGGGGTCAGCTGTTCAGAATCAAAAACAAGTATACAGAAAGATACAAAAATGATTTGGTAGTAAGAGTTGTCTGTCACATATGACATGATATAAATCAGAATTAAAGTGATTCTGTCTTTTGTGTCTAGGGGTGATAAGTGTTGGTCAATGTCACACCAACATCATGGCCACCTTGTTGCCCTAACAATGATAGAAACTGTCTTGAAATATAAAGAGGCAAACAAAGCATACTTCAGAAGGGATACTCAAGGACTAGCATCTGAAGTCAGTTACCCTTTGTGTAATGAATCTCCCATAATTTAGATATCATAAACTTTAATAGTTATTGAACCCTGGCAACACGGTTGGCACTGTGTGAGGTACTTTACGTACCTTAGCGCATTTAATCCTTTCCCAAGTCAGTAGATGTTGTGATTTTGCAAATGACTAAACTGAGATAGAGAAGCGCTCCGTGGTATCCTTGGTGCCACACAGATACTAAGTGGACTCACCTGAACCAGGCTGACTCCTGAGACTGCTTTCTTTGATGAGCATAAATATGAAAAAAAAATTGCAAGGAACTTGTTTGCTTATTTGTACTTGTGACATTGACATGCTTACTCTCTCTTCCCAATTCTTCCCCTCTAAGAGAGGATTCATTACTTTCAGGATGGCTCTTGGGTTCCCTTTTGTTTTACAGAATGCAAATAATGTCTGAAAAGACAGAGGTTAGTATGCTGTTGTTGTTGCTGTTGTCTCTGAGTTTAGTCATTCAGTCATGTCCAGTTCTTTGCAACTCCATGGACTGTAGCCTGCTAGGCTCCTCCGTCCATGGGATTTCCCAGGCAAGAATACTGGAGTGGGTTGCCATTTCCTTCTCCAGGGGTTCTTCCCTACCCAAGGATCAAACCATGTCTCCTGCAGTGGCAAGTGATTCTTTACCACTGAGCCTTCAGGAAAGCCCCAGAGGTTTATATAGATGCACATAATAAAATTCTGATCAAAGAAGATAGCAGCAACAGCCTACTTGGCTTTAGTTTTTGGGATCGTTTTTTGAGACAATCTTAAAAAATAAATTGGCGAGGGGGGGTTCTATTTTATGGCTGTTCCAGGGATCAAACCTGTGTCCCCTGCAATGGCAGCTCAGAGTCTTAAACACCTTCATTTGTATTATTTTCTTTACATTCCACATATAAGTGATATTATCCAGTATTTGTTTTTCTCTGACTTATTTCAATAAGCATAATATTCTCTAGGTCCGTCCACATTGCTGCAAATGACTGTATTTCATTCTTTTGTGAGTAACATTCCATTATATATATACATATATATATATGTGTGTGTATATATATGTACACATGTGTATATTGTTGTTGTTCAGTCAGTAAGTTGTGGCTGACTCTCTGTGACCCCGTGAACTGCAGCACATCAGGCTTCCCTGTCCTTTACTATCTCCCTGAGTTTTCTCAAACTCATATCTGTTGAATCAGTGATGCCATCCTACCATCTCATCCTCTGTCACCCTCTTCTCCTCTTGCCCTCAATCTTTCCCAGCATCAGGGTCTTTTTCAATGAGTCAGCTCTTCACATCAGGTGACCTAAGTATTGTGGTCTGCTTTAGCATCAGTCCTTCCAATGAATATTCAGGGTTGATATCCTTTAGGATTGACTGGTTTGATCTCCTTGCTGTCCAAGGGACTCTCAAGAGTCTTCTCCAACACCACAGTTTGAAAGCATCAGTTCTTTGGTGCTCAGCCTTCTTTATGGTCCAACTTTCACATCCATACTTGACTACTGGAAAAACCATAGCTTTGACTATACAAACCTTTGTCAGCAATGTAATGTCTTCAATTGTTTTCTAATATGCTTTCGAGGTATGTCATAGCTTTTCTTCCAAGGAGCAAGTGTCTTTTAATTTCATGGCTGCTATCACCATCTGCAGTGAGTTTGGAGCCCAAGAAAATAAAATCCATCACTGTTTCCATTTTTCCTTGTCTATTTGCCATGAAGTGATGGGACCGGATGCCATGATATCTAGTTTTTTGAATGTTGAGTTTTAAGCCAGCTTTTTCATTCTCCACTTTGACCCTCAATTAAGAGGATTTTTTAGTTCCTCTTCACTTTCTGCCATTAAAGTGGTATCATCTGCATATCTGAGGTTGTTGATATTTTCTCCTGGTAATCTTGATTCCAGCTTGTGAACCATCCAGCCCATCTTGATTATTGCCTTGACTAATATAACAGCCAGAAGGCCCTGACTGTCAAAGTTCTCTCTCTTCAGCTTTCAGGGACTGTCTGCAAAGCTTTAGAGCAGCATCACCAGTAGAACTCTCTGCAATGCTGAAAATATTCTATATCTGTGCTGTTCAGTAGGGTAACCACTCACCACTTGTGGCTGTTGAGCATTTGAAATGTGGTTAGTGGGCTTCCCTCGTGGCTCAAATGGTAAAGAATCTGCCTGCAATGGTAGGAGGCCTGAGTTCAATCCCTGGGTCAGGAAGATCCCCTAGAGAAGGAAATGGCAAGCCACTCCAGTATTCTTGCCAGGGAAATCCCATGAACAGAGGAGACTGGAAGGCTACATACAGTCCATGGGGTTGTTAAGAGTCAGACATTACTGAGCGACTCACATTAGTGTGAAGAAGTGTGTTTTTAGTTGTATTTACTTTTAATTAAAATTAAATAGCCATATATAGTGAGTGGTTACCAGAGTATTCAGGACAGTTCTATTAGTCTGTAGTTCTGCTGCTGCTAAGTCACTTAAGTCGTGTCCGACTCTGTGCAACCCCATAGATGGCAGCCCACCAGGCTCCCCCGTCCCTGGGATTCTCCAGGCAAGAATACTGGAGTGGGTTGCCATTTCCTTCTCCAATGCATGAAAGTGAAAAGTGAAAGTGAAATCGCTCAGTCGTGTCTGACTCTTCACGGCCCCACGGACTGAAGCCTACCAGGCTCCTCCATCCATGGGATTTTCCAGGCAAGAGTACTGGAGTGGGCTGCCATCGCCTTCTCTGAGTCTATAGTTCTATAGTTGTTTTATTTTAAATGAAGTATAGTTGATTTACAATGTTGTGTTAGTTTCAAATTTTATACCTATTATAATATAAAACAATATATATATTCTTTTTCAGATTATTTTCCTTTATAGATTCCTTTATAGATTATTACAATATAGTATAATTCTCTGTGCTATGTCCTTGTTGGTTACCTGTTTTATGTACAGTAGTGTATATATGTTAATTCTAAACTGTTTTATCCCTCACCCCTTTCCCCCTTGATAACAATAAGTTTGTTTTCTATGTCTGTGGGTCTATTTCTGTTTTGCATATAAATATCATATGATATCACTTATATGTAGAATCTAAAAAAGTGATACAGATGAACTTATATAGTTCTATAGTTTTATAGCACACAGTAGGCATCCCACTAAACAGACGTTCTCTTCCTCTTCTCTGTGGCCAGCCATGGTGCTACTAAAAATGTTCTGTGAAAATCTGAAATTGAACACTTAGAGCAAGGAGAGTGTTATAATTCCCTTATTCAAGAAGCACAGACTGACTTACACTCCTACTGTGCCCATAAACCAGGCATTCTGGAGAATAAACAAGTGTGACTTCTGTCTTGAGAAAGGTATGATGATCTAGGAAATTCAAACTGCACAAATACTGGAAAATCTCTTGGGTTAATACGCTAAGTGAGAGAAAATAGTTAACGTACAATTGCTATTTATGATTTTATTGCCAGTTGAAAGCATTTTAATGTAATCCCATGTATGTCGTTCCCACCATCCTCACCATCCCATCCCCAGGCCCTCTAACTCATACTGTGTTTAATCCTGACAATGATTTATGGTATTCATTTATTACCCTCCCTCCTTTTTATGCTGCTGCTGCTGCTAAGTCGCTTCAGTCGTGTCCAACTCTGTGCAACCCCAGAGACGGCAGCCCACCAGGCTCCCCCATCTCTGGGATTCTCCAGGCAAGAACACTGGAGTGGGTTGCCATTTCCTTCTCCAATGCATGAAGTGAAAAGTGAAAGTGAAGTCGCTCAGTCGTGTCCGACTCTTCACGACCCCATGAACTGCAGCCTACCAGGCTCCTCCGTCCATGAGATTTTCCAGGCAAGAGTACTGGAGTGGGGTGCCATCACCTTCTCCGCTCCTTCTTATAGATGGGGTGAATGAGGCTCTGGAAGACTAGGAAACTTACCTAAGGCCCACACTGTAGTGAGTGGCAGAGAGGGCTTTGAGCCAAGGACTGTCATGATGGAAAGCTTATTTTGTCAACCATTTAGCTCTACTGCCTCTGCCTCGTTCTTTATAACACATCTTTCACATTGCTTGCTGGGTTTAGAGTATCTATGTATGTGATTCCTTTTTCTCAATTTTATTTTAATTATAAATTTATATACATAAATGGAGTTTGAATTTGGCATTTGTTGTAGCCTGGTTTACCCACTGGTGGGAGTAATCACAGAACGTAATTTACCACCCAGCCTGTCTCCTCCAGCAAGGGAGTGACAGCCCAGTGTGAACTGTGTGCTTAACATTTGTTTACAGGGCCAGGTCTTTGTATTTTCTCACATGTGCAGAATATGAAGGGAACATATTGACTATCAAATGGTTCTAGACTGGCTTCCTCATTTTCAGAGGAGAGAATTAGTAGGTCCATGAGTTTAAATTACTTGCAATGATAATTTCCCAGAAGGTAAAATTATTCTTCACCAAAGAAAAGGCAGCAGGACTTTTAAAATCCCTCTATGCACATATGAGTTATATTTCATTTTATGATATTCCTAAAATCCACTTGTTCATAAATTCAAAGTTGACAGTCTCCTGGCAGCCACTACTGCCATCTGTTGGTGCTGGGCAGAGCTGACGTGTAAGATGTTTTATATCTATGAAAGTTCTTAAGTTGAAAGTTCATCACAGGAACCTCTGCATTCATTTAAAAAAAAAAAAAAAGTAAATCATGTGGAGTCAGGTAGACCCGAGTTCAAATCTTGATTGTGCTTCATGCAAGAAGTGTAACCACTTTCATTCTTCATTTTCCGTTTGTAAAATGCAGGTAATATCTAATTCACAGGGATCTGTTAAGGATTAAGTAACACAAATATATCTGTTTGGGCAAATGCTAGCCAAAACTTAAGTGGCTTAACATAGTCTCCTGTTAACGTCACTGTACCTTGCTCACATCACAGGCCAAAATGGACGCTCCAGACCACCGGCAGCTCTCATCCAAGTGGTGATTCCTTACCAAACTCCTTCCATCTCATTATGCCACCATCTTCAACTCTGGCCTCCAGGGTCACCAACTCCACCAGCAGAGCGAGAGGAGAGGGCATGAAGGTATGCAAGGAAGTTTTCATGGGCCAGGCCTAGGGCTGCATACATACATCCATCTCATTGTTGTTGTTGTTGTTGTTCAGTTGCTAAGTCATGTCCGACTTTTTGTGACCCCATGAACTGCAGCACACCAGGCTTCCCTGTCCTTTACCATCTCCCCGCATTTGCTCAAACTCATGTCCATTGAATCAGTGATACTATCTAACCATCTCATCCTCTGTCGCCCCTTTCCTCAGTCTTTCCCAGCTTCAGGGTGTTTTCCAATGAGTCAGCTCTTCACATCAGTTGGCCAAAGTATTGGAGCTTCAGCATCAGTCCTTCCATGAATATTCAGGGTTTAGCCATGAAATTAAAAGACTCTTACTCCTTGGAAGGAAAGTTATGACCAACCTAGATAGCGTATTCAAAAGCAGAGACATTACTTTGCCAACAAAGGTCCTTCTAGTCAAGGCTATGGTTTTTCCTGTGGTCATGTATGGATGTGAGAGTTGGACTGTGAAGGAGGCTGAGCGCTGAAGAATTGATGCTTTTGAACTGTGGTGTTGGAGAAGACTCTTGAGAGTCCCTTGGACTGCAAGGAGATCCAACCAGTCCATTCTGAAGGAGATCAGCCCTGGGATTTCTTTGGAGGGAATGATGCTAAAGCTGAAACTCCAGTACTTTGGCCACCTCATGCGAAGAGTTGACTGATTGGAAAAGACTCTGATGCTGGGAGGGATTGGGGGCAGGAGGAGAAGGGGACGACAGAGGATGAGATGGCTGGATGGCATCACTGACTCGATGGACATGAGTCTGAGTGAACTCCAGGAGTTGGTGATGGACAGGGAGGCCTGGCGTGCTGCGATTCATGTGGTCGTAAAGAGTCGGACATGACTGAGCAAATGAACTGAACTGATTTCCTTTAGTATTAACTGGTTTGATCTCCTTGCTGTCCAAGGGACTCTCAAGAGTCTTTTCCAGCCCCTTGGTTCAAAAACATCAGTTCTTCAGTGCTCAGCCCTCTTTATGGTCCAACTCTCACATTCATACATGACCATTCCATTCATCACAGATCAATCTCATGGTTGCATCTCACTGCTGAGAAAATGCGGAAACATGGTCCAGACGTGTCTGCCACAGTCATGATTTTTAGCAACAGAAACATGAGCATCACTTTAGTGCAGTTATACATTTTTCTTTATATATTGTGTAACACTGCTTACACTTTTCTCAGTTTTTTGTATGACACAGACCTGAAACTAAAAGGCAATGTGGTATGGTGAAATGAGCAGTCTTGGAGATGTGGCTTCCAGTCCTGTGATCTTGGCCATATCACTTGGCCAATCTGAACCCTAGTCCTTATCTGAAGAAGGATGGGAGTAAAGCCAGTAGATAACTGCATGGTCTGCCCTCAATTTCATCTCTGATTCTATAGGTTTACAGCTTCGTGCACAGAGGTGATGCAAAACAAAACAAAACGTGCCATAACTTTGAGTAGGCAAGTGATAGAACACAAGTTTTTGATGGGTTTAGATGGGAAGACTTCTAAAAGAGAAGTTGCTTTAAACCCATTCTTGGAGGAGGTGATGGTTCTGAGTAGAGGGAATGAGATATGGGATGCTATGCAAAGAAGGCATGAAGAAGATAATGAAAAGAATCTAAAGGAGTGGGTATGATGAGGAGAAGCACCTGGCTGAAAAGGGGGAATGTTTCGGAGTAGGGCTGGGGGTGTATTAAAGATGTAGTTTGTTAGGAGTTAATAATGGACCACCAGACTCAGGTGGTCATATTTAATCCAAAAAGATACCAGTAGGAAGCCAATTATGGGTTTGTTTTTTTTTTTATGGGTAATGGTTTTTGTATGTATAAGTGACATCATGAAAAACTGCTAGTCATTATGAAAAGCAGTCTGATTAGATCATAGCTTGACTGTGACATAGTATTTGATATGACAGTACTTCTTATTAAATTCCTGAAATTCTAATGTCTAAATACTCCACAAGTAATCTTTCAAAATATTAGTTATCTGAATTATATACTCATTTCAAGGTTAAGAAAAAAAATTTTTATCCAGTAATGGAGAAAAGCTGAGGATGTGGGAAAAATCAAATGGTTCACATTGAAAGAGAGCCCTCATTTCTCTGCTTTATTTTATTTTTAATCAAGGTAAATATGTAAGTAAGACATGAGTCAGAGCAAGCTCAGAAAGTACCTAGAAGCCTTCAGCATTTGAAACACGCGAGCTGGTTTCATGTGGGTGAAGTTTGGTTTTCAGGAAGACACATTGAAAATAGAACTTGTTTATTTAGACTTTGCCATTGCCATTCTTAGGGAACAGACACACAAGGATGTTCGAAGAACCAAGATGGGGAAGAACTTCTTCTTGGGAACTGCTGCAGAGCTTTGACTGGAGAGAATATGGCCCCCCAGCGCACACCCTGTGAACACTGCAGCTTTTGTCTGGACCAAGTTTGGGGAGGTGCAGTCTTAGAGAATCTGGGCAGAAGTTCAGTCCAGTCTTTCAACCAGGTCTCCACTGAAGGCCTCTGTCACACTCTCGAGAAACACTAGAGGACTGAACACTCCATGGGAAAGCTGTTGATGACCCCTTGACGCTCCTTCAGCTCTAGTAAGCTCTTGGAAAGCACTATTTCTGGGTTTGTTTGTTTGTTTG
Source organism: Bison bison bison (assembly GCF_000754665.1). NCBI lineage: Eukaryota > Metazoa > Chordata > Mammalia > Artiodactyla > Bovidae > Bison > Bison bison. The sequence continues at coordinate 9,388,566 of NW_011495026.1, read as the reverse complement.
TTTGCTGGCTTGTGTTTAAGAAAATGGTTACATTTTAGATAGGTAACTATTTGTTATGTACTACATATGAGTTTTTTTACACAAATGAAATACTCAACTGTTAAATAACCACGTGACCTTGGCAAGTCACAAGACTTTTTTCTGGGCTTTGGGCTTTGGTTTTCTTCTCTGTAAAACACAGAGACTAGACTATATAATCTCCAAAGCCTCTTCCTGATCTGAAATGATAAATTCTAATTCAAACAACTTCCTCTTTCTGGTGAAGTTACATGAAGCCTGAGGTTGCTTTATCACCTTGTTCTAAATCTCTATCACTCTTTAGAAGTATAGGAGAAAGACCGGCAGCCCGTCGAGCGTGCCCTGTGGGAAGGAGCCTCTCTTCAGCGCAGCCGCACAATGGTGGGAGACTGAGCTCAGAGCTGTTTCCCTCCCACCCCCACAACAGGGGGGTGTTCACACCTTTACGCTTCTTAGAAACACCGGCGGCTTTTATTGTGGCTCTGCAGTACATTCTCTGGCTGAGCGCACTTTCCAGTTTGGCAGTAGTTTATTTGCTGTCTACTCTTATTCTTTATCCACTTCCATGTTTTTAAGTGGGTTCTACTACTTCCTTAGAAGTTAATTTCTTCTACAACAAGACCATATCCTAAATAGAGCAATTATACCTAAAGTGTTCAGGAGAGAGTATGTGATAATAATGTAATATTCAGTGCTGGGAGCTAGAAAAATAGCATAGGATTTTAGAGCTAAGCTAATTTGGTAGCCATCAGCCACAGGTGACTTTTAAAATTGAAATTAACTATATGTGAATTCAATTAAAAATTCTTCCTCTCTGTCCTACTAACCACATTTCAAGTGCCCAGGAGTCATATTTAACTGGTGATACCATTTTGAACAACCCAGATACAGCACATTCCATCACCACAGACAGTTCGATTGGACAATGCTGCCTTAGAGATCAACTAGTCATAGAATCATATTCTTAAGAGATGTCAGGGAGCTTTAAATACACTAATACACTCTTCTATCCAGGACGGTTCAAATCTTTCCAGGACCAAAGAATTTGTCACCTTACAAAGTGGTCCATTCCATTTGGGGAAAACTTTATATTAGAAGTTCTTCCTTAAACTGAGTCAAAATCCATCTCTGTAACTTCTGCTCTCTCTCTTTACACATTCGATAAGTATAATAATTCTTTGACTTGGAACTTCATCAGAGGGACAACACCACTATTGTGTCAACTTTATCTCCTCTTTTCCAGTTAACCGGTCCCCCCAGGGAAGAGGCTGAGGCCCGGAGCAGTTCTGCCTTACGCCTCACAACTCCATGACAGAGCTGGGACCGAATCCAGGTTTCCATTTGGTATGTTCCAGTCACACTTTCCCTGGAGAAGGCAATGGCAACCCACTCCAGTACTCTTGCCTGGAAAATTCCCTGGATAGAGGAGCCTGGTGGGCTATAGTCCATGGGGTCGCAGAGTCAGACATGACTGAGCGACTGACACATACAGTCACACCTTACTGCTTCCACAGCTATACCATTAAAGAATATGAGTATATGATTTTATAGGGCTTCCCAGGTGGTCCTAGAGGTAAAGAACCCGCCTGCCAGCGCCAGACATAAAGAGACATGGGTTCGATCCCTGGGTCAGCAAGATTCCCTGGAGAAGGGCATGGCAACCCATTCCAGTATTCTTGCCTGGAGAGCCCCATGGACAGAGGAGCCTGGTGGGCTATAGTCCACGTGGTCACAAAGAGTCAGACACGACTGAGGCAACATAGCATAGCATAGCATATACAAGTTTACAGAATTTGAGTTCATGGTCTTTTACTTTTCTTTCCATTTTGTTGTTGTTCTCCATTGTTGTATTCTCTTTTTTCACCACATGCTGCCTAAGAGACACTAGACTATTTCTCCCCCAATAGAACAAAGATTACTGGAACTCTGTACAAGTATTTCAGAACATAAAACAATTGCTTCCCTGCCCCTAAAAACCTCAGCTGCCAAGCATAGCAATCACATTGAATGGCTTACTTCAGTTTGCTGCTTTGACAGCAGTATGAGGATAGAAGAGGAAGCCAGAGGCACACGAGGCAAATGATCACTTCCACATGGTGTCTAAAGGATGCTCCTGATAACTATTCAGTAGAAAGGCCATGGGGCTCTTTGGAGACTCCACAAGTGAGATGTGTTAAATGCCTGTTACAGATTCAGATCTGTTTGACAAATGCTCTTTAAGGTATGGGGTCTGTCCTTGGTCAACAAAGATGATTGACACATGGCCTTTACCCTCCAGGCACTGGCAGGGAAGCCAGGTGGAGTCAATGAACAGGCAAAAACCAGTCTAGATGACCCTACTGAACACCTGGATGTGTGTGTTTCAAAGCAACCGGCAGGGCAGTCTCAGAGCTTAGCTGGTCACATGCAGTTGCTGCCACAGTGAAGCACTGAGAGTCACTCAATAAGAGGATCCACAAACCCATCTTCCTAGGGGAGAGGACTCTGACCAGATGTGTCTAGGCCCAGCAGGATGTCAGGCACTGCACAGCTATCTTCTGTACCAACAACAACAAAAAAATGTTATCTGATTCACTTTAATAAATTTGGCATACCATCAGAAATAATAATAATGTCACCAAGTTCCACTACCAGCCATGCCCCTTTAATAGCCAGTGTTAGGTCCATGGTTGACTCTGTGTATGTATGCATATATTCATATGTGTATTTGCATAGATTTTATAGAGAATTATTTTATATATGTGTGTACACATACATATGTAGGTATGATTTTATGTTATGTGTTTTACATTTTAATGGTCTTATAATTTGTGCATAAATATATATTTATATAACACATATTTCTAGTTGTGATACTTATATAGTATTTTTATTTAATACATATGTGTATATGTAGGCATGTATACATACTAAGGACATTCCTGGAAGAATACACAAGAAATTTTTCCTGGTAGTTACCTTGGGAGAGTAGGAATGGGAATCTTGGGGCTAGAGTAGGGAAGGATATATTTGTGCTTCATTTTATAGCCTTTAATTTTTTACTGTCCATTCATTACTGTTAGAGCAATGAAATGTTTTTATTAAAACTGGGTTACACTAAGGACACTATCATCTATCTTTACCCCATCTTGCAATATGAGCTACAATGTACAGTCAGTTAGAAGACCTGTTTCAGCCTGGGTTTATCCAGGCACCTTACCTTAGATTATTGAAGTTGCTATGTCTTTTCTGTGAACTCCTAAATGCAGGTGCATAACACTTGCTGGTCAAAGAGTACTCACAACTACCCAGCCTGCCTGAAATCATCTAGACTCTGGTCCTCTGCATTAGCCTGTTTGTGAAAAGGGATGTGCGTAGTAGGAGTAGACTGTGTTGTAATAACAGGGAAAGTGGTGGGGGCAGGAAGAAGAGGAAGGAGAGTAGTACAGGCTAAGGCATCAGAGGGTGGGAGAGGAGGCCCCCGGGAGCCCTGATGTAACCCAGGCTTCCTTGTGGAAGGGCGCTCCCTCTCTGACATGAGGCCTGAGCTGCCATAACTTGCCCCTATTCTCAGCTGATGTGTGAAGATCTTTGCTGGGACAACAAGGTATCATTCTAGATAGTTTCATGAGAACATGGTAAAATCCGTGTCTCCTTGAGCTGCCTCCGATCGTTCTCTGTCAGGGTCCTTTATTAACTCTCTTGAATCCTCTTATTTAATTATTAATTCAACCAGTGTTTATTGAGTCTCTCCTCTGTGCTCAGTCCTGTGGATATGGGATACATATGATACTATCCCAACCATCAAGCTAGTCTCTATTCACAGTGGGTAAGGACATAAAAGTAACCATTGCAACGTAGCATGTTTACTGGTGTAGGAGGGAGCTGTGCAGAGTGCTAAGATGGTGACTGAGGGACAGGAAAGAGACATTTCAGTATAGGTAAGAGTTTGCCACACAGGAGGCTTTGAACAGAGAGGCTTGGAAATGCATGATAGACACAGAGGAAAGTGAATAATTGGGTTTGGCTGCCATGCAGAGTAAGGGCAAAGTGTGTTAGTTGGCTCAGTCATGTCCGACTCTTAGTGATCCCAAAGTCTGTCCATGGAATTCTCCAGGCAAGAATACTGGAGTGGGTTGCCATTCTCTTCTCCAGGGGATCTTCCCAACCCAGGGATCGAACCCAGGTCTCCTGCATTACAAGCAGATTCTTTACTATCTGAGACACCAGGGAAAGATTTGCAAAGGGACAGAGCAAATCTGAAAAGCCTGGGCAGAGTCAGATTGTTTTGTGTCATGCTAAGGAATTTGTACTCTGTCTAGTAGACAAAAAAAGGGTTAGAGAAGGTGGGATTCCCTTCATTTGATTTTACATCTTTTAAAAAAACATTGTTTATTTGGCTGAGCCATGTCTTAGTTGCTGCATGCGAGCTCTTAGTTGCAACATGTGGGATCTAGTTCCACCAGGGATCAAACCCAGGCCCCTACCCTGGGAGTGCAGCATCTCAGCCTCTGGACCACAAAGAAAGCCCTCAATCTTACATCTCTTGTGAAGGAACACAGTTATTTACCTTTAACAAATTAATAATGTATTCATAATGAGAACTTTTCGACCTACTTATTTTATTACAAAGTACATACAATTTGTCATTTATATTCAGTTTCTCTCAACTAATTGCTTTTGGCCACTCAATATTAGTAAGCATAAAGCACAGAAGAAATTCTAAACCCATTGGGAATCAAAATCCCATTTGATGAGTTGATGAAAGTTATGATTTTTCCTCCCATTAAAATGTAGATTAAAATATTGCATGTAATTCAGGGGACTTTTTGGAACTCTTTTTAAAATTCCTGAGTCCAGGGTTGTATAGAAAATCAAATAAAAGTTTTGTTTCTAATAAAGAAATTATAGAGTCTTATGTACTTACTTAAAGCCTCATAGAGTTCAAAAGAATGAATTAAAAAATCTTATTTCAGTGATAAAGTCTGAGGTAATATCCCAAATACAGTATGGGGTATTGAAGTATTTTGAAGACTTTTTTTAAAAAGACCTCTAACTCATATTAATATGGATAGGGTCACTAAGCTATTTTAGGATGCCCAAACAAGAAATGAAAGAGGAAATAATCCTATAAAATAAGGTGAAAAACAGTTTCATCAGATGTCAAGTTTTCAAAAGTCTCTTAACTGCTGCTACGTAAATGCTGGGATGAGTTTGTAACCATAAATAAAGATCTTTCCAATTTAAGACTTGCTAACTTTCAGAATAAAATGTGATTCTTGTATTGATTTATTGACCCAAGAGACCCTTGAAATTGCATTCTTTTTCATGTGGAGTGAGGATAACAGATTTCGGAAATATTATTACTGAACTTTCCTGTTTGGATCTGCAGAGAAGGGGAGGTAGGAGGTGATGGGGGTGTACTGGAACATTTTGTGGCAGGAGTGCAAAGAAAAAGATTCATTGTTTGGCTTCTGAAAACCAAAATAGGATTTTCATGTTTTGTTTGTTTGTTTGTTTTATTGCTGGAAACAATAAAACCTAATTTCATTGAAAACAAAGAACAATTTTTCTAAATTCCTATTTGTCCTATTAACATGGGAAGAACCTGATCTGGTAACTTGGTCTTGAGGTTTGGTGTAAGGAAGGAGGATTAGAAAGTTGAATTAGAAAGGTGGAAGAGTGTGGAAAGAACTGGTGAAGTGGCCAGCGGGGGAGAAGGGAGGGAGGAGAGGAGGGACTGAGCCCCAGCCCCCTCCCCTTGGCTTGCAGGCTCCGGAGGGCAGACGTATCTGCTGGCCAAGCTGAGCAGCCTTACTCCTATTTGTGAATGTGGGAGAGACTGGCCTGCAGGGCATGTGGGGCCACCACACACTCAGGAAGAGTCTGAGCTCGCCCTCTGGAGCTGCCCTTGGCACTCAGGTGATGCAGAGAGTTCTTGGGTTCCTGCTGGCAGGACGAGGGCTGCAGCAGAAGCAATTGTATGTTGACCAACTTGGCAGAAATCCCCAGGTAGGAGCAAGTGGCTCTGAAGCCAGGTTGCAGCCAACCTCCAGGGGCCAAGTCACCAGAGAGGAACCTTGGCCTCAGGCCAAACTGAGAGAACACAAGCCGGTCATACCAGCCCCAGACTTCAAGAGCTGCCAGCAGCAGCATGCCCGGGGCAGAAGCAGAACAGCCAGAGTGCAGAGAACACCAGCCAGCATGTGGCCAGGGATGCCACAGAGAGCGTAGCAAAGCCCCTCATTCAGCTAACCTCTGCCCCATATGAATAGAAGGAGAATTCTCAGACAAGCATGAAATGAACGACTGAATCACCCAAAAGAAGCCATTTGAACCAGCTCTGACTCATGGTATCATATCATACTTGCATAGATTGAAATTTAGACAGAAATAATCAGTTCTTTATTGATGCATTTAAATGCCCCCTCCATCCAGCAGGATGGGAACTCACAAAGAAAGATGAAGTTAACCGTAGAAACACAAAGAAGCTGCATTTTCTTGGTACTTGGAAGTCTACCGTGAGTGAATTTGGAATCCTGTTTCCTATTTTTTTCCGCTACACAATCCTACCACAAATTTAGAATTATATTGTAATTTATTCTTTGTTTTGAAAAATGAGGAAAAATCCAAATGTAATTAACAGGGCTTATAATTTTAAGTGCACGTGTCATATATCATTGTATATGTTTAATATATGTGTGACTTTTCTGTTACGTAGACCACATAGTCTGTGTGTTTGTGTATGTGTGATACATATTAATATATGTATATATCTTAATAGTCTCTATTTCCTTTTTTTCGCTACATTTCCTGTGTGCTGAGCTGGGGTATTTATTCTTCTGAATGATGCAATGGGTTAACAAGATAGTATATCAGGAAGGAAATCTTCTAAGGTACAAGGACCTTGACACTACAGTTTGTTTCGGTTTGATTAAACAGATGGAATTCCACGCAAGTGGAAAGTTGTGAAGGCGGACACCTAGAGCGCGTACATCAGTGAACAAAAGTGGTAGGCAGTCACTGAGATGAAAGGTGGCGGGGTGGTGTCTGGCATCTCACCTTTTACCAGCAGTACTCTGCTGCTTTGAGGCTTCAGGTTAAAAATCCAGGTTTTATAACAAGAAGAAAAAGTGATGTTTTTGTTTGTAAAGGGTTCAAACTCCTAACCATCAGAGAAGAGAGTGGGTGATTACCTGGAACGTTTCTCTCAAAAAGTAATTCTTTTATGAACATGTAGAGGAAGCACCAGGAGCTATAGTTAATGTGGGAGGTTTTTTAAAAAAAAAAAATTATTGACATTTATAAAAAGAATTATTCTTCATTTTGTAAATAGATGTTAGGGAGACATCAAAAGTCAACCCCAAAATTTTAAATGCAGTATTTTGGAAAGTTTGGTGTGACCTAATTTTGGTTAACTGGAAAAATTTCTAATTAAAGATGAACATGTTTGAAGTAACAGAATGCTTACAGGACACATTATTTCCTACTAATTCTGTAATGTTGAAACAAGAATTAATGGAAAACAATAATGTGAAAATCCAAATTTAACTTTTTTCTTCATTTTTGAGAGGGACATAAATCTTGCCACTTTAACTAGAATCTGTTTTCTTTCTGCTTACATTTTTACAGCACACAGGGTTGGAGAAATCTAGAGTAAATATCTTAACATCATGTGAAGTTTAGATGCATTATTTCAAATGAAGAAAAAAAATGTCCAATTTGAAATAGAGGAAATATCCTTAATGTTAGTGGGTGTTTGAACGTGTGATATCTATAAAGAGAACAGCAAACGGAGAGCACATATTTTAGAAGAGAATCCATCAGTGAGACAAACCAAGAAATTCTGATTTGGGTCATTTAACACTTGTATCATTTTTGTATACTTGATTTCCTTTTGTTTCTTCTTTTCTGTTTAGTGGTACAAGTGGTTTGTGGCCAAAGAAAGTGGAGACGGCTTGATTATGTGCCATCACCCAAATTCACCAGCACTCTGAGAAGCAACAAGCTAGTCAGTGATGATGGTAAGCAGCACTCATGAGGAAACCACTTCAAAAAACTAAGGTCAGTGTTCACAGGACAGTGTTACTGCAAAGCTCCATGCAGAATAAAGATTTCTTCTAAACAGAGGAGTGCTGTCAAGGAAGGGAGGGCACGAGTGCAGTGAGGAGTGTGGAGCAAACGGCAGGGATTTTGAGGACTGACTGCCCTGGATTTCAACCTTACTTTCAGTATCAGTTGGGAAAAGTCACTTCAGCTCTCTGCTCTCTTGCCTTGTCACATATCAAGTAGGAGTAAGGATACAGACCTTTAAGATTATTATGAATATTAAAGTAAGTAAAAATATTAGTTAAAGTGCTAAGTTCAGATCAGATTTGAGGGGACTTTATTCATTGGTGGTTGTTTAGCCGCTAAATCATGTCCAACTCTTTGTGACCCCATGAACTGCAGCATACCAGGCTTCCCTGTCCTTCACTGTCTCCTGGAATTTGCTCAAATTCTTGTCCATTGAGTTGGTGATGCCATCCAACTGTCTCATCCTCTGTCACCCCCTTCTCCTCCTGCCATCTGTCTCTCCCAGCATCAGGGTCTTTTTCAGTGAGTCAGCTCTTCACATCGGATGGCCAAAGTACTGGAGATTCAGCTTCAGCATCAGTCCTTCCAATGAGTATTCAGGGTTGATTTTCTTTAGGACTGACTGGTTTGATCTCCTTGTAGTCCGAGAGACTCTCAAGAGTCTTCTCCAGTTCCTGGTATTTCTACTTAAGACAAATTAGAGAATAAGTATATGCAGATTAAATGCTTTAACATGATGATCTACTCATTTTTATGAGCACACATGCCCTCCCTAGGGTCTCCCCCTAGGGGAACATGGGCTGATGTGGGGAGTCATTAGTTCCTACCCCTTGGCAGCTCTGGAAACCTCAATCTCAATGCTTTCCCACTCTACCTCCAGTTATTATTCAGATGATTCAGGTGAATCCTCTGTGCTTTATCAGGTTTATGGTTAATTCCGCTCATTCAGAGAAAACTAAGTGTTTTTTAATCCTTTCTAGAATAATTCAGAAATAATCTACAGAGGGCCTTCCCTTGCCAAGGGCTTTAATTTCCTTTACCTTCTTTTCCCATTTGATGATGATGATAATGAGAGCAGCTGTCATTTAGTGAGGACCTGTTACATACTAAACACTGTGCTAAGTCCTTTAAGTACATTATCCTTCCAACAATTCAGAAAAGTGTGTATTTTTATCTACATGTAAGTTTGTTGATATCAAGGGTGACCCCTTACTAGGCAACATTTCTGAAATATCTGGAAGTGAGCTTTCTGAACATTTTGGTTCTGTACCTGAAGCGATGACTTTGCCACCTGCCATCCTAGAGAATATGGACCCCTCAGGCCACTTGGCCTTCTCCAGTGGTGACTTCTCATTCTGGTCAGCCACACTGTAAGGCCATACTTCCCACATCTCTCCCTGAGCCTAGGGTTCAGGGAAACCAGGATGGTCCAATTGGAGCCCTTCTTGTTAGCCAAGAGGGCTCACTGAGTTCTTCAACTTAGTCACTTGTTCTTAGCCCAGAGCTCCTGGGAAAGACCCTTAAATGTCCTCTTGAGTCCCCCACTCCTTTCATCATGCATTTTCACTGTGTAAAACAGTATCACTTCCACACATCCCTAAATTGCACTGTATGAATGAATCCCTGCCTGAACTAAGCACTCTCACATGAAATAATATCTCATATGATGTTCATAGTAGAATTCAAGTATTAAAAATGTCTGTGATTCAGAAATATCAAATAGCTTTGCTAAGATGACCCCGGCACTAGGCTCTAGGTCTTTTGACTTCAAGTTTAGGACTTTTTCTGCAATACTAGTCTGTTTCCTGATCTTGTCAACAATATATTTTCAGGAATGTCAGAAGTAAGACAATATCCATTCATACCTTATTTAAATGCTTATTCAATTCTATGGAAAATGATGATCTTATGATGATCATGTCATTTACACATAGTAGCATATAACAAATTTAAGTGTTGAATGCTAAGGAACATTAAGTACTTAAAACATTTTAAAAGAGTGATTCACTACCATTACTAAGAAAGTATGTGATGGGAATGATTCACCATAGAAAGTTTAAATGAGACTTTGAAATAGACAATGTACGAATCACAAATAAATGTAATAGAGAGAGAAGAAAAAAAAAATTGTGGTTGCTTTTCTTACAACTAAATATCATTTTACTAGAAAAGGGTTTGGCCAGTCTATTGATTCATCCTGAACGGATGCTGTTTTTTGTTTTAGATTTTTTTTTAAAAAAACCCACTGCTCATTTTAATAATTTCATTTCTATTTCTTCTTCTCCTTCTCAGTATCCTTCTACTCCTCCTTCTCTTTCCCTTTTTCTTCTTCCACCTACTCGTTCTTTTTCTTTTTTTAATTTCTTTGAGTATTAAAATTATCTTATGCAAAGAAATCACATATTTAATATCTATCACAAAACTTAATATCTAATCAAAAATTAGTACCTATCAAAATGAATTTTATGTTTGGCTTTATTTATTCTTTTTTCTCTTTGCCTACAGATAATGCCTATAATTTTTCTCTGAGGGAGATAAAGATATTAGAATGATCTGCCTGTAAAGGTAGAATAAGAGAAGAGTCAGTGTTGAGATGTGATGAACTCACTCTTCAGGGAAGATTTTAAGCTTATGTAAGAGAGTATATTGTTAGAATTCTCCAGAGAAACTGAGCCCATAGGAGATTGATTGATCTATCTATCTATGAGAGAGATTTATTTTAAGGAATTGGTTCACACACACATCATTGTAGAGGCTAGCGAGTTCGAAAGCTGCAGGGTGGACTGCAGGCTAGAGACATGGGGAAAGGAAGCACTGCGCCTTCAGTCTGCAGTCCACATGCCTCACAGAATTCCCTTTTCTTCACGGGAAGTCAATTTTCTTCTATTTATGTCTTCACCTGCTTGCATGAGACCCACCTACATTATGGAAGATAACCTGCTTTTACTCAGAGTCTGCTGATTTAAAGGTTAATGTCATTTAAAATAATACTTTCACAGAAATATCTAGAATAGTGTTTGAACAAATCTCTAGGTACTATGGCCTAGCAAAGTGAACACCCAAAATTAACTACCACATCTGATTAGAGAGGTCATCATGCCTGCAGAGAGAGCTTTAGCCTTGTCCTGTTTTCAACTCTATCAGAATAAGGAGACTGGTGATCAGTCTGCTTATTCTGATAAAGTTGAAAACTGGTCCCTTAATAAGCTGTGTCAAATACAACTCTTCTCTCTCTGGCTTAGCCAGAAATTTCTGTTTTTTACAAACTGAAACCTGGTTCCCTACATTTATGGAAATTTGGAAGGGAAATTATTGCCTCAATCCCAACTAAAGTGTCACAAATAGCAATACTAACAAAACTGGTAAAAGCCTTTCCTCCAAAATCTAAAGATCTGACAGCTCCTTCCCCACTAGTCACTTAATGGTACTAACCTATGGGGTTATTAGAGTCACTCTTCCATAATTTCCTAAGAATTCCAGTTCTCCAATTGCTTTCTTCTAATTTCTAATGACTCTGTTCCCCATTCTGTCTTATAAATGTAAGAATAGCCTAACAGCAGTGAGTCAGAGCTGGGGAAAGCAGAAGTTGATTCTCACAATTCTGAGTAATCCCACCCTCCCCGGGGGCTTCTACCTGAAGAAGTTGCTGCTGTGTGTGTGTGTGTGTGTGTGTGTGCGTGCACGCACACGTGCACACACACATGTCCATTTATCTTTGATGGGTGACGAAGAGTTGAGAGAAGGATTTGAAAGACATAATATAAAGAGGGGATTGGAATTTTCTTGATCGTTTTTTTGGTTCACTCTCCTTAATGCTTAAAAAATTAGGACTGAGAGGGTGTAGTGAAGTTTTTTTAAAACATACTGGCTGTAATGTAAAAAGTTCATCTATCCTTCTCCATCAGGATTTGCATTGTGCTGGTGCTGTCAAGAATAGAGTGTAAAAACTGAAACTGGAAGAGGAAAAAGGTATCCCAAGCTGCAGGTGTATGGGTCTATGGAGAGTTTGTGGGGAAATGACCTGACCAGATTGGACACCAGCAAGAAATGAGATTGGATAAAGGAGAGCACAAAACCACATTTTGGAGGGTCTTGGAAACCCCACTGAGATGAGGCTTGTTACAATTGTATTGTAATAAGTAGGCAAAGAGACTGGATGGAAGGGGGCTGGTGAGAAGTGAACAGAGTGAACAGAGGGCCAAGGAGCTTTGGGAAAAAAACCACACTCCTAGAGGGTGAGAAGAGGTGGCTGGTGTGTATCTTCTCCCATTGTTACCTAACTGAACTCGGGTCCACTGGTTCAATACGTAGCAAAGCCCATCCACTGACACTGGGTTGTGGGGAAGGAAAGACAGTGTTTACTGCAGGCACCAAACAAAGAAAACAGGCAGCTAGTGCTCAAAAGATCAGAACTCCCCTGTGGCCTTCAAGGAAGGGTTTTTAAAGCCAACGATAGGGGTGTGGGTTGCAGGATGCCTGATTAGCTCATGAACATTCTTCTGCTTGTTTGGTGGTGAGGTAACAGGATGATGTTTCAGGAGTCAACATCACCAGTCTTCTATCCCAGTCGGTCTGGGGTCTTTGTGGTTATGGTCAGCAGTTTCCATCTGGTGGGAGTCTGGTTTCTGTAAAAACAACTTACGAATATATGTCAAGCATTGTTATCTATGTCCTTCAGGGAAGAACGAAAGGTCCTGTGGCTCTGCTATGTGGCTCATCTATTGTCTGAACTGTTGCTAGTTTCCCGACTCAACAACTATATTTTGTTTCTACATATTCACATTTTCCTGATCATTAACTCCTGATCATTTGCGACTCAGAGGAGGTGTAAAGCAAAGCCTTTTGCTTCAAGAGACAAGGAACACTGTGGTGGTGGGGCTCATATAGCCAAGGGGTCCCAAAGGGTCTTGCTCGGTGTCACCATCATTGATTTCCTCCCCGAAGTTAGAAGGGAGGTCATCTGATGTTAGAAAAGACAATAGACTAGGATTAAGAGCTTGAGAGAAAGTTGTTCAGTTTGATTCTGCAAGCCATTTCTGAGCCTCTGCTCTGGACTGGCCTCAGTACTAGATGTTAGGAATACAAAGATGGATAAAATGTAGCTTCTCACCTCAAGAAGTCCCTGGTCTTCCTGCAACCAATAAGAAAAAATATATATTTTTAATGAGTCAGAAGCACAAGTCAGTCTTGGTTCCCTACTTGACTGTGAGTATTGAGACCTAGCAGTCCCATGTTGGGTGAGGTCAGCTTACCATGGAAGCTAGGCTGGTGTTGACGTGTTATGTCAGAGTGAGCTAGTGCCTAAAGCTGGATGATTACAAGTCCCAGGTGAAGAGCAGTTCCGCACCTGCAGGGGATTGGGAGATGCCCCTATGTAAGAACAATCCCTTTAGGTGAGGACTCCGTCTTTGTGAGTGCTCAGGGTCTGCATTTCCTTTCCCTCTGGCTGCTCCTCTCCAGGAAGAGACAAGGTGTGGCTTACATATCCTCTCTCAGGATAGACTAGGAGGATTAGGACATATAGTTCCCAGCTGCTGCTGCTGCTGCTGCCGACTCTGTACGACCCCATAGACGGCAACCCACCAGGCTCCCCATCCCTGGGGTTCTCCAGGCAAGAGTGCTGGAGTGGGTTGCCATTTCCTTCTCCAATGCATGAAAGTGAAAAGTGAAAGTGAAGTCGCCCAGTTGTGTCTGACTCTTAGCGACCCCATGGAATGCAGCCTACCAGGCTCCTCCGTCCTTGGGATTTTCCAGGCAAGAGTGCTGGAATGGGTTGCCATTGCCTTCTCCGATAGTTCCCAGCACTGCCCCCTATATCCTCACTGGTCTCTAGAAATAAATAGTTGGGCTTTGTGCTTCCTATGCTGGTGGCCACAGAGGTGCAACTAGCTCATCTGGTTTTGAGAGGTGAAGTGCTGGCCTGCCTGTTGAAGTGTGTGGGTCCAGCCCCTGTCCTTTTGAGTGGAAATCTCGGCTCAGGACAGCCTCCTCACCCTGGCCCTGGGCCTAGCCAGTCTACCAGCATTTTTCAGCCTCTGTGGTTTGTCCTCAGGGTACTTAGGAAACATCCAGGCTTCTGAATTCTGATCTCCTGTGGTCACAGTTAGCCTTGCTGAGGCCCGCCTGTCTCCAGTCTTCCCACACTCTTCCTGAGTCACTGGTTCCCAGTGGTGAGGGGTGCTTGCTCCTGTTCATCTGAGAAGGTGAGTCAAGCGCCCTGATGTTCGTGAGCTATCTCACATCTGCTTGAATATTTCTAGAAAATCCACCAGGACAGGCTTTTAAAGGCAGGGCAAAGACCTGCCTATTTGCCCCAAGTCCATCTCTGCCCACAGCTTCTGGGTCTTCTCTTTTCCACCATTTCTCCAGCTGAAAAGAGATGTTTTGATCTTTTTGACATTTTCTCTGTGTCATATCTTACTTTTGTTTTATGGTCCTTGGGTGCATAGACTTGAATTAATCAGAATTTTAGGTTCATAATGCATTATCAATCATTGGTTTCCTGCATGTTCCTCTTTTGTTTTTAGCTCATTGTTTATTAAAATATCCTAATTATGGTAAAAAGCATCACCCAAGCAGGAACTAAAACATTAGCAATATCTCCCATCTACCTCACCTTGCCCTCTACACTTTATCCTCTCTCTCTCTCTTACACACACAGTCTTATTTCATGTGTAGCCATCAGTGTACTGTAGCCAGTTTGTACCAGTTCAAGAGAGTTAACAGCTATGTAGTACATCCCTCCTCAACTCTGCATTTAGTGTTATCATGTGAGTAACTTGAAGTCAGCCAAGGTGAGAGCATTTGCAGCATGAATTAGCAAATACCCCAAAACAAAGCCCTTTCTCCAGAGAGCTCTCTATTAAACACTTATCAGCACAGCACTGTATGGACATTCCTGAATAAGGACTGCCTCTTTTGTGTATTTGCTGAATTCTTAACACTTTGAATGATGCCCAGGACACAGAAGACAGTTTATTGTTTAACATATAAATAATATCCTTCTCTATGTCTCATGACCTAGATAGCACTGGGCCCACAGGAGAAACTCTTTTATCTGAGCGCTAAATGAACTTAGAAAATCCTGTCTCTTAATAAAGCCTAACTTCACTAACTGTTGTCTTCGACCTAAATCCCATACTAGATATTATAAACTTTTCTCTTTACATTCTTTCTGGACCATTCTAAATCTCTGTTAGGCAAATAGATGCCTCTGAAAAAAAGCCTGGGGTATCAGTCTGTACAAAGGAATGCAAGAGGGAAATTTAAAAAAAAAAAGTATATATATATGTGTGTATATATATATATATATATATATTATCCCAGATGCACATTACTTTTCCCAGGAGCCTACACCAAAGAAAATGACCCCCTGGCAGGAAATTGCAAACATGGAGACCAGGATGCCATGAAAGCAGCCAGGGAGGGAGATTGTGTTTCTATCAAGGATGTGTCTAGGAGGCATTCGAATCATTTCACGCAGGTAGGGGTCTATTACTACCATGTAAAGGGGAAAAACACTCTTCCTGTGTGTCTCTCCTTTACTACCCACACAGAACACTTCACTTCTGACACTTCTGATCACCAAATGTGTGGGGATTTTTCTACCATCGAGCCGTTCTCTGAGATACCAGCTGGATGTCCTATAATTCAGTTCAACTCTGACACCAACCCAAGTTCCAGGCCGCAAAGGTGAAGGACTCAATCCCACAAGGCTGTCCCTCATCCCCACTTCAGATGCGAATCACAAGTTATAGGTCTCCAGGTTACCCACAACTTCGGTCTGACTTGGCTACCTATCACAGGTTCCTGGGACCTTCTTTGGATATAATCATTCTGGAACAGCTCACATTACTGTTTCCCAGTAATGAAAGAGTATCATAAAGGACACAGGTAATAAGGTACATGGGGTGAGCTCTGGACACGTCCTGAATGCAGGAGCTTCTGTGCCTGTGGAGGAGTTGGGGTGTACCACTCACCGCATATGTGGAAGCTCCCCAAACCCTGTACTTTCCACATGCAGGCATGATATATCATTAATTCCATTTCCAGCCCTTCTCTCTTCTCAGGAGAATGAGGCAAGACTGAAAATTCCAAGCTTCTAATCATGAGTTGGTCTTTCTGGTCACCAGCCCCCCCCCCCAGGGGCGTATCAGGAGTCACCCCATTAGAACAAAATATATTCCCATCCAGGAAATTCCAAGGGATTTAGGAGCCCTGTGTCAGGACCAGGGATCAAAGGCCAAATATTAGAAGAGAAGATGCTCCTAGTGCTGTTATCACCTAGGAAATAGTTTTAGGAGATCTGTGCCAGGAACTGGGGGCAAAGACCAATATCTATATTTTCTACTGTTTCATATATAAGCAGGACCAGCCGCACTTCCCCACATGTGTGAAGCCTAGTCTGTTTGCAAAAGTGCGGAATTAAGAAAATGCTCTCTGATAACTGATGACTAGAAACTCCAAGCACAAATGCCATCAGTCTTACCACTACTGCCTCCTTCTTCTCTCTCCTTCTCTTCCCCTTTTCTCCCTAGATTACCTCTCCTTTCTCTCCCTGCTCTTTTTCATTCCCCTCTTTCTCCTCAGTACTTCCATCTTTGACCTCCCCCTTTTCCAGGCAGTCCACAGGATGGCAAATTGCTGTGTATACGTGAAAGAAATAATATGGAAATGGACTAGCCTTCCATCTCAGAGCATTTTACATCCCTAGGAGTTAAAACACTGAGTCCTCTGGCTGGGCACAGGCACATCTGTGGCTCTTTTTGAGTGTATCATACACTCTGAAAAATCTTATATTAACTTTTTGTGGAAGTAAAAGAATAATCCTGATACTTTGTGCATCTTTAAATTCAACAATCTTACTTTTCCTATACCCTCCCTCATGTGCCAGAAAGAATCCCAAATGTTTAGCAAATCTTGTTTCATTTTCCTCTTCCCAGACAGGAAAAGTGAAAGCGAAAGTGTTAGTCGCTTCAGTCTTGTCTGATTCTTTGTGATCCCATATACTATACCCCACCAGACTCCTCTGTTTCATAGAGTTCTCCAGGCAAGAACACTGGAGTGGATAGCCATTCCTCTCTCCAAGGAATCTTCCTGACCCAGTTGCAGGCAGATTCTTTAGCACCTGAGACACCAGGGAAGCCCCTTCCCAGGCATATAGGGCTGTATTTCCCACCTCTCTTAAAGTTTGGTTGAAGCCACATGATTGGGCTTTTGCCCAATTCAGTTCAGTCGCTCAGCTGTGTCTGATTCTCTGTGACCTCATGGACTGCAGGATGCCAGACTTCCCTGTCCTTCACCAACTCCCAGAGCTTGCTCGAATTCATGTGCATAGAGTTGGTGATGCCATCCAACCATCTCATCCTCTGTCATCCCTTTCTCCCCCTGCCTTCAATCTGCCTCAGCATCAGAGTCTTTTCTAATGAGTCAATTCTTCGCATCAGGTGGCCAAAGGATTGGAGCTTCAGCTTCAACATCAGTCCTTCCAATGAATATTCAGGACTGATTTCCTTTAGGATTGACTGGTTGGTTCTCCTTGCAATCCAAGGGACTCTTAAGAACGTTCTCCAACACCACAGTTCAAAAGCATCAGTTCTTTGGGGCTCAGCTTTCTTTATAGTCCAAATCTCATATCCATACCTGACTACTGGAAAAACCATAGCTTTGACTAGCTTTGTCTAGTCACTGGGTTTTTGCTGAGTGAAAAAAAAATTTGGCCACTCAACGTCTAAGACTAACCATGTTCTCTGCCTCTTTTCATCTGCCATCACTTGCTTAAAATGCTGCAAGGTGCTAAATGACTGAATCACTGCTTGGAGGAGAGCCCTGAAGGGGAGCCTCCAACCCCACATCAGACTGTGACTTGAGCAAGAAAAGAAACATATTGGGTTAAGCCACTGAGATTTGACAGTTTTTATTGCAGCCTACTCAATCCTATCCTGGATCTCTTCTCAGGGGTATCTTCACAAGTCCTAGGATTCATTCTGTTACTACTTGAACATACATGGGTCATATATCCATCCCCGAAACAATTATTATGGCCAAGGAGGAGCTGGCACATTGATTGTTCAAGTTTGTGTCACATGTGATATTCCTGGTATTAGACATAGAAACTTGGCAAACAAATGGATCGATATTGAGGTAAGAGTTGATATAGCAGAAAGAAATCATGAAATTTATTTGTCTTTTTTTTCTTTTAAGTGAAGGAGGCAGAGAAAGACAGAGAGTAGAAGCTGGAATCTAAAAACATCATTGGCTTTTAGGAATTATGAGTAGGATATTTTATTTTAATAAATATTAATGTCAAGATTTAGTTGTAGACAAGTCTAAACTGGCAAATTAAATTCAATTTTGGAAATTCTAACTCTGGAATATTAAGGTGAGTTGTCTATTCTACAAAATTTAAGGAGTCATGAATGTTTTTGAGGAGGGCAGTTATGATATTCAGTAAGAGCAGTTGTTGAATATTTCATACTATATTTGATATAATGCCAAATTTTATATTTGATATTATATATTGATATTCAGTGAGAGTAGTTTTTTAAAGAATAATAACTTGGCAGCAGAATGCAGACTAGATTAAGGTCAAACAAAACTAGAATTGAGAAGATTATAATATTCCAAGACTGCAATGGAGGGAGTTCCCTGGCAGTCCAGTGGTTAAGACTCCACACTTCCACTGCAGGAGGGCACGGGTTCAGTCTCTGGTCAGGGAACAAAAATCCCCCAAGCTGTGTGGCACAGCCAAAAAAAAAAGAAGACCGAATGATAGGTGATATTAGCAGTGGTAGAGGGAGTAAAAAGGAATTGATACTTTGAGATCAGAGATGAGATGAAATGAGAAAGGAAGAATTGACATTTCTTCATGTCTGACTTGATATGGGGAGATAAGAGGGAATCAAAGACGATTTAGACATTTGAAGAGACTGTATTTGGGGAAGTTGGTGTGCTTCATTCAGTGTACCGAGTCTGAGATGCCTAATAGACGTTTAAATGGAAATTAAACAGTTTTACAGCTGAAATCTGGGGAACAATCTGGTCTAGAAAGCAAAATTGGGGAGGCATCTATATAAAGATGTTTGTTGATAAAATTAGTCAGTGATAGTGGAGATTATGTGAAGCAGAGGTCTGAGGACAACTCCTTGGGTGATAACCACCATTAGGACAGAGTTGAGGTAGGAGAAATTGAATGAAGACACAGGGGAGTAGGAGGAAGAAAGTAGAGTGACAGGGAAGGGGAAATCTCAACGTCTCTTAAAATTGCTGAGCACTGCAAAGAGTGACACTGAGTCACTGGGGATGTTAAAGTTTCAGTACAGTGAAGGTAAAGTTGCTGGAGAGCCAAATTTTGAAGTGTTAGTGAAATGGCAAACAGTAAGGAAACCGTGCTAAAAAGCAAGTAGGAAATAAAATGGTAGATTGAATGGCACATCACCATCAAACCAAGGTTTCCTCAAGACTGAGAAGACCTGTGCATTTTTAAATTGGAGAAAAAGAAGCCAGGGAGGAGGAAAAGTATTTGTTGTTGTTTTGTCTGTTTGTTGGTTGATTTTTAAGAAAAACTGGTAATAATATAATAACACTACCTTTTATTGCCACCTGATATGTGCCAGGAACTGTGATAGGTACTTTTCAGTTATATTTTCCCAGTTATTGAATATCATTTTATAGACGAGAAAATAAAACGCAGGAAAAAAAAATAAAACGCAGGAAGGTTAATAAGTAAGTCAGCAAGATCAATCAGCCGTCAAGAGGCTCAGCAGAATCAGTCCCATGTGATCAGAATTCAGTTTCAATGCTGCCCCAAGTCTCTGAAGTACCCAATAGTGCTGGTATGAGATGACCCATCAGAAAGTTCTCAGAGACCAGGAAGCAGGTTCTCACCAGACACTGAATCTCCTAGCACCTTGATCTTGGACTTCCCAGCCTCCAGAACTATGAGAAATAAATTTCTGTTATTTGTAAGCTAAAAAAAAAAAAAGTTCTCAGAGAATGGTAGGTGAGGTCTAAGAGCCTGGATAGAATATGAAAAGATTTCTAGGGATTTCTAACAAGGGTCCATGAAGTTATCTTGGCAAACCAATCAAGCCCTCTCTCTGGAGGCTCCTCTTCTGTGTTAACGTGTAGTTACACATGGTTTGATTTTTGTATCAGGGATGAATTGGTCTTTAAAGGTAAACAAGTTTGCTTTCTTTTATCAGGTAAAAAATAATGATATAGCTCTTTTGCCTTTTAAATTAAGAAAAGCCCATAAACAAATTACAAACTCTGCTGAGATGAGAGATCAACCCAAATACTTGAACATGTGTCTTCCCCTGTAACTTTTCTTTTCTTTCATTTGCTCTGTTTTGTATTTATTTTGAATATTTTCAAGTTGTTTGGGGATCCTTTGGGAAAGTCAGTGGTATGTATGTGGATTTATGTTGTATATATTGGGGTATGCTGACTGGTTCTTCTCTCTGGAGAGATCTGAAGGATGTGTCGGATTTCAAAAGAAACACGTGCTGAAAGGGACATTCCAAGAGAGTTTGGGCCAAGTGCCTTGTACCAAAGTGTTGATACTTCTGGCTGGAGAGAAGTAAATACAGTCTTCATCCATGGTCCACATGACATATGCAGGGGAAGAGGAGGGGAATGGGGGCGGAGGCAGGGAAGGCAAGTCTGAGGACTGTGAATGCTCATGAATCAGGCTGAGAAATCTGAAAATCAGAAGCTCTTGTGGTGAATGTCCAGTCAATTAGCTCTGTAGATAATCAATATTTCTTATTCGATCTGGAAAACTTGTTCACTGATGCCTCCTGTGCCTGAACTTGGGAGACAGTTGCCTCTCTTCATGCCTCCTGGCACTTCTGCTCCCACCGTCTGAGTTCAGGGCTGATCAAGAATTAGTTACCTTTGCTCATAAGCTGTTGGTGACTTCTTATATATATGAGTAGAATGTGTGCGTGTGTGCTCAGTCATGTCCAACTCTTTGCAGAATACTGTAATTTAATTAAATGCTATGTAACCTAATGAAATATGAATGTGAGAGGGAATGGTGGAGGGGTAGGGGATAATTTCTATGACAGTTTATAAGTAGACTGCTTTGGAAAGAATTGATTAAAGTGAAGACCTTAAAACATTCATGTTAAACTAGCTATGAGGGAGAAAATTATTTTGAAAACTGGAGAAAATATATAAAACTCAAAAAGGATTCTAGGCTCAGGTTGCCTCAGAGATGTCTTTCAGATCTTGTTCTACTTTAAAGAGCACACTTCAGATGCAGCTGACCATGATGTAAGGATGCCCCTCTGAACTCCACCAGAGGACCCCTGCTCAAGGCAAAATCCTGAGTCCATATCCCATGTGGCCGCCCATGTTTCATGTTCAATATAAAATATTGGGGTGTGTTTACAGCATTGTCCTCATTTTAATTGATTTCTTCAATGAATCACTTAGGTATGGCTCAATAGGGAATCACTGGAGATTTTGAAGCAAGGAAATGACATATTCTGCAGAATTATAGTACAATTTGTTGCATTTAATAAACATTTTAATCTACCTCTCCAACAGGAACTATTTCAATATACTTGCACTAAAAAAACTATCAGCTTGAATTATGAGTTTAATAGAATTCTCTCCACAACTTGACTTGATATCAAGGTACAAATGCAAGATGATATCACAGGTCTGAAGAAGAAGACTAGTGGGTTCAAGTCCTGGCTTGTTTTACCACCTACCAGTGGTGGGAATAGAATCTATCCGAGAGGAATGAGATTTACATTAGCACTATTATTATTAAAGAAAGGTCACCGTGAGTACCTCTGCTGGCTACAGAGTGGGCTGAGATTAGAGACATCCATGCCAGAGACTCAAGAGTATAGTACAGTTTACCTAATGCAGGTAGACAGGATTTTTGTGAATCTGTACTGTACATATTGAAAATATTATTAGAAATAATTTCCAATGTTTCTAAAATATCTACAAAGTGAACCCAAAGCCCTAAGACCACTACTTTGCCATCTTCCTGCTTCATTATATGCCAGCCTGGCCAGTTGTCAGCTCCTCTGAGTATCTCCATGTATAAGGGTGATCTTGTCAGTTGGGCATCTCCTGCATGACAAATGAAGCCTCAGCTTTCCCCCAGTTTCTAATGCAGGGGCCGATTTTCTCTCTAGTACTGTTTAGATACAGCATATGCTACATAAATTTCGGCACAGAAAAAACAGTTTAATATGTCAAAAACAGTCATTATAATCTCCCATTGACCGAAGATCATATCATAAACAAGATGCAAATGTTTTTCCACTGTGCTACAGCTTTTTACAAGGTAAACTAAGTATCATATATGTCTTTAGTAAAGATAAAAGATACAAATGATCCTATATCAAAAATACTGATTTTTCTGAGGACTCAACCTTTTTTAATATTTATTGATTTGGCCGTGCCAGGTCTTACTTGCAGCACATGGGACCTCCACTCTTGGTCACAGCGTGCAGCATTTTTTAGTTGTGGCATGCAGGATCTGGTTCCCTAACCAGGGATGAAACCTGGCCCCCCCGGATCGGGAGTTGAAGACTCAATCTTGATATCATTTTTTGGGACTCATAAAAATAATTTTTTAGTGTTAGGGTGCGTATATGTGGGCTTCCCAGGTGGCTCAGTGGTATAGAATCTACCTGCCATTGCAGGAAACGCAGGAGACACAGGTTCGATCCCTGGGTTGGGAAGATCCCCTGGAGGAGGAAATGGCAACCCACTCCTGTATTCTCGCCTGGAGAATCCCATGGACTAAGGAGCCTGGAGGGCTACAGTCCATGGGGTCACAAAGACTGGGACACAACTGAGCAGCTAAGCATGCCCGTGAACATGTGCATATCCGGAATAAAAGACATGCAAAATTCAGAATTTATCACACCCTTAAGAAAATATTCTAAGTCACACGTCTCACAACTTTCATAATTAAAATGCCTTTTGTCAATGTCCCTGAGCTGTGTCGATGCCCATTAAATTCAGTCATAGAGAGGGAAGCAAGGGAGAAAGGGGGTGAAAGAGAGATTCATCGCCCATTGTTACCTTAAGTGGAAAGGAAGAGAAAGTGTAGGTGGGGTGAGCCTTTCTGGGACATTCCTGCATATAAACAGTCCCGCAGACACCAGCAGCTCCCTGTGGGCACCTCTCTTTCCCTCAGGTTCCCTGCTAGCTAGAGCTCAGCACTAGGAAAGCCCCAGCAGAGGGAGGACAGAAAAGGTGTGAAGCAGCCGCTTTTCCATTTCCCGTCTTGGGCTCTGTTTTTCCACCTTACAGTTTGCTCTGATTCAGATTGAAAAGGTGAAAAGATACAGAGGGAGATGGCACTAGCCTCTTTCCCCACTCTGACCAGACGTCACAACAGCCAAGCCGTGACACCAAGATGTCTGTGAAACCAGGGCCCAGCCATTTAGGACAGGCTTGTTTCAATTCCTGCTCCGGTTTTGCTCCATGAATGTTAGACTGTCCCAAAGGGAGGGATTTGGAGCAGTTGTTGAGCAAGCTTCCTGGGAGCTGTAGAGGCACTGGATTCTTTAATGCACACTCGCAGCCTTTCCCTCACTGACACAGCTTCCACTTGCCCTGAACTCCTTGTCTCATGAGCCACTGACGCAGGCTTTGTTTTCCTTTTACTCATCAGCACCCAAATCCATAGGGTTGTGATAGGTTGGCAGACGTTCTTATAATGAGAAGTTGGTTGGCCCTGTGGCTGCATAGGCAAATTGAATTATGGTTAGAAATATTCATCTCCCCACTCCTTTGGTATATATGGTGCCGTCATTTAAACCATCTAAGTATGGAAGAATCTCTCTCATTTGTAAAGCCTTGAAGAGAAAACTTCAGATTGAAACTTTCCTTAATTATACCAATATTTAATAACAAACTTTGTAGTATGGCGATCTCACTTCACTTCCTAGTATATTAAATGATTTTTTTTTTACAAAAAGAGTAAAATATGTTTAAACTGTAATTAAACTGTCTTTACTAATGCCAGGGCTTAACAAAAATATGTATGTAATCTAAAAATCTAGGATCAATTATTCAATGAATTTACTGCTTGTGGCTTTGCTTTTTTTTTTAATTTGTCATGGTAATCTTTTTTTAAATTGCAGTGTAGTTGATTTACAATGCTGTGTTCTTTTCAGATATACAGCAAAATGAATCAGTTATATATATATATATAAAATTATTATTATTATTCAGATTCTTTTCCCTTATAGATTATTACAAAATACTGAGTGTAGTCCCCTGTGCTATACACATCCTTGTTGTTCATCTATTTTATATGTAGTAATGTGTGTGTGCAACAGCACCCCACTCCAGTAGTTTTGCCTTGAAAATCCCATGGATGGAGGAGCCTGGAAGGCTGCAGTCCATGGGGTCGCTAAGAGTCAAACATGATTGAGCGACTTCACTTTCACTTTTCACTTTCATGCATTGGAGAAGGAAATGGCAACCCACTCCAGTGTTCTTGCCTGGAGAATCCCAGGGACGGGGAACCTGGTGGGCTGCCGTCTATGGGGTCACACAGAGTTGGACACGACTGAAGTGATGCAGCAGCAGCAGTGTGTGTATGTTAATCCCAAATTCCTAAGGTATCCTTGCCCCTACCTTCCCCCTTTGGAAATGGTAAGTTTGTTTTCCATGTCTGTGGATCTATTTCTGTTTTGTATGTTAGTCCATTTGTATCATTTCTTTAGATTCCACATATAAGTGATAGCAAAAGATTAAAAGAGACAGGTATAAGCAAAGGATCTCTCTTGGCAGCCCAGCGGTTAGGACCCCATGTTTCCAATGCAGGGCATGGAGGTTCAATCCCTAGTCAGGGAACTAAGGTCCCATATCTCATGCAGTGAGGCCAAAAAAAGGAGACGGAATTATAAGCAGAGAATAATGTTATTAGAACTAATGTTACTTTCTGAAACTGTCTGAAATTGCTATTCAAGGATTGATAGGAATCCTTTATTTTAAAATATTAAAGTCTGTGGCCTGAGTGGGAAGGATAGACATTTGTGCCTCACTCTGGCTCTTTCCTCCCTTTTTCAGAGGCCCCAGTCCCATGGCATTGCTGGCCTCTCTGCCCCTTTACTCATCTGTCCCAGAAGAGGACGTGGATTTAAGGAAGACTCTTTACAAAGGGACACAATAATTCCTCCCTCCCCAGGCCCTTTATAATGCGACTCAGTCTCTTCTCCAGTCAGGAAGTGGAATTAATTTCCCCACCCTTCCCCTTCAATCTGGGATGACCATATGATTCCTTTCACCAACAGAATGCAGTGCAAGTGTTAGGTTGTGGCTTCTGAACTGCTCTGCCTCCAGCAGCCTTGCAGCTTCTGCACTAGTCTGCTCTACTGCTGCCGCTGCATGAAGAAACCCAATCTAGACTTCCCAACAAGGAGAGAAAGCCTCAACCAACAGCCAAAACCAACCCTCAGCTGTGTAAGAGAGCTCGCCTGCAGAACTCATCTGCAGATGACTGAGGCTGTGTGTGTGACCCAGACAAAACCAGCAGAAAGACCTCCCACTGGGTCCAATGCAAACTGATGACCCACAGTAATTTTTTATTGAGATATAATGTCCGACACATGCAATGTGTTGATTTGATTCATTTACATATTACAGTATGTTTAGCACCATTGCTTAAGCTACCGTCCTTATCATGACATACAATTATCATTTATTTTTTGTCATGAGAATGTTTAAGATGGAGTCTCTTAGCAATGAAATACATAAACTGTACAGGTGACTGCAATCATTATGCTGTGCATTAGGCTGTCGGGAACTTACTCATCTTCTAGTTGCAAGTCTGTGCCCTTTAATAACATCTCCCCAGTTCACCCAACCCACTAGCTCCTGGTAACCACCGTTCTATTCTCTGTCTACAAATTCTGCTTTTGTAGATTACAATATGAGTGATACCATACAATATTTGTCTTTCTCTGTCTGTGTTATTTCACTTAACATAGTGCTCTCAAGTCCATCCATGTGATGGTAAATGGCAGAATATCTCTCTTCTGATGGAGTATTTTATATATGTGTGTATATTTGGCTGAAATCAAGGTCAAAACCAAACATTGCCATGAGGCAAAGAACGAAGAATCAATAATAAATCTGAAAAGTAATTTTAAAATTTAGAATTATTAACATAATTTTAGTAGTCACAAATTAAAAGTTGGCTAGTGAAATTGAAATGGATTTTAAATGTTTTTTCTAACAATGTATTCCATCTCCTTTCTCTTTACACTTTTTTTATGTCAAAATTGATAGTAATTTATCTGGGTTTTGAATTCATTCCTTCTCATGACATTTTAAGGAAGCAAAAATGATATATTTATTTTTTTAATTGGACAATAACCATACATCAACATGAATCAACCACAGGTAGACATATGTCCCCTCCCTCTTGAAACTTCCTCCCACCTCCTACCCCATCCCACCCCTCTAAGTTGTCACAGAGCACCAGATTTGAGCTCCCTACATCATACAGCAAATTCCCACCGGCTATTTTAAGTATGGTAATGTATATGTTTCAGTGTTACTCTTTCAATTTATCCTTCCCTCTCTTTCTCTCACTGTGTCCACAAGTCAGTTCTCTCTGTCTACATCTCCATTGCTTCCCTAAAGAAGGTTCATCGGTATCATCTTTCTAGATTCTATATATGTGTGTTAATATATGATACTTATCTTTCTCTTTCTTACTTCACACTGTGTAATAGGCTCTAGGTTCATCCACCTCATCAGAACTGACTCAAATGTGTTCCTTTTTTATGACTAAGAAACATTCCATTGTATATTTGTACCACAGCTTCTTTTTCCGTTCATCTGTCGATGGACATCTAGGTTGCTTCCACATCCTACCTATTGTAAATAGTGCTGCAGTGCACACTGGGATACGTGTGTCTTTTCAATTATGGTTTCCTCAGGGTATATGCCCAGTAATGGGATTGTTGGGTCATATGGGTAGTTTTACTCCTAGTTTAAAAAATGGTAGTTGAATTCATCCTCACAAGATGTAAAAATTCTCAAATAGGACTTTTATTGAAAACACATGGGACCTTTTGGATTTGACCCTGACATTTTTCTGTTACTCATTTTTATGTGAATTTAGTTTTCCTATCAGAATATTTTGTTCTAGCAACTTCTGTTGTTTCTTGTAGTGTTAAGTATATTTTTTTAATGTAAAAAATATTTTTCTGAGTTTTTGTTTTCCTCTATTAGTCTGCCTTACTTTTATCTGGACCTTCTCTTTACTTCATCATTTTGTTCCTTCCTGGTCAGTTTTGATTCAGCTCTGACCATTTTAGCAGAGTATAGGGCCCTGTGGAAGGTGGGAGGGGCATGCTCTAAGCCCATTAACCTGGCTTACTGCAAGCCCTTTGCCTCACATGCTAAGCAAGGGGTAGACCTCTCTCATTCCTGCTGATGCTTTCACTATCCCACCACCTCCTGAGTATCTGGTAGCCAATTTTGGTGTCTCCTATTCCTGTATACAGGTTTCTCAGGAGATAGGTAAAATGTTCTGATATTCCCATCACTTTAAAAATTTTCCACAATTTGTTGTGATCCACACAGTCAAAGGCTTTAATGTAGTCAATGAAGTAGATTTAGATGTTTTTCTACAATTCCATTGCTTTCTCCATGATCCAATGAATGTTGGCAATTTGATCTCTGGTTCCTCTGCCTTTTCACCCAGCTTGTACATTTGGAAGTTATTGGTTCATGTATTGCTGAAGCCTAGCTTGAAGGATTTTGAGCATCTTGGCTAGAAAGTGAAATGAGTGCAATTGTATGGCAGTTTGAACATTCTTTGGCCTTGCCCTCCTTTGGGATTGGAATGAAAACTGACCTTTTCCAGTCCTGTGGCCACTGCTGAGTTTTCCAAATTTGCTGACATATTGAGTGCAGCACTTTAACAGCATCATCTTTTACGATTTAAAACAGCTCAGTTGGAATTCCAGCACCTCCACTAGCTTTGTTCATGGTAATGCTTCCTAAGGCTCACTTCACTTCACACTCCAGGAGGTCTGATCACACCATTGTGGTCCACCAGGTCATTAAGATCTTTCTTCTGTATTTCTTCAGTGTATTCTTGCTGCCTCTCTAAATCTCTTCTGCTTCTGTTAGGTCCTTAATGTTTCTGTCCTTTATTGTGCCCATGAAATGTTCCCTTGAAATCTCCAATTTTCTTGAAGACATGAAGATGGTGACTTGCAGTCATGAAATTCAGACACTTGCTCCTTGGAAGGAAAGCTATGACAAACCTAGACAGCATGTTAAAAAGCAGAGACATTACTTTCCAGACAAAAGTCTGTTTAGTCAAACTATAGTTTTTCCAGTGGTCATGTATGGATGTGAGAGTTGGACCATAAAGAAGGCTGAGTGCTGAAGAATTGATGCTTTTGAACCATGATGCTGGAGAAGACTCTTGAGAGTCCCTTGGACTGCAAGGAGATCAAACCAGTCGATCCTAAAGGAAATCAACCCTGAATATTCATTAGGACTGTTGCTGAAGCTGAAGCTCCAGTACTTTGGCCAGCTGATGCAAAGAGTTGACTCATTGGAAAAGACTCAGATGATAGAAGAATTGAAGGCAAAGGGGGAAAGGGAAAACAGAGAATAAGATGGTTAGATAGCATCACTGAATCAATGGACATGAATTTAAGCAAACTCTGGGAGATAGTGAAGGACAGAAGAGCCTGACATGCTACAGTCAGGTCGAAAAGAGTTGGATACAACTTAGTAACTGAACAACAATTTTCAGGTTGTCATTTGTCCCCTGGCCTCCCTCTTCTTTCTCCTGAACAATTGCTAATTATGTGCTGATCTTGTGGTTCTTGCTGGTTTGTACTTTGGGATTCACAATGAATCCCTCATTACCTTGTTTTGTTGTAAATGTTTTCCACTGATTTTTTTAATTTCACAGTTTTCTGTATACTGGGATTTGGGAAGATCCAAAAGCTTGCTACTTCCACAACTGTCATCTTCCCAGAATTTAATAATAAGAATATTAACACAAGTTCAATCTCGACTGCTTGCCCGTAATTTAAAAAGGACTATCCAAATATTTATTGAGATCAGTTATAAACCCAAGTGACATCTCTTGTTCACATCTCTTGTTTACATTACTGTCACTGTTACACTGATCATCTATGATGGTCCCCTGTGACTATATCACACCATCTTTTATCACCCACAGGTTTTAGGATGTGAGAAATGCTGTGAAAGTAACATCTGTATGGATCTTTCAGCAAAATACCAGGGCCAAGATCAAACTTGGGTGTATCGTTATTACATCGCTGACATATGTGTGATCTTGCTGTCCTGCAACTGGGTGGGTGAATCAGATTCTTCACTGTTGGAAGCCCTGCATAGATAGAAACCACGTCCTCCAGCCTGGTCCTTACTAATTAAAAGTTTTAGATTTTACCTCAACTGCCAGCTTACTCCTTTATATCAGTTTTTTATTACCTTGGAATGTGATCAGGAGGAATTTTTTGCAGTTTAAAAAATAAACTGAATAAAATATTGGAGTATTTACTGATTACAGTAAATTACTGATTACTGGAGTGATTACAGATACTGAAGTATCTGGCAGGGCCAAGGAGAGTAACTTTAACTTTTGGTGGCTCTTACCAAGTGTTATGGGTTCAATTGTGTCCCCTCAAACTAGATATATAAAGCTGTCAGGAAGCAACAGTTAGAACTGGACATGGAACAACAGACTGGTCCCAAAGAGGGAAAGGAGTACATCAAGGCTGTATATTGTCACCCTGCTTATTTAACTTATATGCAGGGTACATCATGAGAAACGCTGGACTGGATGAAGCACAAGCTGGAATCAAGATTGATGGGAGAAACAACAATAACCTCAGATATGCAGATGACACCACCCTTATGGCAGAAAGTGAAGAAGAACTAAGGAGCCTCTTGATGAAAGTGAAAGAGGACAGTGAAAAAGTTGGCTTAAAACTCAACATTCAGAAAACTAAGATAATTGCATCTGGTCCCATCACTTCATGTCAAATAGATGGGGAAACAGTGGAAACAGTGACAGACTTTATTTTCTTGGGCTCCAAAATCACTGTAGATGGTGACTGCAGCCATGAAAGTAAAAGACACTTGCTCCTTGGAAGAAAAGTTATGACCAACCTAGAGAGCATATTAAAAAGTAGAGACATTACTTTGCCAACAAAGGTCCGTCTAGTCAAAGCTATGGTTTTTCCAGTAGTCATGTATGGATGTTAGAATTGGACTATAAAGAAAGCTGATGCTTTGGAACTGTGGTGTTGGAGAAGACTCTTGAGAGTCCCTTGGACTGCAAGGAGATCCAAACAGTCCATTCTAAAGGAGATCAGTCCTGAATATTCATTGGAAGGACTGACGCTGAAGCTGAAACTCCAGTACTTTGGCCACCTGATGTGAGGAGTTGGACTCATTTGAAAAGACCCTGATGCTGGGAAAGATCGAAGGCAGGAGGAGAAAGGGACGGCAGAGGATGAGATGGTTGGATGGCATCACTGACTGAATGGACATGAGTTTGAGTAAACTTTGGGAGTTGGTGATGGACAGGGAGGCCTGGCCTCCTGCGGTTCATGGGGTCTCAAAGAGTCAAACATGACTGAGCAACTAAACTGAACTAAAGCCTTTGAACCTCAGAAGGTGAACTTATTTGGAAATAGGGCTGTTGCCAATGTTATTATTTGGGGGATGAAGTCATACTGGAGTTGGTGGGGACCTACTTCAACGTGACTGGTGTCCTTAGGAGAATATGTCCATGAATACAGACAGAGAACACCATGTGACGATGAAGGCAGAGAGTGGAGTTAACAGCTGCAACATCAAGGACTGCCTACAAACGACCTGAAGCTAGGAAGAAGTCAAATTACAACAGTCTGTTGCTTGCAACAGAGAACATAAATGAGTTTGAGGACAATGCTGCATATATATCAACTTAAAAAAATCTTCTGCCGACCAAGAAAAATTCTCCACAAAGTAGAGGAAAAAGAAAACAGTTTTATTATTGTGTAACATTAAACCAGAATGTGATGTGTATCACAGGCAGTCCACTGCAAGACTATAAACATAGAAAGAAATCTCACCCTTTTACATACCCAGGCAGATAACAACCCATTCCATACATGTTCTCAAGGTAAACCATATGTTCAGTTCAGTTCAGTCACTCAGTTGTGTCCGACTCTTTGTGACCCCATGAATCGCAGCACGCCAGGCCTCCCTGTCCATCACCAACTCCCGGAGTTCACTCAGACTCACAGCCATCGAGTCAGTGATGCCATCCAGCCATCTCATCCTCTGTCGTCCCCTTCTCCTCCTGCCCCAATCCCTCCCAGCATCAGGGTCTTTTCCAATGAGTCAACTCTTCGCATGAGGTGGCCAAAGTACTGGAGTTTCAGCTTTAGCATCATTCCTTCCAAAGAAATCCCAAGGCTGATCTCCTTCAGAATGGACTGGTTGGATCTCCTTGCAGTCCAAGGGACTCTCAAGAGTCTTCTTCAACACCACAGTTCAAAAGCATCAATTCTTCGGCACTCAGCTTTCTTCACAGTCCAACTCTCACATCCGTATATGACCACTGGAAAAACCATAGCCTTGACTAGACACACCTTTGTTGGCAAAGTAATGTCTCTGCTTTTCAATATGCTATCTAGGTTGGTCATAGCTTTCTTTCCAAGGAGTAAGTGTCTTTTAATTTCATGGTTGCAGTCACCATCTGCAGTGATTTAGGAGCCCCCCAAAATAAAGTCTGACACTGTTTCCACTGTTTCCCCATCTATTTCCCATGAAGTGATGGAACCAGATGCCATGATCTTCGTTTTCTGAATGTTGAGTTTTAAGCCAACTTTTTCACTCTCTTCTTTCACCTTCATCAAGAGGCTTTTTAGTTCCTCTTCACTTTCTCCCATAAGGGTGATGTCATCTTCATATCTAAGGCTATTGATATATCTCCCGGCAATCTTGATTCCAGCTTGTGTTTCTTCCAACCCAGCATTTCTCATGATGTACTCTGCATAGAAGTTAAATAAGCAGAGTGACAATATACAGCCTTGATGTACTCCTTTGCCTATTTGGAACCAGTCTGTTGTTCCATGTCCAGTTCTAACTGTTGCTTCCTCACCTGCATACAGATTTCTCAAGAGGCAGATCAGGTGGTCTGGTATTCCCATCTCTTGAAGAATTTTCCACAGTTTATTGTGATCCACACAGTCAAAGGCTTTGGCATAGTCAATAAAGCAGAAATAGATGTTTTTCTGGAACTCTCTTGCTTTTTCCATAATCCAGCGGATGTTGGGAATTTGGTCACTGGTTCCTCTGCCTTTCTAAACCCAGCTTGAACATCAGGAAGTTCACACTTCACATATTGCTGAAGCCTGGCTTGGAGAATTTTGAGCATTACTTTACTAGCGTGTGAGATGAGTGCAATTGTGCTGTAGTTTGAGCATTCTTTGGCATTGCCTTTCTTTGGGATTGGAATGAAAACTGACCTTTTCCAGTCCTGTAGCCACTGCTGAATTTTCCAAATTTGCTGACATATTTAGTGCAGCACTTTCACAGCATCATCTTTCAGGATTTGAAATAGCTCAACTGGAATTCCATCACCTCCACTAGCTTTGTTCATAGTGATGCTTTCTAAGGCCCACTTGACTTCACATTCCAGGATGTCTGGCTCTAGTTCAGTGATCACACCATCGTGATTATCTGGGTCTTGAAGATCTTTTTTGTACAGTTCTTCTGTGTATTCTTGCCACTTCTTCTTAATATCTTCTGCTTCTGTTAGGTCCATACCATTTCTGTCCTTTATTGAGCCCATCTTTGCATGAAATGTTCCCTTGGTATCTCTAATTTTCTTGAAGAGATCTCTAGTCTTTCCCATTCTGTTGTTTTCCTCTATTTCTTTGCATTGATTGCTGAGGAAGGCTTTCTTATCTCTTCTTGCTGTTCTTTGGAACTCTGCATTCAGATGCTTGTATCTTTTCTTTTTTCCTTTGCTTTTCACTTCTCTTCTTTTCACAGATATTTGTAAGGTCTCCTCAGACAGCCATTTTGCTTTTTTGCATTTCTTTTCCATGGGGATGGTCTTGATCCCTGTCTCCTGTACAATGTCACGAACCACAGTCCATAGTTGATCAGGCACTCTGTCCATCAGATCTAGTCCTTTCAATCTATTTCTCACTTCCACTGTATAATCATAAGGGATTTGATTTAGGTCATACCTGAATGGTCTAGTGGTTTTCTCCACTTTCTTCAATTTAAGTCTGAATTTGGCAATAAGGAGTTCATGATCTGAGCCACAGATCATGTGGCTTGTTTTTGCTCCTGGTCTTGTTTTTGCTGACTGTATAGAGCTTCTCCATCTTTGGCTGCAAAGGATATAATCAATCTGATTTCAGTGTTGACCATCTGGTGATGTCCATGTGTAGAGTCTTCTCTTGTGTTGTTGGAAGAGGGTGTTTGCTATGACCAGTGCATTTTCTTGGCAAAACTCTATTAGTCTTTGCCCTGCTTCATTCCATATTCCAAGGCCAAATTTGCCTGTTACTCCAGGTGTTTCTTGACTTCCTACTTTTGCATTCCAGTCCTCTGTAATGAAAAGGACATCTTTTTTGGGTGTTAGTTCTAAAAGGTCTTGTAGGTTTCCATAGAACCGTTCAACTTCAGCTTCTTCAGCGTTACTGGTTGGGGCATAGACTTGCATTACTGTGATATTGAATGGTTTGCCTTGGAAACGAACAGAGATCATTCTGTCATTTTTGAGATTGCATCCAAGTACTGCATTTCGGACTCTTTTGTTGACCATGATGGCTACTCCATTTCTTCTGAGGGATTCCTGCCCACAGTAGTAGATATAATGGTCATCTGAGTTAAATTCACCCATTCCAGCCCATTTCAGTTCGCTGATTCCTAGAATGTCGACATTCACTCTTGCCATCTCTTGTGGACAGAATGTGGTCCACTGGAGAAGGGAATGGCAAACCACTTCAGTATTCTTGCCTTGAGAACCCCATGAACAGTATGAAAAGGCAAAATGATAGGATACTAAAAGAGGAACTCCCCAGGTCAGTAGGTGCCTAATATGCTACTGGAGATCAGTGGAGAAATAACTTCAGAAAGAATGAAGGGATGGAGCCAAAGCAAAAACAATACCCCGTTGTGGATATGACTGATGATAGAAGCAAGGTCCGATGCTGTAAAGAGCAATATTGCATAGGAACATGGAATGTCAGGTCCATGAATCAGGGCAAATTGGAAGTGGTCAAACTGTAAGTAGCCCCCAGAAAAGAGAACTCGGCACCATTTATCACGCAGAGATCATCCAAATGCATCTGGTAATGGAGGTGACCGTCTGCATTAGTTAATTGGTTTTAATCAAAGGAAAAACAAAGTTCTCATTATCTTTATGTAATGAGGTCATTTTGTAATTTGGAGGAAGGTGCCCACTGAAGTTAGGCTCCTACTTGAAACTGGGAGATAATTCTTTCTTGATGATTACATTTCAAAGAAATGGCTTCCCAAGTGCTTGAGGAAACATTCTGCTTTCAAGTAAATTGTAATTGCTAGATGCGAATAAAGCAACATTACATCTCCCTTTCATGCTCTGTTTCCTATTAGAATGCCTTAGTAAATCAACTCTCCAGTCGGGCTTCTCAGGCTCTTCCAGTGGATTGCCTTGGACACTGATTCCTAGCAGTTAAGAAAATACTGAGAAATTTGATTAATATACATCAACATTTCCACACCTTTATTTTGTGAAGTGTTTCATGAAATAAAAAATTTTAAGGTTGTTGCAGAGACTGTTCATGGTCCCCCTCCTCATCCTCCACAGAAGGATAATTTTTTAAGTTCTTTCTGGATGCCCTGGGTCTTCGCTGCTGCACAGGCTCTTCTCTATGCAGCGAGTGGGAGTTACTGTTCGCTGCAGTGTGCTGGCTTCTCACTGCAGTGGCTTCTTTTGTTGTGGAGCATGGGCTCTGGGGTGTGTGGGCTCAGTAGCTGTGGCACGTGGGCATTGTTGCCCCATGGCATGTGGGATCTTCCTAGGCCATGGATCAAACCCACATTCTCTGTATTGGCAGGCAGATTCTCATCCACTGTGCCACCAGGAAAGTCCCAGAAGTAGAATTTTTAACCAGGCTCGTGGTTGGCTGCATAGAATAAAGCCTACATTTTTAGTCCTCTTTTTCAAGTAGATGTCATCATGGAATTAAGTTTTGATCAATAAGGTGTAATCTATAATCACTTTGAAACCTCCAGGAAGTGTCCTTGAAGGGAAAGGGGCTTCTCTTCTCTTTTCCATTTCCTCCTTCCTGCCAGACAGAATATGGATGTATAAGTTGGAGCTGGAGGGGCCATGTGGGACCATGAGGTGGTCTTAACAATGGAAGCCTGACACCCTAAAGAGCTGAAGCATCTCTGGAGTATCTATCTCTGGAATTTTACACTTAAGAAAGAAACCAACTTTTATCTAATTTAAGATGTTACAATGCTGATAATTTATATTTTTTTCTGTCCCTCTTAGTTGAGCTTAATCTTAACTGACATCATGGTCAAATATATCAGGAAAATTCTGCATATATTTTCTCCTGCATTACTAGGAGATATTTGCATTGTTGTTGTTTGTTGTTCAGTCACTCAGTCATGTCTGACTTTTTGCGACCCCATTTACTGCAGCATGCCAGGCTTCCCTGTCCATCACTGTCTCTCCCTGAGTCTGCTCAAACTCACGTCCATTGAGTCAGTGGTGCCATCCAACCATCTCATCCTCTGTCATCCCCTTCTCCTCCTGCCTTCAATCTTTCTGAACATCACAGTCTTTTCCAATAAGTCAGTTTTTGCATCAGGTGGCCAAAGTATTGGAGTTTCAGCTTCAGCGTCAGTCCTTCCAATGAATATTCAGGACTGATTTCCTTTAGGATGGACTGGTTGGATCTCCTTGCAGTCCAAGGGACTCTCAAGAGTCTTCTCCAACACCACAGTTCAAAAGCATCAAGTCTTTGGTGCTCAGCTTTCTTTATAGTCCAGCTCTCAAATCCATACATGACTACTGGAAAAACCATAGCTTTGACTAGATGGATTTTGTTGGCAAAGTAATGTCTCTGATTTTTAATATGTTGTCTAGGTTGGTCATAGCTTTTCTTCCAAAGAGCAAGCATATTTAATTTCATGGCTGCAGTCATCATCTGCAGTGATTTTAGAGCCCAAGAAAATAAAGTCTGTCACTGTTTCCATTCCCAAGTGATGGGACCAGATGCCCTGATCTTAGTTTTCTGAATGTTGAGTTTTAAGCCAGCCTTTTCACTCTCCTCTTTCAACTTCTTCAAGAGGTTTAGTTCCTCTTTGCTTTCTGCCATAAGGGTGGTGTCATCTGCGTATCTGAGGTTATTGATATTTCTCCTGGCAATCTTGATTCCAGCTTGTGCTTCATCCAACCTGGCATTTCACATGATGTACTCCGCATATCAGTTAAATAAGCAGGATGACAATATACAGCCTTGACCTACTCCTTTCTCAATTTTGAACCAATCGATTGTTCCATGCCCAGTTCTAACCGTTGGTTCTTGACCTGCATACAGGTTTCTCAGAAGGCAGGTAAGATGGTCTGGTATTCCCATCTCTTTAAAAATTTTCCACAATTTGTTGTGATCCACATAGTCAAAGGCTTTAGCATAGTCAATGAAGCAGAAGTAGATGTTCTTCTGGAATTCTCTTGCTTTTTCTGTTATCCAACAGGTGTTGGCAATTTGATCTCTGGTTCCTCTGCCTTTTCTAAATCTTGTACATCTGTAAGTTCTCAGTTCATATACTGTTGAAGACTAGCTTGGAGAAGTTTGAGGTTTACTTTGCTAGCATGTGAAATGAGTACAGTTGTGTGGTAGTTTGAATACTCCTTGTCATTGCCCTTCTTTGGGATTGGCATATAAAGACTTTTAGAAGACATGCAGCAAAATGATATTTTGAATTTTGTTTAGTCCTCTCTTCCCCAGTGTTTTTTTATTAACACACTGCAAGGAGAGTTGATTTCCATCTTATCATTACACAGTGGAGGCCCCTGAATATAAATATAGCAATACAACTTTGCTAGTTTTGCTGCCACTTTAACAGCTAAGACCTCCATATCCATCATCCGTATTCTGATGAAGACGTAACTCCGTACTTTGTTCAGGCTGCTCTTTCACATGCACTTTATGCCACCTGAACCCTAGGAGCAAAGAGGAGTGGGAGGGTGATGCTTCCACAGCCCGAGTTAAGGCATTGCTTAAATGATTAAGTCGTCAACAGACATTTTAGACATCTATCTACTGAATTCTGCTAATTCTGATGTCAAGAGCTTGTATTGAGCTTCTATGCATGTGTTTCTATAAAAGGTGGTCTCACTGTCTAAAGTCTATTTTTGGATCAAGAGGAATTAACGGATGACTTTATCATGAGCTGCAGCTGTAAGTCAGTCTGGTAACATGTCATCTAAGAGATACTCAAATTACAGTGTTGAGACTTAACCTCAGTTCTTCAATAAATATGGCTTTAGCCAGACCAATAATACATTTTATTTGAGGAATTTTAATATCTGGTGTTATAGAGAACAATGTCTTTAAATAGTTCTACCAAGTGCAGTGAAGTAATAGTCACTCGGTTGTGTCTGACTCTTTGTGACCCATGGACCATACAGTCCATGGAATTCTCCATGCCACAATACTGGAGTGGGTAGCTGTTCGCTTCTCCAAGGGATGTTCCTGACCCAGGAATTGAACCGGGATCTCCTGCCTTGCAGGCAGATTCTTTACCAGCTGAGCTACCAGGGAAGCTCAATAGATCCACAAGCTCATCAATATAACTGTTAAACTAATGTGAAGGTTCCTTGAGAGCCATGACTAATTTTTCTCTTTGGCCCGTTCAGTGACAAGCATGAGGCACAGAACAGAACTCAGTTATCACTAAGCGGGATGTTGGGGAAGCACCTGGGTTACCTTAACAAGCACAAAGGCAGTTTTGTTACAAGCTCTATTTCAACACTTTGTTTCAACAGTACCTCCTTTTCTCTTCATGAAATGGTTACGATGTTTTCTTTTGACACTGTACAGAATCTGTTTTGGTTCTTCAATACTTGAGCCAGTCTGGATGCACATAGACATGAGAGGCAGGAGCATTTTGAATTACTCTGATGTACAAGTATTCTGTAATCTGATTAATGTAAATATCATAATGATGTTTTTAAAGCGGTTAAGACCAGAGGTGCATTCAGAGTGCTCTGCCGTATAATCTGTCTGACCCCCATACCTGGGGTGGTCCTGAGGAATGACAGTTTGCCTTCCTACATTTTTCTGTAAGGATAACATTATTTTCTGTCACAGAAAAGTTTGTTTGACTTTACAGGATGGGTGAACTTTGGGCACTACCTCTCTTGGAAATAGTGTTTTATGTTTAAAAAGGTGTTTTTAAATAGTTTTTATGTTTAAAAAGATTTTTTTCTTTCTTTTGAAAAATATTTCTTTATTTATCTGTGCCAAGCGTTAGTTGCAGCATGAGGGATCTTTATTCGTGGCGTGCAAACTCTTAGTTGCAGTAGTGGGCTCTAGTTCCCTGACCAGGGATCGGGTCCAGGCCCCCTACATTGGGAACACAGGGTCCCAGTCCCTGGACCACCAGCTCACCAAACAAACACACACAGTCTCAAAGAACTGCAATTTTTCTTGGCTAATTCCATTAGAGAAGGATGCTGACTTTAATTCTTCCTTATTGAAAGAAAGGCTGCTTTGGTTGGGTTCTGCACTAATTGTTAGAAATATCATTGAAGGTAAGACCTTTATTGGGCTTGGAGAACTATATGAAAACACTCCCAGGTAGTTTCTGGAAATTAAATAGAGATAATCTTGCCTATTTGAAGTGATTATACCATTGGGCTTAGGGTATATTTCTATGGGTCATTCCCTGTGAAAATTCAAACTAGTTCAGGGTTAAAGGGCTTTCCTCTCTTGCCCCATTTAATCCGTGTTTCAGTTTCCTTGTTATAGTCTCAAGAGTATTTTACGATTCTGAAACAATCATTTTCAAACCTAAGTGTGCATGAGACTCATCATTTTTTTTCCCAAGATTTGTTTATTTTTGGCTGTGCCAGGTCTTTGTTGCTGCAGGTGGGCTTTCCCCAGTGACAGCGAGCGGGGCTCCTCTCGTTGCAGTGCTCGGGTTTCTCATTGCCATGGCTTCTCTTGTTGCTGTGCGTAGCTTCATAAGTTACAGTGCATGGGCTCAGTAGCTGTGGCACAGAGGCTTAGCTGTCCAGAGGCATGTGGGATCTTCCCGACCCAGGGGTCAAATCCATGCCTGCTGCATTGGCAGGCAGATTCTTTATACCAGTGAGCCACCTGTACCGAGCTATTACATAGCTCCAAGACTGGCCTCAGACCGCTGTAGAACTAGACGACCTGGAAAGGTATATCAGATAGGACACCCAGCTATGTTGTTTTCCTAATTAAATGTCTACATTTTTTCCTGACAATCAAAGACCTAAATTTCCTTAGTAGTAAAATGAGAGATTTGGACAAGCTACTTTTCAGACCCTAAAGTTCCAACATCCCATTACTTTGATTCCTTGGCCATTATCTGTATGTGTGAGTAAAACTCATGGAATTATTTTGCTGGTTTGTCAGAACAACTATAGTCATGTGTGTTAGTTAAAATCAGCCGTAGCTATGAGTGCATCTTCATGTAATCTCTATCTAATAATGAAATCAAACACAAATTCTGCCCCTCTTCCAGTTACTCTTAAGGTCTCTGTGTGTATATATACTTGTAAATGAAAGTAGAACATAAGCATAGTCGGTCTCCATATTTTAGTTCGCTGCCTTTACCAAATGCTCTATAGACTACCCTAGTAACATTGTCAGTACAAAGACAACATTGTGTAGATTTTGCAGGGACTTTGAGAAGTGATGAATCAAGATTTCTCTAATTCTTTTTAAATTTACTTCTTTTCTCCTGTGTTAGACTAAGCTCTACACTTTGAAGCACTGGAGAAGAGGGACAGAGCCTCTTTAGCTTTGTAATTTAACACATGTTTTTTGAATGAATAATTAAGCTACCTTTCCTTTCTCTAAACATAAAACCCAAATATCCTAAAAAGCTGTCAACCTACTGAGTTTTCCTAAAAGCTACCGTATTTGAGGGTGTGAAATCATGAGTAATGATTATGATTATGTACAGCTGATATTTTTTGAGGGTAAATATTCTGCTTTGTAGATGTTATCAGGTAAAACCCCATTCAGTCTAGAAATCAGCATGAAAACTTTTTTATTCAAATTTGTTTATTTTCATTTGAATTGTCTCACTTGAACTAAAGCAATAATCCTGATGGTAAGACATAAAAACAATCACATTTCTTTGTTTTAGTCTTTCTTTTCTTTCATCCTAGTCATTTCTGTAGAAACAGAGACCAAAATGACTGGATAGCATTATGGAGGGTAAGAATTTCTGGTAAGAATACACCTACACAGATGTGCTGCAGGAAGCAGAAGTCCATACCTGTTACCCTTGTAACTTATGAGTTGATGAGTCATATAAGAGCATAGGACTACTGCTACTGAATGCTGAAAATTTATGTCCCAAATATGTTTTTCTGCACCAATAACAAAACATGGATTCAAGGGGCAAAAACATTAAAGGCATAGATTTTATATACATATACATGTATATTTGTCTATACAGATGTACTGGGGCTACCCTGATGGCTCAGCAATAAAGAATCCACCTGCCAATGTAGGAGATGCAAGTTCGATTCCTGAGTTGGGAATATCCCCTGGAGGAGGAAATGGCAGCCCACTCCAGTATTTTTATCTGGGAAGTCCCATAGACAGCAGAGCCTGACAGGCTACAGTTCATGTATAAAGAAGAGTCAAGTAGGACTGAGCAATTGAGCGCTCACTTACACAGATATACATATGCGCAGAGGTGGTTGCAAGTGTTAGGTAGTTAGAATAGGAAACAGGAGTCCAAAATGGTGGTGGCTAAAAGACAAGGAAGGGAAAAGCCTGGAAAATAGAACAAAGGAAGGTCAAAAGAAGGTCCAAGGACCAGATTGAGGACCAGAGGTAGAACAAACAGCACTCCTGGCCCAATTTACAGAGGGCAGGCCCAGGGTGGAGGAAAAAACATATAAAAAGAGGAGCCAAGGGGCCGTGGCTCTCTCTCCCCCATTCATGTGTTCTCTCTCTCTTTCTCTCTGTGTCTGTCTCTCTCTCTTCTCGTCTTTTGGGTCGGCATGCCCCCACGCCTCGAGGATGTATTTTCCTGCTATTTTCTAAATAAAATAGAGCTGTAACACTGATCTAAGAGCTATAACACGGTCTGTCCAAGACCCGAGAGCTATAACACGGTCTGTCCGAGAGCTATGACACGCTAAGGGCTCTAACGTCCGTTGCTTCAAATTTTTGTTGAGACAAGACAGAACCGGGAAGAATACACTCGCCTGACACAAGTAAGGTGTGGGAGGTGGACATGGAGGATGAGATGATGAGAAATGATAATGTTAATGAACACCTTTTATGTATGAGTCAAATGACATTCATTCATTAGTTTTATCATCACAATAAATGGTTTCTAGTAACACCATTTTACAGATGAAGAAAATGAGACTCAATAGAAAGTAGAGCCCAGTTTTGAAACAAGTTTTACCTGATTCCAAAGCTAATAAGACATATGACAAGACTTTGCCTGTTGTCCCTGGACTGCAATGGGGGTTCTAGCCAAAAGTCCATATTCAGTGAGTATGTCCATGTTTTAAAATCGGAATGCTGCCTGGAGCCAACCACATTCTGCCAGAGCTTCAGGTAGCAGAATTGCTCCCACCACATGTCTGATGCACCTTCCGCCTCTGCTCCCCTCCCCACAACCCCCTTCCCTGGCAACTAAGAGGACTCAGAGGGAGGAAAGTGTGACTTTTCCTCTCCTCAGAGCTAATGGAAAGGGCAAGGGGGGAAAAAAGAATTTCTTCTAAAGGTTGAGGGCCTGCAGGAAGAGAGAACCAACATTTTTATTCCCATAATGGAATTTAGTTCAAAAGTTGACATGTTGGCCAGTATGTGATCTGAATAGGGGCAAAGAGATTTGGGAAGAGAGGGCATAGTGACATCCAAGGACCACTCTACCTGTGACCTGTCCGTTTCCATTAGAGGATGGATCCCGTGTGACTGCTGACCTCACAGTTTGTGAAAGGTGAAAACCAAGGTTATGGTTTGGGGTAGTGTCCGCAGTGTGTGTATAGGTGCGTTTTGG
Source organism: Bison bison bison (assembly GCF_000754665.1). Lineage (NCBI taxonomy): Eukaryota > Metazoa > Chordata > Mammalia > Artiodactyla > Bovidae > Bison > Bison bison. The sequence continues at coordinate 9,346,203 of NW_011495026.1, read as the reverse complement.
AGAGCACGATGATGGCAAAGAGGCACACGCATTGGAGGTAAATGCCACAACTAGGGGTCACTGGGAATAGATGGCTAGACCTGGCCAGGGCCTAAGCGAGTTGCACCAGAATAAGCTCCCTCCCCACCACATCTACAAGGGATGTTGGGGCCTCTTCATCAGCTATGTAGACACTGAACAGAAGTGTAGTCATAATCAATTAAGAAGAGGTCTGCAACTCT
>NW_011495026.1:9328536-9345882 GCF_000754665.1 Bison bison bison | reverse complement strand
GGATACAGATGGAGCCATGGTCCCTTCAGGCAGATCTTGCCTAAGCTGGAGGAAGGAGATGAACTTTGAATCAGGTTTGAGAGTAGGATTAAATCTGAAAATGCCAGAATTAGACTGTGCTAATAATCAAAATAGGTTGAAATTTGTAAAACTAAACCATGCTGAAATGTTATTAAAGAAGCCAGTACTAGAGGGAAAGGTTGGGGGGATGGGGTCATTTGGCACAAGATCCAGGAGAGTTTTGGGAAAATAGAAAACTTTTGTATTTATATGCTCTTCCGAACAAAAGGTCAGCATCATCACCAAACCATTTTTTTCCTCTTAAGTGATCCTGGTAAAGGTAGTGAGACAGAGGCATATCTGTAGCACCTCAGGGCCCTTCTTAAGACATCCCCTAAGAACTGAGGCTCCTCAAAGCTGCTAAGAAAGTGTAGCTATTTCTCTTAGGTACTTACCCCTTAGGGGTTCCTGCCTCTGTTGAACATCCACCTCCCATTAATCTGACTTGATGAGAATGTTTCTGGCTGCCTCTCTTTATCACAGATCTGAGATGGAGACTGAAGCCCCCAGCTCCTCTGCAGGACCAGTAGATCAAATGCTTTAAAATACTCTCAGATTCAGGGAGTCTTGAATCTTTAAATGGAAGGTTTAGGTATTGTGCAAACGCACAAAAATTTGCCCTGCTCTCCTCTCCCTGATCCAAAACCCCCAAGTATTCACAGAGATACCTGTGTTTTTAAAGAGCAGTCAGTTCAATCACTCAGTCGTGTCCGACTCTTTGGGACCCCATGAACTGCAGCATGCCCAGCTTCCCTGTCCATCACCAAGTCCCGGAGTTCACTCAAACTCATGTCCATTGAGTCAGTGATGGCAACCAACCATCTCATCCTCTGTCGTCCCTTTCTCCTGCCTTCAATCTTTCCCAGGATCAAGGTCTTTTCAAATGAGTCGGTTCTTCACATCAGGTGACCAAAGTATTGGAGTTTCAGCTTCAGCACCAGTCCTTCCAATGAATATTCAGGACTGATTTCCTTTAGGACTGAAGGAGCAGTATCTATATCTAATTTAAGTTTGTTGTATCAGTGACCATTGTGGTAGCTTGTATCACTGCCTCCCATTCACTACGCCTTGCTGAGTCCATATCTTTTGCCACAGACCTTACAATTCTTCCCTCTAAGGGAGCAGAGTATATTTTCCCATCCCTTGACCTTAGATTTAGTCATGTTATTTGCCTTGAACAATGGAATGACAGGGAAATGAGCCCAGGCTTAAGAGGCATTGAATATTGGCTCTCACAGACACAAGAGTCATGTAGTTTTTAAGCCACTGAATTTTGTGATGGGGTTTATAATGCACTAAAAAATCACAACAAACTGTAGAAAATTCTTAAAGAGATGGGAATACCAGACCACCTGACCTGCCTCCTGAGAAGTCTGTATGCAGGTCAAGAAACAATAGTTAGAACTGGACATGGAACAACAGACTGGCTCCAAATTGGGAAAGGAGTACGTCATGGTTGTATATTGCACTCTGCTTATTTAACTTCTATGCAGAGTACATCATGAGAAATGCTGGGCTGGATGAAGCACAAGCTGGAGTCAAGATTTCTGGGAGAAATATCAGTAAACTCAGATATGCAGATGACACCACCCTTATGGCAGAAAGTGAAGAAGAACTAAAGAGCCTCTTGATGAAAGTGAAACAGTGAAAAAGTTGGCTTACAACTCAACATTCAGAAAGCTAAGATCATGGCATCCAGCCCCATCACTTCATGGCAAATAGATGGGGAAACAGTGAAAACAGTGATAGATTTTATTTTGGGGGGCTCCAAAATCACTGCAGATGGTGCCTGCAGCCATGAAATTAAAAGATACTTGCTCCTTGGAAGAAAAGTTATGACCAACCTAGACAGCATATTAACAAGCAGAAACATTGCCAACAAAGGTCTGTCTAGTCAAAGCTATGGTTTTTCCAGTAGTCATGTATGGATATGAGAGTTGGACTATGAAGAAAGCTGAATGTTGAAGAATTGATACTTTTGAACTGTGGTGTTGGAGAAGATTCTTGAGCATCCCTTGGACTGCAAGGAGATCCAACCAGTCCTTCCTAAAGGAAATCAGTCCTGAATATTCATTGGAAGGATTGATGCTAAAGCTGAAACTCCAATACTTTGGCCACCTGATGCAAAGAGCTGACTTATTTGAAAAGACCTTGATGCTGGGAAAGACTGAAGGCGGGAGGAGAAGGGGACAACAGAGGATGAGATGGTTGGATGGCATCAGCGACTCAATGGACGTGAGTTTGAGTGAACTCCGGGAGTTGGTGATGACCAAGGAAGCCTAGCATGCTGTAGTTCATGGGGTCGCAAGAGTCGGACACGACTGAGCGACTGAACTGAACTGAACTGAAAAGACTAACTGTTACTATCATTTTTCTAGTACAGTGAAGAAATGTGGTAGAATTTAAACAAGGTCACTGTATTGAAAGGCAATGAATACCCCTCCCCCCAACACACACACACACACACACACACACACACACACACACACAACTGCACACACACACTGCTTCTCTGCCCTGTCTCCTCCCACAAGACTGTTTGAGTTCATGGACTTGGAGTCCACTCTGCAGTCTCTCTCTCTCTTCCTCTCAGACACACTTGAACCTACCGTGCTCTTGTTTCATACTTGCAAAGGCAACAGGAAAGGCCACTTCAGTCTTATACCTAAGATGGGGTCTCCATCACAGAGGACCCAAAATCTTATAACAAGGAAATTTGTTTAAATGCTTGTGCAGATCAATAAGTGCTTAATTTCTCTCATTTAGTTTGACCCTTGTTGGAGACATCAGTCAGATAGCTAAAGGGGACGAGGGAGAGCTGGCGTTTAGAAGTCCTAAGACCCAACCCCTTCTGTTCATTATTTCTGTTGCAAAATTCTTCCTGTATTCCAACTGAAGAAACCTGGGCACTCTTGAAAGCAGCTTCTTTTTGTGTCTTGAAAGGAAAATGCTTACATTTCACAATGACTCATCTTTTGGAAGAATCTCCAGTTCTTTCTTGGAAAAGAAGTAGTTACATTTTGTTAGAAGAGGGACTTAAAAATTGATTTTGGAGAAACTAAAAGTGGTAGTTAAAAGCATGTGTATATTGCATTTCTTTAAAAATCACATAAAAATATATTAACTTATTCTTAGTTCAGAACTCAGAGATTTAATTGCTCCCTAATCTTAACTTCAACTGATACCAACTTCAGTTCAGTTCAGTTCAGTCACTCAGTCGTGTCCGGCTCTTTGCGACCCCATGAATTGCAGCACACCACGCCTCCCTGTCCATCACCAACTCCCGGAGTTCACTCAAACTCATGTGCATCAAGTTGGTGATGCCATTCAGCCATCTCATCCTCTGTCGTCCCCTTCTCCTCTTGCCCCAAATCCCTCCCAGCATCAGGGTCTTTTCCAATGAGTCAATTCTTCACATGAGGTGGCCAAAGTATTGGAGTTTCAGCCTCAGCATCAGTCTTTTCAATGAACACCCAGGACTAGTTTCCTTTAGGAAGGACTGGTTGGATCTCCTTGCAGTCCAAGGGACTCTCAAGAGTCTTCTCCAACACCACAGTTCAAAAGCATCAATTCTTCGGCACTCAGCTTTCTTCACAGTCCAATTCTCACATCCATACATGACCACAGGAAAAACCATAACCTTGACTAGACGGACCTTTGTTGGCAAAGTAATATCTCTGCTTTTGAATATGCTATCTAGGTTGGTCATAGCTTTCCGTCCAAGGAGTAAGCATCTTTTAATTTCATGGCTGCAATCACCATCTGCAGTGATTTTGGAACCCCCAAAAATAGAGTCTGACACTGTTTCCACTGTTTCCTCATCTATTTCCCATGAAGTGATGGGACCAGATGCCATGATCTTTGTTTTCTGAATGTTGAGCTTTAAACCATCTTTTTCACTCTCCTCTTTCACTTTCATCAACAGGCTTTTTAGTTCCTCTTCACTTTCTGCCATAAGGGTGGTGTCATCTGCATATCTGAGGTTATTGATATTTCTCCCGGCAATCTTGATTCCAGCTTGTGCTTCTTCCAGCCCAGCATTTCTCATGATGTACTCTGCATATAAGTTAAATAAGCAGGGGGACAATATACAGCCTTGACATACTCCTTTTCCTATTTGGAACCAGTCTGATGTTCCATGTCCAGTTCTAACTGGTGCTTCCTGGCCTGCGTACAGGTTTCTCAAGAGGCAAGTCAGGTGGTCTGGTATTCCCATCTCTTTCAGAATTTTCCACAGTTTATTGGGATCCACACAGTCAAAGGCTTTGGCATAGTCAATAAAGCAGAAATAGATGTTTTTCTGGAACTCTCTTGCTTTTTCCATGATCCAGCAGATGCTGGCAATTTGATCTCTGGTTCGTCTGCCTTTTCTAAAACCAGCTTGAACATCAGGAAGTTCATGGTTCACGTATTGGAGAATTTTGAGCATTACTTGACTAGCACGTGAGATGAGTGCAATTGTGCGGTAGCTGAGCATACCAACTTACTCTAGCACAAACTCAAGACATCATTTTCTGAGAGAACTCGGACATTCTTCAATAAGATCACTGTTTTACCTAACATCAGACAGAGGATGAGATGGCTGGATGGCATCACTGACTCAATGGATGTGAGTCTGTGTGAACTCTGGGAGTCAGTGATGGATAGGGAGGCCTGGCATGCTGCGATTCATGGGGTTGCAAAGAGTCAGACACGACTGAGCGACTGAACTGACTGAACTGAGTCTTTTCTTCAGTTAAAACTTTATTTTTTCCTCATTCCTCTAAAGAACCAAATTATTTAGTATAGACATCAGGCCATTCTATTTATTACTAGAATTTCCCTCTTAAATTTATTGAAAGCCATTTTTCCCCATAGTCTGTGTCTAATAAGAACCTCATGAGCTATATGTATACATATAAAAAATGTGAGTTATCATTTTCCCTATCAGTTTTATAACCAGTAAAACATACTATGATAGTCATATATTTTAACTATAAAAATGTATTAAAGTTTTTTTAAAAAAACTATGAGATTTTCTAGCCTTCCTTTAATGTAACTGGTATTTTTTAAAATGATTTTAAATCTATGTATCATGTCTTACATATGGTCCAAATATTTGTTAAGGACATGGTGACACCTCATCTCTAGATGGAGAAGGCAATGGCACCCCACTCCAGTACTCTTGCCTGGAAAACCCCATGGATGGAGGAGCCTGGTAGGCTGCAGTCCATGGGGTTGCTAAGAGTCGGACACGACTGAGTGACTTCACTTTCACTTTTCACTTTCATGCATTGGAGAAGGAAATGGCAACCGACTCCAGTGTTCTTGCCTGGAGAATCCCAGAGATGGGGGAGCCTGGTGGGCTGCCGTCTATGGGGTCACACAGAGTCAGACATGACTGAAGCGACTTAGCAGCAGCAGCAGCACCTCTAGATAAGAATTATCTTGAGCCAAGAGCTTAAAGATTAAGTGAGGTCACCTTGTGAGTCAACTGAGTACCTCTGAAAAGCACTTTAAAAACCCTCTCAGGAATGCCATCCTTTTACACACTCTTGTGTGGTTTAGAATTAACATCTCCACCCCTCAAGTTGTGCCTGTAGAAGCTACCACTTCTAGCCAGTCAACTGTACAGGTCCTAGCCTTCTCTGTGGAAGGTAGAGACAGGAGGCTTTGGTGCCATGGGCAGCTGATCTTCCCCTGTGTGGAAGCAGCTCATGTGCTCTGCTGCGGGAGAGCCCAAACATTCTGAGAGAAGCAGGGACAAGCAAGAGAGAGAAAGCTCGGGCTGAATTTGATCCTGGCTCCATGTGTCCAGTGACTAGATACCTGTCTGCACCCCTCAGTTACAGAAGTGACTCAGTTCTCTTTAAAACACATCAAAATATGTCTCTCTTTGAATTATAGAAAGAGAGGATGTGTCTAGAGCCTGACAGTACTTTTGGTCACTCCATGAGCACTCCAGTGTCATGAGCCACCAGCTGTCAGGGAGCCAAGGAGGGTGGGCTTCCAGAGTCAGGCAGCCCCTAGAGAGTGGGGACACCAACATGCACTCTCCTGAGATGTCCATTCGCTGTGGCTTTGGGGGAAGCAGGGATGCCATCGTTACCCTGCTGCTGCTGCTGCTGCTAAGTCACTTCAGTCGTGTCTGACTCTGTGCAACCCCATAGACGGCAGCCCACCAGGTTCCCCCATCCCTGGGATTTTCCAGGCAAGAACACTGGAGTGGGTTGCCATTTCCTTCTCCAATGCACGAAAGTGAAAAGTGAAAGTGAAGTCGCTCAGTCGTGTCCACTCTTCGCGATCCCATGGACTACAGCCTACCAGGCTCCTCCGTCCATGGGATTTTCCAGGCAAAGAGTACTGGAGTGGGGTGCCACTGTTTAACTTTCACCTGTTTCTTTTCTTTACATATTATAGAAAAACTACTATAGTGATAGTTTACAAGTCATAGGAAAATCTCTTTTGCTGTTTGGAGAGCCTGAAATGTATTATAAATATGAAGAAACCACCAACTAATAAATATTTCAATATTAAACTAGGACTTTCTTATTGTTACTATCCACAATATTAACAGACAAAAGTAAAACACCCTGCCCTTTTGGGGCTCCAAGGACAAAGAAACATGCATCCAAGGAAGCAAAATGAAACCAAGAAACCATAGATCCAGATGATCTGTCTCATAAGTGTGTGAAGGCATGTATATGCATTTATAAGTGTGTATACACTAATGACAACCCACTCCAGTATTTTTGCATGGACGAAGGAGCCTGGCGGCTGCAGTCCATGGGACTGCAAAGAGTCAGACACTCAGTGATTGAGCACACATACACTAATCAACAAAAATGTAATAGGGATTACGTGCATACAGCTCCTTTTTTAATGTTTGAGCACTTAAGAAGGTGGCTCCTCATGTTGACAGCTTGATTGAGGAGAACTTGGGGAGAAATTGGGCCACACTGTTAATGGGTTTTTATGTTTTTCATCCATTTATATAAGAGCTTCCTTCTAGAACTTGTTTCTTAACAAATAATGGCAGAGTTTACCGGGTGTATTTTAAAAATTATCATACATTGTGAATAATGAAATATAGTTATCCCTCAGTATCCCTAGGGGATTGTTTCTAGGACACCACTTCCCCGCCAAGCCTTGGATACCAAAATCTGCAAATTCTCAAGTCCCTTATGTAAAATGGCTTTAGTAGCATTTGCATATAACCTATGCACACCCTCTTGTGTACTTTAAATCATCTCGAGGGTACTTATAAGCTAATACAATGTAAATGCTATGTAAGTATTTCCCACATGAAGCAAATTCAAGTTTCCTTTTCTGCAACTTTCTGGAATTATTTTCCCCCAATATTTTCAATACGTGTCTGGCTGTACCTGTGAATGATACGGAACCCATGGATATGGAGGGCCAACTCTAAAGAAACTTGATAAGTAAGTGCTCAGTCACTTCAGCTGTGTCCAACTCTTTGTGACCCCATGGACTGTAGACTGCCGGGCTCCTCTGTCCATGGGGATTTCCAGGCAAGAATACTGGAGTGGGTTGCCATTTCCTTCTCCAGATAAATGAGTACTTAGGAAATAATGAATGAGAACTAAGAACACACATCAAAGAAACAATTATGTTGCAATGGTATGCAGAGTTTCATTCTAGATAGATAACTGCCTTAATTCTCTGTTTCTCTTGACCCTAATAAAGGAGCTGATGAATGACTGGATTCTAACGAGTTATTCAGTGATTTTAAAAGAGGTGTCCTCATAACAATCAGACCAGTGTCTCAAATTAATTTCTAACAATAAAAATGATGTTTATTTGCCACATTATGTATATATTTTATTTTTGTAAATATGTAAATAAAACTCTAAGATCCTTTTTATATAGAAGAGCTCCTAGGGAGTAGGATTTAAGATTGTGGCCATCAAAAGCCAAATAGTCTGATATGCAGAAATATTCAGGTTTTCCTTTGAAGGTGGCAACAACCTTAAACCCAAGTCTTTTTTTCTGTATTATATGTATCTCCCAACAGTGTGGCATAGACACATTTCCTCCTTCTTTCACAAATGGAGGCATTATAATGATTTCTTGATATTTCATACCAAAGGTAATGGTAGATTATCTTTAAAAAAAATCTTACTTGAATATGAGAGAAATGCTCTAAAAACTCAGTCTTGGAGAATAAATAATCAACATCTAGGTCAGGAGAACTGGAAACTGTTCAGTTGCCCCACATTTAGCCGGGCTAAGAAAGCTTTCTTGTCACTCAGGTGGTGCAGGGAGTCTGCACGGCACTCCTTGGACAGGTGTTTATTGGCTCATCACTTAGAGAGCCACATATATTATGGGATTATTCATAGCTGGTACACGTATTCATTTTAAAATACTTTTCCAGTTCCTTCTGGGTTAGAGAGAATATCACATTAAGGTGGAAAGAACAAGAAATGGATAGACTGACGGACATGGAAAAAGGGAGCAAGGGACGGTGAAAGGGAAATGGATTCATTATGACACAGATGCAAAATTCCCTAGTTAAGAACAATACAGCATTACAAATATACATGTAAAGGTATGGTTTGGTACTTTTCCATTAATTTTTCAATTGACCTCTTTGACCTCCTAAAGAAGAGTTTCTGACTAAAAGGGGGTTTCCTCACCACTCAGTTCTTTCTTTGGCTGGTCCTACAGCAAAACAGCGATCCTATATTTGGCCCTTCGGACAGTTGCCATGGAAATGAGAATGGCAAACACTTTCAGCTTTCTGGCTTCACTATGGGATCCAGCGTAGAACATGATTAAGCTGTCAGAGAACCTCCTGAAGTTAAGTTTTACCTGATAACTAAAAGTTTCCAGAAAAATGGTGACACATACGGGAAGGAAAATAGATTGCTTAACTCACTCTGAAAAATCCCTTTGATTCATAGACTGTCTGCATGATTGAAACATAAGAAAACCATGTCTTTCTCTAATCAGACTCTTCTCAATTCACACATTTGTACCTCAGGGAGCAAGTAAAACCTCCCTGTGCTTGTGTGAGGAGGAATCACATTAACAAAAGGAAAACGGGTCTCCTGAGTGCTGAAGAGACAAGAAAGCAAGATGCTAAATTAGGGATGAGAAGTGACAGAGTAAATGAGAGGGAGGGAATCCAATGCTGTTCAAACCATTTTTAAGGAAAATTACATATCTTATTTGTGGGGTGGAGGGATGTGAATGTCAAAGAATATTGGTTTTTCACAGCTGGAATCAGAGATGACTGGGAGCTTGAGGGGCTGCTCTACAATGGATTTGAAACTCTCTTTGTTCCATTTGTCCCAGACAAGACCTGGCTTCTCTGGGAAAACACTCTAGCTATCACTTTGAACCCACTGAGAAGTTCTGTTCTACATCACTGCCCCCTAATGAAGCTCTATCAGACAGAGTAAGGTCAGCAGTTTTTATACTGGAAGTAAAGAGGGCAGACCACTCCACGTAGTACCATGACTACAAACAAAAGAGCTGATTTGCAGATGCCAATAGAGAGCTACTTGGAAGAAGACTTTCCAGATATTGGCGGAACAGGAAAAAGAAGTTATAATTTGAAAAAGATGATGTGCTCTATGTTCCATTTGGGATTGTTTAGTTCTTCTAGTTAGAAATATCCCTTCATCTGTATACTTGCTGGAGAGTGTGTAAATTATTATAGCCACTTTGGAGATCAATTTGGAAACATCTAGAGAAGTTGAAGATGCAGAGTTCATATGGCCCAACAATTTTACTACTAGATGACTACTATAGAGTGAATTGTGTTTGCCCAAAATTCATATATTGAAGCCTTAACTCCCAAAGGACTGTATCTGGAGGTAGGGTCCTTAATAAGTAATTAAGGTACAATGAGATCATTAAGGTGGGGCCCTAAACTGATAGGAAAAGAAGAGGTAGGAGCTCTCCTCTCCTTCTGTCTGCCATGTGAAAATAGAGCTGGAAGTGACCATCTACAACCCAAGGAGAGAGCATTCAGCAGAATCCAACCATGCTGACACCCTTATCTTGGACGTCCGGCCTCTAGAACTGTGAGAAAATAAATTTTTGCTGTTTAAACCACCCAACTTATGGTATTTCGTTACAGCAGCCAAAGCTAACTAAGACAGTGACTATTCTAAAAAAGTTCTTATGCATATGCCTGAAAGAAATATATAAAGATGTTCATTAGAGTATTGTTCCTAATAGTAAAAGTAAGGAAACCATCTGACTTCCATTAGAGAAAGAAATATCTTGTTCACATAACAGAATTCTATAGATCAGTTGAAATGAATGAACAATATTAGCATGTACCAATGTAAATAAATCTCAACAATATGTCAAGTAAAAAAATCAAGCTGACAAAATATATTTATATATACTGTCATGAAATGTTCAAAACACCCAAAATAATAGTTTATAAATTTAGAGGTACATATTTGTTATAATTAAAGTACAAACATATGCAAGAACTTCTGAGAAGGGAGGTAAAAATGATACTTAAGGCAAGGGGGTGATTTTTGCTATATCTGTAATGTTTTATTTTTCAATACGAAATGAGATTTGTGCCAGTTTCAGCAGATTGTTTACATCTTTCAAATCTAAGTGGTAAATGCATAGTATCTGTTAATTACTTGTGGGTTTCACATATTTCATAAATAAAGGTTGTTTTCCCTTATCATCTGGTTTCAAACAGTACAAGAGTACATTTTAGATAGATAGTTTTCTTATCTACCTTTTGTATATGCTGCAATAGAAAGCCCAGAGAAGGTAGCTGTCATGACCAAAGTGACCAACTTGTAACTCGAGGATTAGAAAGTAGCTGTTTTTTTCTATGGTGTACCCTCTGTCTGTTAATTGCTTGTTATAGGGACAAGGACTCAAACTTGATCATCTAAGCCAGAAATACTCCAAATCCTGTCCAACTGTGGAAGGGAATGCTTGAACCCCCTGAACCCTCCCTGTCCTCCAAACCACATTCCATGATCACATCACCTGTTTTACTCACTCACGGATGTCAGCCCTCCTGAGCAGCGTTCAGATTTTCCAGTTTCAAACAAAAGAATATATAGAAGCAAGATTACTGATCTAGAAATTTTCCAAAGCAATTGAAAGGTTGGTAAATCTAAACATGGATTAACAGCATGAGAAAGAGTGGTCATTATACTGAATTTCTAAATTAATCTAAATAATTGAATTTCTTTAAAAAAGAAAAAGGATGACATGAAGGATGCCACAATATAATTCTGAAATAATAAGTAGAAAATATTCAGGGACATTAAGAATAAGAATTGGTTTTGCAACACCTAACATATACAGACCAAAGAAGAAAAAACAAATCCATTATCAGATGCATTTTATTATGTTTTATGTAGTTGCGGTGAGGAATTTTGGCTGCGTTGATTAGGTTGTGTTGACCCACTTCAGACGCTTGATGGTATCCTTTAACCTACATTTCCTAGAAGATAAATAAGTAAATAAAAAAGACTTGGAGGAAGATTGAACTTATTTTGAGAAATAATGACTAAATATGCAAGTTATGCATAGTTTCATACTTCAAATTTACCAAAAATACACACTTGGGGAAAGATGCTATTACTCACGTACAGTGACTGGGTCACACACAGACACACACCCTAGGCCAGCCATAGAGAAGAGAATGGTCTCTCATCTTGCTCAAATCAGATTACCTTTTTTTTTTTTTTCCATTGTCTGGATTTTACTGGTTCTCCAAAGTGTGTTTTCCACAGTGTTCTCACCTGTTGCTTCCATCATCAGAGCCCTATCTCTGTTTCCAAAAAAACCCCCACACAACTTAGCCTCCTGTTTATCTGGTTGTTTGAAATTTGTTTTTTTAATTCTATCTTGATAATTAGTATTTCTAAAACATTCTCTTTCTACATGCTCTGTGTCCTCAGGCTAGATGCCTCTGTGACATTTCCCTGCTGGGTTGGAGAACAGATGTTTTAACTCTAGTTCTCTGGGCAGGAAGGATGGCCGTAGTGCTTGGGTTAGCAGGGAAAACGTGAAGGCCCTGACACAGTTTCCATCCCATTATCAGACACTTCTCAGAACACAGTAGTTCAAGAGTGTTAGCCAGTGATAGTATGAGGTTCTTACTCGCATTTATAGCGTTTTACTTCTTATATTTTATATGGTTTGATATTTGATTTATCCACAATATATTCCTAAGAGAAGTAAAATGTATTTACATATTTCTAATAAAATGACAGAAGGAAACAATGTAACCAATGCACCTATATGTTTCCCTTTAATTTTAAAGTTAAAGGACCCCATTCTGGGACATAATTTACTTTGACTGTAAGTGTTCATTTTTTGAAGGGATTGGGGGCAGGAGGAGAAGGGGACGACAGAGGATGAGATGGCTGGATGGCATCACTGGCTGGATGGACGTGAGTCTGAGTGAACTCCGGGAGTTGGTGATGGACAGGGAGGCCTGGTGTGCTGCGATTCATGGGGTCACAAAGAGTCGGACACAACTGAGCGACTGAACTGAACTGAACTGAGTTAGTTCTTTTGTATGTTGCTTTTTCCCAAACTGAGTGTTATAGAACTGTGTTATTGAGTCTTTTGTTAAGCATGAAGGAAAAAAAGTGTTCCACTCTCAACTAAACTGGAGCTAGAAAAAATTAAATGTTTCATTTTGCAAGAGTTCAGAGTCTATATGATTATCCAGCACACAACCCAAGAGATGCTAAGGTAAACAGCGTAACAGCACCCTTCCTTCCTTTTTGATGTTGTATTGTGGGATGCTTATTAATATTACTTGAACACTGTATTTGTAAATCCTTAAGCAGGTTATATTGACTTATATTTCTTCTTCTTTTTTTGCCATGCCTTGTGGCTTCTAGGATCTTAGTTCCCCAACCAGGGATTGAACCTGGGCCCTCAGCAGCAAAAGCACAGAGTCCTAAGCACAAGAACACCAAGGGATTCCCTTGACTTGTATTTCCAATTCATTTTTATAATAGTTTCCTAACCAAGTTTTAAATGCAATTGCATTTTAAAAACTTTAAATTATAAGCTTTATGTTCATAAAACTTTAGCTCATACACAGCTATGGTGTATAAAATGCAGACATCTTCACCCTCTCCCTAATCACACTCTCCTCTCCTAGAAGTAACCATTGTCAACAGTCTAGTGAGTCCCATTTTAGTCATATTTTCATGAAATAATTGGATTCTTACCTCAGATAGAGGACAATGTCAAAATTGTGTTGGAGGGAGAATTTAGCCATTTTTTAAAATCTTCAAATAGTATATTCCATGGCTTACATTTTGAATAGTGTCAGATTTAGTTTTAAGTGAAACTCTTGACTTTTTATTAATATAAATAACTACTTACCAAGAAAGTATGTTAAATAATAATACAGCTTCTATACATTTTCCCTCAAATTGTGCTAGATAAATTATATCTTTAATTTTGATCTTTCTTTAAATCCTTCACTAATTTAGGTCAAACTCTGAGGATAAGCATGTATCAAACCAGGCCATCACTCACCAAACTGAGACAAAACCTTAACGCCCTCTAGTGGAGAGACTGTTCCATGCTCCATTACGTGAGACCAACCCTCTGACTCCCATGGGTAAGAGAAATTTGTGTGAGTTCATTTTTTAAAATATTTATCTATTTTAATTGACTGATGATTGGTTTACAATAGTGGTTTGATTTCTGTGATACATCAACATGAATTAACCACAGGTGTACTATATGAGCTCTTAATATTAGAATATTACTTCTTTCTTTTGTTTATTTAACAAATATTTAAATTTGTAATTTAAAATTTCCTGGTTAGAATGAACCATCACCAAGAACACAAGGGAAAATATTGGGTGGGGGGTGCCTATACACAAAATATCAATAACTTTGTTACTGTAATTAGTCTCTGATCTTCCAAGTTACCTGCTTGTCTTGACTGCCTACTCTTGGCCATATCATGACTCTGTACTATTGAATCTACAAAGAATTAAATCTGTTCCTTTGTTTTAAAAAGTTATCTTTTTCTTTGGTTTTATTTCTCCAGATTTATCACTTCTCTTAAGTATCGCTTCATTAATTTTTCCGAACAACAGCAAAAATAACCACTGAATTCATTTTCTGCTTTTCTCCTCAGAATATGGTTTATCAGCCTTTCCCATTTATAACATGATGCCTGTTCCAAGGAATGATGAGAGCAGCAGAGCACAGTGGTTAAGAATAGAGGGGTGGAGCTAGAAGCACTGACTCCGAGTCCAAAGGAGCCATTTACTATCCATATGATCTTGGACTAGTCACTTAGATCCTCATTTTCTTAGTTCCCTCATCTGTAAAATCAAAACGATGGTGACAGTACCCAGAAAGCCTAGGACTTAACTAAGAAAATCCATGTAAAGGAGGTAGAACAGTGCCTAACATGTAAAAAGCACTCGATGACTGTTACTTAATATTGCTATTTCATCAGTCTTATGAATAAATAATAAGGTAGCATGAATAAAAGATTTGAATCCAACCTCTTTTTTCAAATGCGGTTGTTCACTAGTCACCTTCTGTATTTTATATACCTACTAGAAGAAAACTATCTCCTGTGGAGAAATATCACAACATTTATTAATATAACCCCTCCAATTTTTTTATCTACAATATCTGGCTAAAAAACATCAAATAACTAAACGCCACAATTAAAAATAACAATAATAATAAACCTGGGATAATGAAGATATTGAAGTAATCAGACAGAGGACTTAAAATTAAAATAATAAATGGGTTCAATAAAACAGAATAAAATATGAAGAATTTCAACAGAAACCTGGATTCTATTAGATATGGCAGAACAGAGAACTTTTGGCAAACTGGAAAACAAGTAACTGAACTATAGTCTGAAGCCGAGAGAGAATAAGAAATAGAAAATACAAAAAAGAGTGTAAGAGATATATATATGAAGAATAATGATACAGTTTAACATGCATATTGGAGTTCTGGAAATAGAGAGGAAATGATAGTTCAGAAACAATATTTGAAGAAATATTAGCTAAAAATGTTTCAAAGTTAACAAAAGACATTAAACCACAGAATCTAGCTATACTATGAGCCTCATGTAGAATAAAAGTATAAAGGAAACCACACTTGGCTACATCAGAGTTAAGCTGCTAATAACAAAGACAAATGGAAGCATCTTAAAGCACTCAGAGGGGGAAACAAAAAACCCACACATTACCTTCAAAGAAGCAGCAATAAAGAATGTGCTTACTTTACAACAGAAACGATGGAAATCAGAACAAAATGGAATGGCATGAAAATGTAAAAGAACAAAAATCCTTCCTACCTTCTCACCTAGAATTGTGTACAAAATAAAAATATTATTCAAAAAAAGAAGGCAAAAATTAAGACCTTTTCAGACAAAGAAAAGCTAAGTTTATCACCAGTAGATGTCTATGTTAACAAATACTATGGAGTTATTCAGGCTTAAGAGAATAATCTCAGATGGAACCATCAGGAATGAAGAGCACCAGAAAGGTATGTGGGTAATCTAAATGAATACAGACTGGTTTATAATATCTTGTGGGGATTTGAATATGTATAGAAGTAAAATATATGACAATAGCACAGTAAAAGAGAGAGATAAATGGAGTTAAACTTTTGATTATAATATAAAATTCTATATGGGGGGAACTGGTAAAAGTACTAATTAAAGGTAAACTGTAGTAAGTCTAGGATCTCCAAAATTTACTGGTTCAGAACAATCATAGCATTTACTTTGCTTAAAAATCTGTAATTTGCACAGAGTTCGGTGGGGACATCTTGTCTCCACTCAGAATCAGCTAGAATGGCTCAAAGTCTGGACTGTGGATCCATCTGAAGGCTCGCTAACTTGCTTGGCTAGTTTGTTAATATTAGCTATGGGCTAGAAACTCCATGGGGTCATGCCCAGAATACCTACTTGTGGCTGGTCTACATGGCTGCTTGACAAAGCATGGTGGCTGGGCTGGATGCTTAGAGAGCCTGGCAGAAGCTATATCACTTTTACTAATCTATCTTCAGAAGTCATGTGTCATTCCATTATATTCTGTTGGTTGGAAGCGAGTCACTAGGGGCAACCCATATTCAAAGGAAGACTAAAAGTCCTCCTGTTGATAGGAGGAATATCAAAGAATTCGTGGACATGTTTTTTTTTTTTTTCCAGCTATACCAAAAGAATCACTATTTTCCTTGTTCCTTTTTTTTTTTAATTGAAGTATCATTGATTAACAACGTTGTGTTAATTTCTGATAAAGCTCTTAGAGGAAAACATAGGCAGAACACTTAGTGACATAAATCAAAGCAAGATCCTCTATGACTCACCTCCTAGAGTAACAGGGGGACCTAATTAAACTTAAAAGCTTTTGCACAGCAAAGGAAACTATAAACAAGGTGAAAAAACAACCCTCAGAATGGGAGAAAATAATAGGAAATGAAACAGCTGACAAAGGATTAATTTCCAAAATATATAAGCAGCTTGTACAAGTCAATACCAGAAAAACAAACAACCCAATCAAAAAGTGGGAGAAAGACCTAAGCAGACATTTCTCCAAAGACATACAGATGGCTAACAAACACATGATAAGATGCTCAACATCACTTATTATTGTGCTGAACTTAGTTCACTCAGTAGTGTCCAACTCTTTGTGATCCCATGGACTGTATGTATAGTCTATCAGGCTCCTCTGTTCATGGGGATTTTCCAGGCAGTAATACTGGAGTGGGTTGCTATGCCCTCCTCCGGGGGATCTTCTCAACCCAGGGATCGTTATTAGAGAAATGGAAATCAAAACTACAGTGAGGTATCAACTCATACCAGTTAGAATGGCCTTCATCAAGAAGTCTACAAACAATAAATGCTGAAGAAGGTGTGGAGAAAAGGAAACCCTCTTGTACTATTGGAATGTAAATTGATACAGCCACTATGGAAGAAAGTATGCAGATTCCTTAAAAAACTAAGGAAAAAACACTGTATGACCCAGCAATCCCACTCCTAGGCATATACCCTGAGGAAACCAAAACTGAAAAATACACATGTACCCCAGTGTTCATTGCAGCACTATTTATGATAGCTAGAACTTGGAATCAACTTAAATGTCCATTGACAGATGAATGGATAAAGAAGCTGTGGTACATGTATACAATGGAATATTACCCAGCCATAAAAAGGAATGCATTTGATCAGTTCTAAGAAGGTGGATGAAAGTGAAAGTGGAGAGTGAAAAAGTTGGCTTAAAACTCAACATTCAGAAAACTAAGATCATGGCATCTGGTCCCATCACTTCATGG
>NW_011495026.1:9313947-9328121 GCF_000754665.1 Bison bison bison | reverse complement strand
AGGAGGAGAAGGGGACGACAGAGGATGAGATGGCTGGATGGCATCACTGACTCAATGGACGTGAGTCTGAGTGAACTCCGGGAGTTGGTGATGGACAGGGAGGCCTGGCGTGCTGCGATTCATGGGGTCGCAAAGAGTCGGACACGACGGAGAGACTGAACTGAACTGAACTGAAGAAGGTGGATGAACCTAGAGCCTATTATACAGAGTGAAGTAAGTCAGAAAGAGAACGATAAATATAGTATACTAACATATATATGGAATCTAGAAAGATGGTACCGATGAATTTATTTGTAGGGAAGCAATGGAGAAACAGATATAGAGAACAGACTTATGCAAAAGAGCAGGGGAAGGAGAGGGTAAGATATATGGAGAGAGTAACATGGAAACTTTTATATTCCCATATGTAAAATAGATAGCCAATGGGAATTTGCTGTATGAGTGAGGAAGCTCAAACAGGGGCTCTGTAACAACCTAGGGAGGTGGGATGGGGAAGGAGAAGGGAAGGAGTTTCAAGAGGGAGGGGATATGTGGCTCAGTGGGTAAAGAATCTGCCTGCAATGCGGGAGACCTGGGTTCAATCCCTGGGTTGGGAGGATCCCCTGGAGAAGGGAAAGGCTACCCACTCCAGTATTCTGGCCTGGAGAATTCCAAGGACTGTATAGCCCATGGGGTTGCAAAGAATCGGACACAACTGAGCAACTTTCACTTTCACTTTAGATGGCTGATTCATGTTTGACAGAAAACAAAATTCTGTAAAACAATTATCCTTCAATTAAAAAATTAATTAAAAAATGTGTTAATTTATGCTGTACAGCAAAGTTATTCAGTTATATAATCATACGTATACATTATTTTTTAATACTCTCTTCCATTATGATTTGTCATAAGATCCTGACTATAATTTTCTGTGCTATATAGTAGAACCTTGTTGTTTACTCATTTGAAAAGACCCTGATGCTGAGTAAGATTGAGGGCAGGAGGAGAAGGGGATGACAGAGGATGAGATGGTTGGATGGCATCACCGACTCAATGGACATGAGTTTCGGTAGACTCCAGGAATTGGTGATGGACAGGGAGGCCTGGTGTGCTGTGGTTCATGGGGTTGCAAAGAGTCGGACAGGACTGAGCGACTGAACTGAACTGTTGTTTACTCATCCCATGTATATAAAAAGCTTACATCTGCTAACCCCAACCTCCCAGTCCATCTCTCCTCCAACTTCCTCCCCCTTGTCAACCACAAGTTTGTTCTCTATGTCTGTGAGTCTGTTTCTATTTCACAGATAGGTTTGATAATCGCTCAGTCACGTCCGACTCTGCGATCTTATGGACTATATAGCCTGCCAGGCTTCTCTGTCCATGGAATTCTCCAGGCAAGAATACTGGAGTGGGTTGCCATTTCCTTCTCCAACAGATGTTTATTTGTGTCATATTTTAGATTCCACGTGTAAGTGACATCATATGGTATTTGTCTTTCTCTGACTTACTTCACTTAGTATGATTATCTCTAGTTGCATCCATGTTGCTGCAAATGGCCTTATTTCGTGGCCGAGTAGTATTCCATTGAATATATGTACCACATCTTCTTTATCCATTTATCTGTGGATGGTCATTAAGGTTGTTTCTATATCTAGGCTACTGTGAATAGTGTTGCTATGAACATGAGGGTGAATATATCTTTTTTAATTAGAGTTTTATCTAGATATATGTCCAGAAGTGGGATTGCTGGATCATATGATAATTCTATTTTTAGTTTTCTGAGGAAACTCCATACTGTTTTGCACAGTGGTTGTACCAACTTACATTCCCACCAACAGTGTAGGAGGATTTTTCTGCACATCCTCTCCAGCATTTGCTATTTGTAGAGTTTCTAATGGTGGTCATTCTAAATGGTGGTGTGAAATGGTACAATAAAGCTAGAGTTAATAGCATAGAAAAGATACAATAGGATGGTGGTGGTGGTTTAGTCGCTAAGTCGTGTCCAACTCTTGCGACCCCATGGACTGTAGTCTGCCAGGCTCCTCTGTCCATGGGATTCTCCAGGCAAGAATATTGAAGTGGGTTGCCATTTCCTTCGCTATATAATAGGATAAACAAACTCAAAAGTTTGTTCTTTGACAGTTCTAATAAAACCTCTAGCAAGATCAATTAAGTAAAAATTAGGGCATAAATAAACAATGTTAGTATTGAAAAAAGGGATCTAACTAAGATTCAACAGAGCTATATTTAATTAAAAAGGTTTTCATATTCATTACAAACATAGTTTCTTTCCAGTATTGGCTCTGATGGTTAATAGGAGTGGACAACGAATGGAGGTTCACTAGATCCTTCTGCAGCTGAGTGTTTAGCAGCCTGCTCTAGTCCATCAACATGTTGGCTAATAACTTCCCTCACACAGGACTCTCTCCACATTACCAGTGTAAGTGACACAAACTTATGATGCCTAACAGTGTGGACATGAATGGTTTTTTTCAACTTTTTTTTATTGAAGTACAACATTCACACAAATGCACAAACCAAATAAACAGCTCAGTGGATTGAGGCAATGTAAACACTTGTGTAATGACTACACAAGCCAAGGTATATGAAGTTACCAACACTTAAGAAATCCTCTGCAAGCCCCTTCCTATGTACTGCTTCCTCCCTCTTCCCCAAGGTAATCACTATTGTGACTTCTAACTTTACAGTTTAGATATGCCTGGGTTTTGAACTTTAGAGAAATTGCATTTATAGAGAACATACTTTTGTTCCTGGCTTCTTTCAGTCAATGCTTTTTGCAATTCTCCAATGCTGTTGCATATAGGTGACTTTGTTTTTTTCATTATCATAAGCTAGATAGATAGATCGGAGAAGGCAACGGCACCCTACTCCAGTACTCCTGCTTGGAAAATCCCATGGATGGAGAAGCCTGGTAGGCTGCAGTCCATGGGGTCGCTGAGGGTCGGACACGACTTGAGCGACTTCACTTTCACTTTTCACTTTCATGCATTGGAGAAGGAAATGGCAACCCACTCCAGTGTTCTTGCCTGGAGAATTCAGTGTTCTTGCCAGGGATGGGGGAGCCTGGTGGGCTGCCATCTATGGGGTCACACAGAGTCAGAAATGACTGAAGTGACTTAGCAGCAGCAGCAGCTAGATAGATAACTATATAAATGTATTTTTATACATTCTACTATTGATGGACATTTAGAGTATTTTTAGTTTTTGGCTATAATGTATACTGCTACCATGATCATTTTTTATATGTCTTGTGGCCCATACGTGCACACATTTCTGTTGGATATGTTCCTAGGAAAGCATGCTGGTCATAACATATGTTCCTCTTTATTGAATAATGCCACCTGTTTTCAAAGCAGTTGAAGCATTTACACTCTTAACAGCAGTAGTTGAGAATTCATGTTGATTCACATTCTTGTCAACACTTGGAATGACTGGTTATTTCCGTTTCAGCCATTCTGGTAGATTTAGAATGCTCTCATGGTGACAGTAATTTGCATGGCCCTTGTATTAGTTTCATGTGGCCGTTGAAGCAAATTATCATAAGCTTGATGGCTTAAAGCAACAGAAATGTATTCTCTCACAGTTCTGGAGTCCAAAAATTTGAAATCAGTTTTTGGGCCAATATTAAGAAGTTGGCAGGGATACACTGCTAACAGGTGAGAATCCACCCCTTAAGTCTTCCATCTCCTGGTGGCTGCCAGCATTCCTTAGCCATGTCACTCTGCCTCCAGTGTTACATTGCCTACTCTTCTATGTGTCAAATGTCCTTCTGCCTCTCTTTTACATGGACACTTGTGATTACATTTAGGGCCCACCAGATAGTACAGGACTTTGTATCTGCAAAGTCCTTTTTTGTCATAGAAGAAGATAACATTCATATTTTTCAGCAACAAGGATAACTCCTGAGAGGCCATTATTCAGCATAAAACATTCCTTATTTTGATTAATTTTCATGGGTTTTTGACCACTTGAGTATCTCCTTCTATGATGTCTGCTTAAGTCTTTTGCTCATTGTTTTAAATTGGGCTATCTTTTTCTTGGGGCTTCCCAGGTAGCTCAGTGGTAAAGAATCCACCTGCCAATTTGGAGACTCAGGAGATGTGGGTTCGATCTCTGAGTTGGGAAGATCCCCTGGAAGAGGAAATGGCAACCTATTCCAGTATTCTTGCCTGGAAAAATCCCATGGACAGAGGAGCTTGGCAAGCTACAGTCCATGAGGTCACAAAGAGTCAGACATGACTGAGTACAAGAGCACATCTTTTTCTTCCTGATTTTTAAGCAGTTATTTACATATATTCTACATACAAGTATTTAGTCAGGTATATTTATTGAAAATATCTCTTTCCACTTAGTAGCTTACGTCTTCATATTCTCTCTGTCCTGTTGGTTTTTATTTTTTACTTTTTTGGCCACACCATGTGGCATGTGGGATCTTGGTTCCCCAACAAGGGATTGAACCAAACCCCTGCAGTGGAAGCTTGGAAACTTAACCACTGGACTGCCAACAAAGTCCCTTCATATTTTCTTTTTATGAAGAGAAGTTCTTAGTTATAATATAGTCCAATTTATCCATTTATTTTCATTTAAAGTTAGTGCTTTTTTGTATCCTAATTAAGAATCTGATTTCAAGATTATGATGGTATTTTCCTAGGTTATCTCCTGAAAGCTTTATATTCTTTCCATATATAGATTGGCAATCATTTACAATTAATTTTAATGTATGATGGGAGTTTGAGATCATGTTTTCTTTTATTCCTTATGGATATTCTGTTGACTCAGAACCATTCATTATAATGAAAATGTCTCACTGATGTGCACAGTCATGATTTCTCTTAAATCAATGTATTATTCTGTTTCAGGACTTTCTGTTCTATTCAATTGGTTCATTCCTCTTTCCTAATCAACCCCATACTATTTTATAGGACTTCCTTGGTGGCCCAGTAGTTAAGACTCAGAACTTCCACTGCAGGGTACACGGGTTCGATACCACGTCAGGGAACTAAGATCCCCATGGCATGCAGGTGCGGCCAATAACAAACAAAAAATCACACAGTATTTCATCGACTGTGGCTCTATAGTAAATCTTGATATTCAGGCAAGCTAGTCCTCTCACCTTGTTCTTCAAGTGTGTATTGATCTCTTGGATTTCCATAAATTTTAGATTCAGCTTGTCATTTTCCACACAGGCTAGGTTTTTGTATGCACTGTATCTATAATCAATACTGGGAGAACTGGCATCTTTATAATATAGTTTTTTAATCCATGAATAAAATTTAATATTCCTCTTTTTATTAAAGTCTTCTTTGTCTCCATATTCTTTTATAAATTTTGATATAGAAGATTTCTGTATCTTCATTAGATTTACCCATGGGATTTTTATATTTTTATATAAATTTATATTTTATTTTATAAATTTATATATAAATTTTTATAAAAACTATTATATTAGTCGCTTAAATTTTTCATTTTCCAGTTATTTGTACCTGGTATGTGAAAATACAATTGTATTATATTTGCATTTAATATAACCACCTTGCATCCAACAATGTCTAAGTTCTTTTGAATATTCTGTGTATACATCATGTCATCTGCAAATAAAAAGAACTTTATTCTTCCTCTGCTGACTAGCTCATCAGTACAGTGTTGAACAGAAGTTAGTGATAAAGGACATTCTGTTCTTAATCCTCAGCTCAGAGAGGAAGATTTGAATGTTTTGCAATTAAGATGATGTTTTAAGGTTTTGAAGATACCTTCATACAGTTAACAGAAATTCTCTCCTATTCCTGGTTTGCCACAGCTTTTATAATGAATAGAGTTTAAATTTTATCAGGTGCAACACTTTTTTCCCTACTGAAATGATTACATGATTTTTGGTTTTTATTCTAAAATGTGATACATTAATTACATTGATCAAATTTCAAATGCTAAATAAATCTTGTTTTTCTGAAACAAACCTAACTTGGTTAAAAATGCATTGTCCTTGTAGCTTCTGGTAAAAAAGTTTTGCTAACCTCACAAACCAAGTTTGGAAGAGTTATTTCTATTTCTGTTCTCTGGAAAAATTAAATATTCTCTTCATTAAGTGGCAGAAATCACCAACACACTCTTTGGAACTGGAGTTTCCTTTGTAGGAACAATTTTCAGATTCAATTTCTTTAATAATTAAAAAATTGTTTAGATTTTGCTACATATTCTTGTTTCCTTGGCTTGCTGCTTATTCCCAGGTCTGATTGTGATCCATCCAATATGCATTTTCATCCATTTTGATGTTTGTTGTTAGTCTGTTTTTATAGTTGTCAAGATTCTATCAGCACCAGCCTTGAAATCATCCCCTATTTTAGTGCTGCCTGAAGCCCAGTAGTTACTTTCAGTGCCAACAACCTGCTTGTTAGCAACTAAAATATCAATCAGAACTCCAGGACATTTATAACAATCAATGGCTCTGAGGAAAGGGTCATTTGAGCGTCAGCTTCAGGGTTGCAGGAACAACCTTTAATAGAAAATTTTTAGGAGTCCGCTCATTGGTGGGCTGAAGTTCTCTTAATATCCAAGTGCTATGGTCTGAATATTTATGTGTGCCTCCCCCCACCCCCAAATCCTGGACTCATATGTTTAAATCCTAACCCCCAAAGGTGATGCTATTTGTTGGTGGGGCCTTTGGGAAATGCTCAGGTCATGACGGTGGAGCTCTCATGAATAGGATTAGCGTTCTTATAAAAGAGATCCCACGGAGCTCCCTAACCTCTTCCAATGAAAAGCCTCCAATGGAGAAAGCCCTTACTTGACCATGCTGTCCTGACTGATTTCAAACTTCCAGACTTCCAAACCATGAGAGATATATTTCTATGGTTTATTCTGTGGTATTTTGTTATAGCTGCCCAAACAGACTAAGGCACCAAGCTACAAAGATGAGGGAGAAAATTTGCTGTTTCATATATGTGGTTCAAAGTGAGTAGTCAGAAAACAGAAGCATCCTAATAAATGGTATTGCTATATGGTTATATTCTCATGTGATAAGTCTAATTAATCTTCTCTTTATTTAGTATCAGTTCAGTTCAGTTCAGTCATGTCTTTGTGACCCCGTGAATCGCAGCATGCCAGGCCTCCCTGTCTATCACCAACTTCTGGAGTTCACTAAACTCATGTCCATTGAGTCGGTGATGCCATCCAATCACCTTGTCTTCTGTCGTCCCCTTCTCCTCCCGCCTTCAATCTTTCCCAGCATCAGGGTATTTTGTAAAGAGTCAGTTCTTTGCATCAGGTGGCCAAAGTATTGGAGTTTCAGCTTCAGCATCAGTCCTTCCAATGAATATTCAGGACTGATCTCCTTTAGGATGGACTGGTTGGATCTCCTTGCAGTCCAAGGGACTCTCAAGTCTTCTCCAACACAACAGTTCAAAAGCATCAATTCTTTAGTATGGATAGTTTTAATTGTTACTTACTTGTATATCAAGCAATTCAACAGGTAAGATGTCAACACCGGAGCTTCAAGATGAGGGACTATGTTATTCCTTGCTATGTAACTAATTACTCTAAGACTTAGTAGCTTAAAATAACCTTTATCATCTCAGAGTTTCTGATGTTCAGGAGTTCAGACATGGCTTAACTGAATCCTCTGCTTCAAGGATTCTCACTGGTTGTAATGAAGATGCCAACAGGTGCTGCAGTCTAAGATCAACTAGAGAGGGATCTATTTTCAAGCACCTTCAAATGGTTGCTGGCAGGATTCAGTTTTTTGTTGACAGACTGAAAGCCTAGGTTCCTCCAACGCTTAGCTCCTTGCTATGTGTTCCTTTTCATAGGGCAGATCAAAACACAGCTGCTTGCTTCGCTAGAGCAAGCAAAAAAAAAAAAAGTCAGGAGAGTGCCAGTAGAGGGAAGTCACAGGCTTTTAAGACCTAATATTGGAAGAGACAGCCCATGATTTTTGCCATATCCTGTTCATTAGTAGCCATTCACTAGATCTATTCCACCCACACTCAACAAAGGGATTACACAAGGGCAGGTATACCAGGAAACTAGGATCACTGAGAACCACTTAGGAAGATGCCTACCACAGGAACTACCAGCCAACTTAGACACAGTAAGATCCACATCTAATTCATTGGATCCTTCATAACCCTTTCTACTAGCAGACAATCCAAAAATCTCTGATGTTGATTAGTGATTGAGATGATTTTTCTTTTAGTAAGCATTACTCTAATGTCAACCACCTTTATGGCAGGTTCTTAAATTGTCTCTCTACTGTTGGATTTGATCTTGCTCCCAGGAGAGGAAGGAAAATGTGGAAAACCAGGTAAGTTTTAATTTGTTCTGGGATAAAAGTAAGTGAATTCTGAGATCTTTAGCAATTTTAAAATTTAAGTTCTCTGACCTTTAGTTTTCTCATATGTAGTAGGATGGAGTTAATACTGTCTGTGTGTTTAGTACTGCTTCTACATAATAACTGAGACAACATAAGTAAAATCTTTAGCACCTGTCCTAGGGACACAGCTATTAAAGAAATGTGTAGGAAAATCTGGATGATGTAAGTGCTGCTTTAAATTTCTTTATAAGAAAATTAGCAAATAATGAAGCTGCCAGACAGTTTTATTTAAGACTTTACACATCTGAATAATCAGTTAAAAAGCAAATGTTCATTTTTAGAGTTGCACAAAAGGAAAATAATAGGGAAAGTAATGGCTGGATTGCCAAATTCATATGATGTGGGGCCAATTTCCATAAATTTTAAAAAAATCTAAGTTTTAGAACCTGGAGCTCTAAAAACAGCACTTGTAATTAATACTGTTTTTCAGATTCATAGTTTAAGGAAGTCACTACATTTTATTTCTTGATGTTATAGATTTAACAAAATACTGGTAGCAACATGTAACTTCTCACATGGATTAGACATCAAGAGTTTGTGTATATAAACACTGAAAATGAATACATTCAGCTATTATGGAACTTACAACAAATACAAACTTGTTAACAACTTTCCAGAAGGCACAAAAGACAGCATTAATAAAGAGTGGTCTTTTGCATCATTTTCAAAAATTCTTCCTTGTTTATTTCTCCATCCCCATCATGATCAGCCTCATCAAGCATTTCCTGTAAAATGAAAGGTAAATAGGATATGTGAAATCTACTAAAAAGGGATGATATAAATGAACATTCAAATACACACTCAAAACCAAATTTTAAATTTATTAATATAACCAAAGAATATAACTAAAAATTATATAAATTGTATAATTATAAATTATAATTATACAAATAAGTGAAATTTACCTGAAGTTCATCATCTGTTAAATTTTCCCCTAGTTCCTTAGCAACCCTCTTGATATTGTTCAGTGATATACTTCCTGTATCATCATCATCAAATAATTTGAAAGCCTTCAGTATTTCTTCTTTTTCATCCTTTTCACTCTTTAAAAACAAAAACAACTAAATGTCATTAGTCTTTCATTTATTTATCAGTCTAGATGCATAGGTCTTTGAGGTCTAGAACAGAAATATAGCAGGTAGACTGAGCTTTATTTACTGCTCTTCTGACTTTTGGCAATTATTCCAGTGCATTCACATCTGCCCTCAAGGTACTGAAACTCAGGGTTTATTTAAGTGGAAGAGCCACAGAGTGACAAAGAGAATCTATCTCTTATTGACCTCAGGTAACTGAGATCCCTTATCAAATATGTAAGCTCCAAGACAATATGCATGTTGTCTCATTCAGTGCTCTCTAGGATTATGCCTGAGAAAAAGAGGCAATAAATTGCTGATTTCAAGGCTTCAAAATGCTGGCCCCATTCTCTCTATCCTTATTATTTCCTAACAAAAATCCTCTTCTCACACTGGACAGTCTTCATTACTACCCTGAAAATGTCTTTAATCTTGTTATGCCTATCTGTCTAAATCCTACCCATCTTTAAAGATGGTTGTATTTTCCTCTGATTGCTCCAGCCAAAAAATGTAGAAGGCTATTGCTTGTATTTCACTGAAAAACAAAATCACTACCATACCATTTTTACACTCATTATGGCAAAAAATTTTTCAAAACTAATGGTGCCAATTCCTTCTTTGTCAGTTTCAGCTATCATCTTTTTAATTTCTTCTTTCTTCGGCTCAAATCCTAAGGCCCGCATCGCAATCTGAAATAGAAAGTAGATAAGTTATAATAGGCCACAGTCTCATTCCTAGCTCTTAAATTACCTGTTAATTACTACAGTCTCTCTTTTTTACTCTGGACTAGCTTAAACCTCGGTGAAGGCAATGGCACCCCACTCCAGTACTCTTGCTTGGAAAATCCCATGGACGGAGGAGCCTGGTAGGCTGCAGTCCATGGGGTCGCTAAGAGTCAGACACGACTGAGCGCCTTCACTTTCACTTTTCACTTTCATGCATTGGAGAAGGAAATGGCAGCCCACTCCAGTGCTCTTGCCTGGAGAATCCCAGGGATGGGGGAGCCTGGTGGGCTGCTGTCTATGGGGTTGGACAGAGTCAGACACGACTGAAGTGACTTAGCAGCAGCAGCTTAAACCTAGAAAGTCAGATCAGCATGCTTAGGTTTCAATCTCATGATGGGCTTTGGCCTGTGTGCGTGAGTGCTAAGTCACTTCAGTCATGTCTAACTGTGCGACCCTATGGACTGTAGTCCGCCAGGCTCCATGGGCTTCTCCAGGCCAGAGTACTGGAGTGGGTTGCCAGGCCCTCCTCCAGGGGACCTTCCCAACCCAAAGATCAAACTGCATCTCTAATGTCTCCTGAATTGGCAAGCAGGTTCTTTATCACTAAGGCTTTGACCTACTCATTCATAAAACAAGAGTAAAATACTTAACAAGATACTATTTCGGTTAGTGTAGGCCAGATCTATACACTAAAGGGGTAGGTGTCTGCACTTAAGAGATTTTATATCAAGCTTTCAGAAAGCTACTGTTAATGAAAGACTTAAAGATTGCAATAAGTCAATGATAAAGTTTTTCAAATGTTTCAGAATTAGAAGTAATTTCAGAACCTTCAGTTCTTTCACATCTATGGTTCCAGACCCATCAACATCGAATAAATCAAAGGCCTCTTTAATTTCTTGCTTTTGAGTTTCATTCAATTCAATTTTTGCTGCATTTTTTTTCCATTGGTCTGAACTTGGTCTGGATGCCTGTAATAAATACACATGTGGGTGAAAGATAAACTGTGTAACTGGGAGAAGTACCAGAACCAGAATTAATGGACTAACTAAGTATAATAAATATAGTCAAGCATCCTATTCCATATAATGAACCTCAAGAATTTTCCCCTTTCCCTTTGCTAACATTTATGCTTTTAGTTATAAATATATATCTTGCTGGAAAGCCTGGTTCTTTTTTACATCTTGAGGTTTTCTTTCAACTTAGTGCCCTTTGAGAAGCAGAAAAGGCAAAGAAGACATGCCAGAATAGTATATGTTATATGGGAAAAAATTGGCCTCACTTGGTATATCCGAACAGCTGTTTAATGGCCTTACTTGGTATATCCGAACAGCAGTGTTTAAGGCATATTTACTTTCATCTGTGCCTGTAAGTCTCATAATAAAATGTATGAGATATGGTTGATTGAAACATCGTATCTTTTCCCACCTTCTCACGTACTTTTCTATATTGAAGACTGGGAAATGAAAAAAAATACATTTTTCAGGTTAAAAAAATTACTCCAGGGATCTGGAGAAGAATAAAGGTTGGACCAATTATCAATATCCAGGGAAGATGGAGGTCATCTTCCTGCTATCTGCCATTTTCTGCTGTAGCCTCATTTCAGTATCATGTCTTCAGCTCTGGGATAAGAGGCAGTAGTATCAGAGATTCCATGTCACTGCGTATCTAGACACCAGCTTCACATATATTAAGAGTTGGTCGTGGTAGCAGCGAATTCTTCATGCCTGGACGGCAGCTACACTGGTCTGGTCTTCAGTAGTTCCAATGGCAGAGGTCGTAGCTTCCCTGGCCAGTTTTTTCAGGGTTCCGGATGTCTTTC
This sequence comes from Bison bison bison, assembly GCF_000754665.1. Lineage (NCBI taxonomy): Eukaryota > Metazoa > Chordata > Mammalia > Artiodactyla > Bovidae > Bison > Bison bison. The sequence goes on along the minus strand of NW_011495026.1, from coordinate 9,316,139 downwards.
CTAGAGGCCCATATCCTTCAACAGTTTTAAAGCCTCTTATTCTCTGTATTCAACTCGTTTCTGGCTAGCAAGTGGTTCCTGTCTCCAACGCCATTGGTAAAACGGTTGCTGGGGTTGAAGAGGGGAAAAAACAAACTGGAGAACCGCTCTTCCGTCCCTAGAGCCACGGACACTGCGCTTCTATTCGGGGACGAATGGAGGGGTTACTAATGACACTCGAGGATAATGAAAGGAGGCGAATAATACATTTCAAAAACCAAACAGAATTCCTTATTTCAGGGAGAAACTTCAGCCTCAGCCCCAATAAGAAGTTGCACTTTCGCACTCACCATGTCTCCAACCGGCGCCCCAGGCCGGAACCTCCTAGCTTTACCCGCCAGTCGAGCTGCCCAACAGTACCTCACCGCCAGCAAACCGTTGCTAAGGCCGCTCTCGCAGATCTCTCCTGCAGCCCCGCCTATCCAGGCTTTTTTCCCCACTGACTGACAGTTGTTTCACCCAATAGTCAAAAAAGAAGACCCTCGAGGCCCGCCCCCTCTCTCTAGTCTCTACCAGTAGCGTAATGGTCTGCCTTTACCCGCCTACCGTTAAGGGGAACTTTCCGTCTGGTATCTTAGCAACCAAAACTACCAGCCCGCCCAGCCCGCCGCGCGCTTGCGCAAAATACGAGGCGTAAGGGAAGGTTCTTTACCCTGGCGTCTTGGCTTCCCAGTGCCAGCAGAACGTTGGGGAGCGTCTCGTAGGGATGGAGACGAAAGCGAGATTAGTAGGGAGGTGTTTCTACAAAATGGTAAGTCTTCGGTGGAGACGTGAGGGAGCTCTTGTTTCTTTTTCTGACCCTTTGGGGCCTGGAGGAAAGGATGAGGCTCTAGAGCCTGGTTAATTGGTCCAGGCTTAGGTTTATCATCCGGCCAGATTACCAGAGTCGAAGGGGACTGCCCTTTGCTTGCGCCGCTAGACGTCCCTCAGCCTCCACAGTGTGCGGGCCTTGGCTTTTTTAACCGCTTCCCTCCTCCGTGGTTTGCCGGGATTCTGGCCTAGTTGGCAACATTTCTTTACAGGAGAGGCGTGCTGTGTGCCTGGGCCCTTGGCATTCACATGAAAACTCTCGGCATAGGAAAGAGTTTTTACCTGTGTTGTAGCGTTTCTTTGCACGTTGGACCCACGCATAATCGCTATCAGCCTTTTCTACCGCCCCTCCCCCACCCCCAAAACACACACACACACACCCACACACACACCCACACCCACACACCCACACACCCACACACCCACCACCACCACCACCATCACCACCACATTATCACCTCCAACTGTTCCAGTGGGAAGATTCAACTGTTCCAGTGGGAAGATTCCTTTTTGCCAAATTTGGCTGATTTTCCAACCATTTCCAGCATAGATCCTCACTTGAGTCCAGCGTAGGTAGCCTGATAATCCATTTGACTCATTAACTGTCAAGATTTAGATGTCCAAAGCAAATTCTTGTCCAGAGGGCCAGACTTACTGGTTCAGCCCAGGTCTGAATCTAGTCAGGGGCCAGCTTAAGTTTGGGGAGTAGGAATGAAGAGGTGATAGTCTATTAAAACTTCTAACGCTTAATTGCTTACACGCCTGGACTCTCTACCTCCTGCAGTGCCTTCTCTAGAGCAACTTCTAAAAATCATACTGGATTCTCCAACACTGGATTCAGGAAGAATTAACTTTTGCATAGGGTTTTCCCTTTATCTCCCTTATCTTCTTGAAGAGATCAAATTGCCAACATCTGCTGAATCATGGAAAAAACAAGAGAGTTCCAGAAAAACATCTATTTCTGCTTTATTGACTATGCCAAAGCCTTTGACTGTGTGGATTCACAATAAACTGGAAAATTCTGAAAGAGATGGGAATACCAGACCACCTGACCTGCCTCTTGAGAAATTTGTATGCAGGTCAGGAAGCAACAGTTAGAACTGGACATGGAACATCAGACTGGTTCCAAATAGGGAAAGGAGTTCGTCAAGGCTGTATATTGTCACCCTGCTTATTTAACCTCTGTGCAGAGTACATCATGAGAAACACTGGACTGGAAGAAGCACAAGCTGGAATCAAGATTGCCGGGAGAAATGTCAATAACCTCAGATATGCAGATGACACCACCCTTATGGCAGAAAGTGAAGAGGAACTCAAAAGCCTCTTGATGAAAATGAAAGTGG
>NW_011495026.1:9287721-9313696 GCF_000754665.1 Bison bison bison | reverse complement strand
ATCTAGTCAAGGCCATGGTTTTCCTGTGGTCATGTATGGATGTGAGAGTTGGACTGTGAAGAAGGCTGAGCGCCGAAGAATTGATGCTTTTGAACTGTGGTGTTGGAGAAGACTCTTGAGAGGTCCTTGGACTGCAAGGAGATCCAATCAGTCCATTCTGAAGGAGATCAGCCCTGGGATTGCTTTGGAAGGACTGATGCTAAAGCTGAAACTCCAGTACTTTGGCCACCTCATGCGAAGAGTTGACTCATTGGAAAAGACTCTGATGCTGGGAGGGATTGGGGGCAAGAGGAGAAGGGGACGACAGAGGATGAGATGGCTGGATGGCATCACTGACTCGATGGCTGTGAGTCTGAGTGAACTCCGGGAGTTGGTGATGGACAGGGAGGCCTGGCGTGCTGCGATTCATGGGGTTGCAAAGAGTCGGACACGACTGAGCGACTGAACTGAACTGAAGGAAAGAAAATTGTGCAAAGTATATTCTTGAAGTAGTCTCCCAAATCACTTCTCCTATTTCAGTAAGTAGAAACATGGCATGTTTTCCAAAGCCAACATCTTGTTTTGTTTACATTATATCCCAGGCACCTTACAAGCATTGTAATCATTGACTGGAAAAAACCCAACTCATTAGGATTCTGGAAAATAGGTGGGCTGTTCTAATATTAGAAGTGATTTTTATGTGTAAAGTTACCCCAGTGGAAATGAAAATGATGCAAATTCAAGATAGTTTGTGAATTAAGGAAAATGTTCAGTCACTTAATTATACTATATATGGATTTTTCAGGCCATTAATCTCACTGAGAAAGTTGCTCTTGATTGGTTTCAAGGACATACAGTTCATCTTTACAACTAGTATTAAAGGGATTTCTGAAATCAGAAATGAATTGACCAAGTAGAAACAATTCAAATTTTTAGACTTTGCTGGATCAAGTTTGATCTCTTGGCAGTTTAAAGACTGAGTAATGTGTTAACCTGTTTTTGCCTCATTTTTTAATTTAGGCTTTTATATTTGGGATATTAACTTATAGTGAAAATGATTTTTCAATTATGGGTATAGATTGCAAGGTTTCTAGGTCTTAGGAAGTACTTGGCATTGAAAAATAGCTGTTACTAATCTAATTTTACTCTAGAACATTAATAATATTAATCTAGAAAAAATATTAAACCCATATAACTCTTAAATCTACTAAATTTATTTAATGCTTTCTGTGTATAACATACTATGCCATTTATTGGGTGAGTTTGAAAGAAACTGAGTGTAAAGTATAAAGATGAATGAAGGCAGGGAACCTACAGAGTAGTGGGGGAGAAAGGCACAGACATAAACACATGATTTTTAATTCAGGATGCTAAGTGCCTTAGTAGATGTATATAGAAAGTACTTTGGCAGCCAAAGAAGGAGGTACTACTACTCCTTGAGGAATTGGAAGAAGCTGTACCAAAAAGTGAGGCATTTGCCTTAGGTCGTGAAAGATGTATAGCATTTGCCAAGGTGAAGATAAGGCTAGGATATTCAGAGTAGAGTATAATATGTGCAAAAATGAATGTACATGTGTGTTGTAGTGTGGTGAGATCATGGGGTTTATAAGGAAAGGTGGAAGAGATTAGTCTTATAAATTAGCTGGAAGTCAGATATATCAAGCTAGGAATAAAGATTCTTTTTTCTAAGATAAATGTTTTTAGGCAGTGGAATGATCTGATTAGGTTTGTGTTTTTCAAAGCTATTTCTGACAACCATGTAAAGGAGGAACATTTTGGAAGCGGTTAAAGGGCCTCAACTAAGTGCCAAATAAGAATTATGTTGACTCTAAGGGTGGCTGAACCTTAAATTTATGGTTGAGGAATGCTGAAAATGGCATCTGTTTAATCTTGTTTCACTTCTGTACTCAAGTATGAGATAATAAATGTGGTGAAAACCGTTCATTTATTCACCTGTCAGATAGTTATTGAGTACTTGTAATATATCAGACAGTGTTCTCAGTATATGGGGTACATCACTGACTAAAACTGCCCTTCTAGGAATTACTTTCCAAGAGAGGGACATAGTCAATAGATAGTAAATTAAATAAGTATACTGTACTATTTTGTAAGGTGATAGGCCTGGCCACGGGATTGGAAAAGGTCAGTTTTCATTCCAATCCCAAAGAAAGGCAATGCCAAAGAATGCTCAAACTACCGCACAATTGCACTCATCTCACACGCTAGTAAAGTCATGCTCAAAATTCTCCAAGCCATGCTTCAGCAATACGTGAACTGTGAACTTCCAGATGTTCAAGCTGGTTTTAGAAAAGGCAGAAGAACCAGAGACCAAAAACATCCGTTGGATCATGGAAAAAGGAAGAGAGTTCCAGAAAAAACATCTATTTCTGCTTTATTGACTATGCCAAAGCCTTTGACTGTGTGGATCACAATAAATTGTGAAAAATTCTGAAAGAGATGGGAATTCCAGACCACCTGACCTGTCTCTTGAGAAATTTGTATGCAGGTCAGGAAGCAACAGTTAGAACTGGACATGGAACAACAGACTGGTTCCAAATAGGAAAAGGAGTACGTCAAGGCTGTATATTATCACCCTGCTTATTTAACTTCTGTGCAGAGTACATCATGAGGAACACTGGGCTAGAAGAAACACAAGCTGGAATCAAGATTGCCAGGAGAAATATCAATAACCTCAGATATGCAGATGACACCACTCTTATGGCAGAAAGTGAAGAGGAACTCAAAAAGCCTCTTGATGAAAGTGAAAGTGGAGAGTGAAAAAGTTGGCTTAAAGCTCAACATTCAGAAAACGAAGATCATGGCATCTGGTCCCATTACTTCATGGGAAATAGATGGGGAAACAGTGGAAACAATATCAGACTTTATTTTTTTGGGCTCCAAAATCACTGCAGATGGTGACTGCAGCCATGAAATTAAAAGACGCTTACTCCTTGGAAGGAAAGTTATGACCAACCTAGATAGCATATTCAAAAGCAGGGATATTACTTTGCCAACAAAGGTCCGTCTAGTCAAGGTTATGGTTTTTCCAGTGGTCATGTATGGATGGGAAAGTTGGACAGTGAAGAAAGCTGAGTGCCGAAGAATTGATACTTTTTAACTGTGGTGTTGGAGAAGACTCTTGAGAGTCTCTTGGACTGCAAGGAGATCTAACCAGTCCATTCTAAAGGAGATCAGTCCTGGGTGTTCTTTGGAAGGACTGATGCTAAAGCTGAAACTCCAATACTTTGGCTCATACAAAGAGTTGACTTATTGGAAAAGACTCTGATGCTGGGAGGGATTGGGATCAGGAGGAGAAGGAGATGACAGAGGATAGATGGCTGAATGGCATCACCGACTCGATGGACATCAGTTTGGGTGAATTCCGCGAGTTGGTGATGGACAGGGAGGCCTGTAATTCATGGAGTCACAAATAGTCAGACATGACTGAGCGACTGAACTGAAGTGAACTGAATGTTATGGGGAAAAAATTAGAGCAGATAAAGGGAGTCCCAGAGAAGGCAACATGGCACCCCACTCCAGTACTCTTGCCTAGAAAATCCCATGGACGGAGGAGCCTGGTAGGCTGCAGTCCATGGGGTCACTGAGGGTCGGACACGACTGAGCGACTTCACTTTCACTTTTCACTTTCATGCATTGGAGAAGGAAATGGCAGCCCACTCCAGTGTTCTTGCCTAGAGAATCCCAGGGACGGGGGAGCCTGGTGGGCTACCGTCTATGGGTCGCACAGAGTCGGACACAACTGAAGTGACTTAGCAAAGGGAGTCCAGAATGTAGGGATTTCTATAAGGGAAAAGAGGAGTTTGCATTGTTAAATAGGGTATTCAGGATAGATCTTGTTGAAAGGGGGATATTTGCATAAATATAAAGGAGGTGAGACCATAGATTTCTTGGAGAGGAGCATCCCAGAAAGAGGGAAGAAGCAGAACAGAAACACTAAGGTAGGAGGCATGCCTTACATGTTCCAGGAACAGAAAGGAGGCCAGAGCAGAGTGATCAAGGGATAGAGTAGTAGGAGACAGAGAGGTAAAGGGGAGAAGTACAGATTCTTAGCATGCTGTAAGGACTTTGACTTTCACTTTCACTTTCACTTGAGTAAAATGGGAAGGCTCTGCAGAATTCTGAACAGAGGAGTGAAAGGATTTCAAATTATTTTTATAAGGGACTCCTGTAACAGGTATAAAAGCTTTATTTTCCAGGTTGGAGGTTTTAAACAGTGGAGTGAAATAATTAGACTGTATTGGGAATGGATTAAAGTGAGTAAAGTCGCTCAGTCATGTCTGACTCTTTGTGACCCCATGGACTGTAGCCTACCAGGCGCCTCTGTCCATGGGATTTTCCAGGCAGGAATACCGAAGTGGGTTGCCATTTCCTTCTCCAGGAGATGTTCCCGTCCCAGGGATTGAACCCGGGTCTCGCACATTGTATGGATTGGAGCTAGGCAAACTCTTGATTTTGTAGCTGATCATACCTTTTCAGAAGACATTAATTTTTTAAAAATCCAACTCCTGAAAAGCTTTGCATGTCTTAGTGTTCTAAACCAAGTACTTTAGTTGTTGTTGTTGTTCATTCGCTAAGTCATGTCCAACTCTTTGTGACCCCATGGACTGTAACCTGCCAGGCTTCTCTGTCCATGGGATTTCCCAGACAAGAATATTGGAGTGGGTTGCCATTTCTGATTCATAAAGAGTCAAACACAACTGAGCACAGCATGGTTACAGTCAGTGACATTCTGTGACTTAAACATAGTGTAGAGTGACTTCCCTGGTGGTCTAGTGACTAAGACTCTGAGCTCCCAATGCAGGGGGTCTGGGTTCGATCCCTCGTCAGGGAACTGTGCTGTAACTAAGAATTCTTGTGCTCCAACTAAAGATCCCACATCCCCAGAGCCAAATAAACAAGCATAGTATAGAAAGCATAGTCCAGAAACCATAAACAGAGACACTGATACCTGAGAGGAAAAAAAAAGGCCTATCCATGTTAAGGGTATGAACAAGGCTTGGAAGAAAGCATAAAAGCTTTGAAGTGGGAAGTGCAGTGGAAGATTCTACAGAAGAGAGTGAGTTACTATCATGCTGGGTAGAGGGGCCCCCAGAAAGCAGTATTGTAGAGTAGTTAATAACTTGGGGCTTAGGCATTAGACAAACATGGATTTTAGGTCTTAACCTTTTTCTTACTAGCTGTAAAATTTATATATTATTTATTATTCATTTTGTACATAATTAAAGTAGATTAATGGTAGTATATATATGTGTGTTATTGTTGTTGTGAAGACTACATTCTGTGATGCAGGTAAACTGCCTTCTACTTAGTAAGCTCCCAAAATGTGTTAGAAATGAAAAACAAAAGCAAAAGGCAAGTTTTGGCTTTTCAAGCTTATCTTTTCAACAAATTTTTCTGAAGCAACCAACGTGAAAGGGAAGCAGAGATTGGCGTTGTGCTGGCAAAGCCAAGGACCTCTGGGAGCAGCCAGAGGCTGGAAGAGGCCCAGAGGATTCTTCCCTAGAGCCTTCAAAAGGAGTGTGGCCCTGCAGATACCTTAATTTCAGACTTCTAGGCTCCAGAACCATGAGATAGTAAATATGTGTAGTTGTTGAGCCACCCATTTGTGGGTAATTTGGTAAAGCAGACCTAGAAAACTAATAGAGCAAGAGTGTGGAGAAATGTAAAGGCCTGTACATTACTGGTAGGAAAGTGAAATGGTTTGGCTGCTACAGAAAAGTTCAGCAGTTCCACAGAAACACATACAGAATTACCAGATGTCCACTCCTAGGTGTGTGCCTACCCCAAAGAATTGAAAACAGATACTCAAACACTTGTACACAGATGTTTTAGTGTCACTTTTCACAATAATCCCAAAGTAGAAGCAATCCAAATGCCCATGAATGGATAAACAAAATGATAGCCACCAACCTACATGCATAAAAAGGAATGGAATACTGGCACTTGCTTAGTGCAGATGAACTTCAGAAGCATGATGCTAAGTGAAAGAAACCAGACACAAAGGGTCCCTTGTTATATGATTCTGTTTATATGAAATATCCAGAATAAGTAAGTCTGTAGAGGTAAGAAAGCAGGTTGGTGGCTGGTGGGGCTGAGAGTACAGGGAGGGACTACTTAACACCGCAGGGTTTTCTCTTGGGGGATAATGGAAATGTTTTGGAACAAGATAAAGGTAGTGATTGTACAACACTATAAATGTTCAAAGTGTTGCTGAAATGTGTACTTTAAAATAGCTAAGTTTATGTTAGATGAATTTTTTATAAATTTCAATAAATTTATAAATTTTCATAAAGCTTTTAGGAGAAATATGAAATATCCTTTGTACTCAGGAGTAAATGAAACTTTTAAAAATAGAACCTAATAACAATAAAAAAAATGGATTACAAAAATAGATTGCCAGGCAGTATTAAGGGCCACTTATCAGTTTGAAGTCATGAACTTAAAATGACACCAGTCAGCATGGTTGTTTGTTTCTCTGTTTATTTTCAGCTGCCTCAATGTAAGCATGGAGTAGACAGAGTTGGATTTCATCAAGCTTAGTGGTTTTGCAAGGTGAGTAAGATGAACCAAAAGAAAGACAAGGGCTTTGAGGGAGAATATACTAGAGAGTGATTGTAATAACTGGCAAATGGGAATTTAAACTGGATAAGTAGAGAATTGATACATGGGTTTGTTGTTCACTCGCTAAGTCATGTCCTACTCTTTGTCCAACCCCATGGACTGCAACACGCCAGGCTTCCCTGTCCTTCACAATCTCCCAGAGTTTGTGCAGATTCATATCCATTGAGTCAGTGATGCCACCTAACCATCTCATCCTCTGCTGCCCCTTCTCCTCTTGCCTTCAGTCTTCCCTGTCTGGGGTAAAGGACAGCAAACATATGGTAAAATCAGAGAACTGTAAGACAGGATGGGTCTCAGCATGCTGTCTAGAGACAGAACTGAATATATCAAGAATTTTATTTTTGTTTTACAGAATTGAAAATTTCACAGAAGAGGTTTTGAAGCCAAGTTCAAACAATTTGTTATATTAATATATTTTCCTTGGCTGTACTGGCTTTTCTCCTTAGCCCTCAAAAGCCTGTAGGAAGCTGCTGTTGAGCATCAGTTATGCTGTGGCTTCCTGCTGATCCTGAGATGTGTCTGAACTGTAGTACTCTTCAGCTTTAGAGATGCATCTCAGTATAGGTAGTATAGGAACAAATTTACTAGTGTCGAGACCCGCATTAGAGGAAAAGCAAAACTCTGAGAGTTGTTGGCTTTTTGACATTTGAATTTAAAAGACTGTGATAAAAAGTATATAGTTAAAGAAATTAAAGGCTTAGAGTTGGAAGAGAAGTGTATGTTATCTGCAGTTTTAGCTCTAGTACTTTAAGAGCTCATACCTCACAACTCAGGTTATTTTATTACAGATGGCTTTTCAGTTAGACGGTACTTTGTTAAAAAGTTCTTTTATTGGACTAAAGACTTCCTCTTATAACTTCTTCCTCTAATTTTAGATGTGAATTCTGAAATATTATGTGAAAAGTCTAATTGCTCTTGAAGTTCCTTTTAAATAGTACTTGCTTCCCCCCTCCTCATATTCTAATCAATAACCAAATCCATCCTTTCACTTGCATCCCTCTAGCAGTTCTCATCTGGATAACCATGGCCTCCCTGCCCCCAGTCTGGCACCCATCCAATCAGTGGTCTACACTGTAATATATCCAGAGCACTAATAATAATAAAGTTATTATTTTTATATTCTTTAATTTTATTTTTAATATTTTTTGCTTAATTTTATGTTATAAATGTATTATTATTATTGCAAGTACTCATAAGCACTAATTATGTGCCAGGCACTATTCTAAGAACTATCTACTCACTTAACACCTTATAATAACCCTGTGAAGTAGATTCTGTTATTATCCTCATTTTTCAGATATGAAAACAGGGCAGAGATGTTAAGAAACTTGCTGAAGGCCACACAATTTAAGCAGTAGAGACAAGTTCAAACCCAGACTTCTAGATTCAGAGTATGTGCTTTCAAACACTACATCAAGGTGTTTCTTCTTCTCCCCTTAAAACATTTCCATATTTCCCATGATAAGTAGGATCAGGTTTGACACGGTGCCTACTACCTTTCATGATCCAGTCTCTTTCCTTCTATTGCTTCGTCTTACTACTTGCTTTATATTCCCATGAAACTAAATTATGTGTGTTATCCCAATAAATTGTTTTTGTCACATATAGTGCATTTACTACTACTTCCTTCAGCTTGCTAATTACTTCAAATTATTCATGTCCAGCATTACGTTCTTCTGGAAGTACTGCCTCTTGCCTGCTTTATAATCCACTTCCCCCGTTGAATGAAGTGTTCCTTCTCCACACACCCATACCTTTATCATTAATGCTGTGTCATTGCACTGGCCATATTTAATGGAAACTACATATATCAGAAACTCCTCAAAAGCAGGAACTATATCTTATTTTCCTTTTAATAAGCATCTTTTAGAACCCTGAAGTACCCTGAATAAAGTTCCAAGTTTTAATTTTATTTGCAGATGATGATTCTTGGTGATGGATTGCAGGGTCATAAACAGAAGAAGGCACACAGGACTGCAACAACTTTCCTCATTTGCCAAAACAGGAAGAACTTTCCTAGGCCCAGTAAAATCATCCAAATTTATTATAGATGAAGAGTGCCATGAAAGTGTGTTAATTAGCTCAACAGTAAGGCTTCTTGAAAGTTTGGATTTAACCAGTGCAGTGGGACAACTTCTCAATGAAGCAATTCAGGCACAAAACAGCACATACAGAACTGGAACCAGTACTCTTTTGTTTCTCGTTGGTGCATGGAGCAGTGCTGCCGAAGAATGTCTTCATTTGGGTGTCCCCATGTCATTAATAGCGTCTGTGATGTCAGAAGGCTTGAATTCATGCATTGAAGAGGTAGAATCCCTTCAAGTACCTATCCACAGTGTATGTGACCATATAGACAGCACAGAAACGTTTTCTGGACTTAGTGTCAGCTTGTACCCTTCTCTACAAATCCCTTCAGGTACTGGCTTGGTCCAGAAAGAGCATGATCTCAAAGACGTGACCTCTCAGTCACTGGCCTTCTGCAGTCTTTCTGGGAGACCTGTTAAATCACCTCAACTGTTTAGGCTTCAGGCTAAGTTTGAAGCAGATGAGAACATATCACGAACTCCTCAAACTCTGAAAAACAACCTGCTTGCAGACACCCACTGCCGAAAGTCAGTCCTGACCCACAGTAGACATTTTAGTAGGACAGATCATCACTGGATAAGCAAGCCAGGTGGATTTCTAGAACAACTTAGTGCAGCTGCTCCAAAGACTTACAGCTGTAGCGATCTGGCAGAGTTGGAGGTGGGTTTGAGTCACGGAGACCCCAGCAGCATGAGGCTAGTGGACGAAGCAGTACGGCTGCAGCGTCAGAATGCAGGCAGGCAGCGAGGCAGCCATACCGGGCGATTCCCCTTTGACATTTCAAGAATCTTCACCTGCTGCTTACCGGGCTTACCTGACACTTTGTCTTGTGTCTGTCCAGGATACATCACTGTTGTGTCAATGTCCACTGCTACTCTGGTCAAGGAATTGCAGAATCAGCCGGTCCGTGTAGTTCTTGTTGAGGGTGACCTCACTGAGAATTACCGCCATCTGGGATTTAATAAGCCTGCAAATATTAAAACAGTGTCAGAAAGCGTGAAGGTTCAACAAGACAGCTCAGAAGAACTGTGGACAGATCATGTATTACAGGTGTTAATCAAGTTAAACGTGAACCTTGTCCTGGCACGAGGAAATGTGTCTGAACGCTTAGCTGAAAAATGCACCGATAGTAAGCGGCTGGTAATTGGATCGGTGCAAGACAGTGTGCTGCAGGCTTTCGCAGAGGCTTCGGGAGCCGTGCAGGTGGCCTACCTCACACACATGAATGAAAACTGTGTGGGCAGTGGGGTCTCTGTGACCACGTGGAGAAGCATTCCCTCTGACACTGTAGATGGGATCAGCAGAATGGCAGTCGTGTTAAAAACAGAAGGAATTAATTTGGTTACAGTAGTGCTGACTAGCCCAGTCATTGCCCAGATGCAAACTAAAGAAGACAGGTTCTGGACTTGTGCCTCTCGTCTGTATTATGCTCTGAAAGAGCAAAAGGTCTTCCTTGGAGGTGGCGCAGTTGAAATTTTGTGTCTTACCCATCTTCAGAGTCTCGCGGGACAGTCTGTGAATAAAGGAAATCAAGACTGTTCAGGGTGGCTGCATAACACTTCCTCTTGGCTGGCCTCATCTGCAGCACTGTATAGACCTACGGTGCTTAAATGCCTGGCAGATGGATGGCACAGGTACCTCTCAACTCTCCTGCGTAACACTGCCGTTTACTCATCAGACTCTGAAGCCGCCACATCCATTCAGTGTCATCTACAAAATGCTGCAGACTCTGGCTCTCCTTCATCTTACATCTTGAATGAATATAGTAAACTTAATAGTGTAATTTTAAATTTAGGCATTTCAGATAAGCTGGAACCAATTCCAAGAGTTTATGACGTTGTTACACCAAAAATTGAGGCATGGCGCCGAGCTCTGGATTTAGTACTGTTAGTACTTCAGACAGACAATGAAATTATCACTGGACTTGCACACACACAGAAAAGTTCACAGGAATCAGAAGGCTTTTTATTTTTGTAAAGTTATTGGCTAAGTCTTTGTAAAATTGTCTTTGGTAACATGTCATGCTAATAATAAATTTTCCGGTAGTTAAGTCTCAGTGTCTGAAATGTCAGCTTTTACCAAGAAGAAGATAATTGATATGTGTCAATAACTATTCAGGATATGGGATTTCGCCCTACTTATAATCTCACAAGTTAGCCTGTTACTTTTCATGGAATGCTACAGAATACACAAGATGGTTGGATCAGAGACAGGACTTTTTATTATTCACAGCAAAAGCAGTACCCAGAGCTTTGGGTTGGTCTGTGTCAGGTCCCCATTTCTCTAAGTCCCACAAGAGCAACAAAAGGGCCACTGATGGAAACCAGCACACTCAGTGTTTGTGTTATGGCAGAAGAACACTGAGCTTGGGGTCGCCACTGCTTTTATAGTAAGCAGAAACATCTTGTTCTTTGTCCAACAGTAATTGTTTCCTCATGCCTGAAACATGTAAACACAAGCCTGAGACATGAGCTGGTTAAAGCTAGGCCATGGCATACTGAGAATGTTTGCAGTGTCACTCAGAGCCCACGGTGGAGAGCCTCCTCCAACAACTCACTCTTCAACAATTCTCAGCCAGACTTGAATTTTCATGGCTGTTGGCTACTCTGATTACTCTGGCAAAGAGGTTACTTCGTTCTATACTGAATCCACTCAATTGGTCCCATATAGCAACTAAATTAAGGCTATCAAAATGGACTCTGAGCAGCAGGATAAAATCAGTCTGCAGTATTGACCTCAGCCATGTTTCCCAGCATCTTGAATTGAGTCAAATGTCAATTCCAAGGAGGACCAATAGGTCTTTTTATTAGCCAGAATGTAGTCTATAATTTGCTGTCCATAATGAGCCATGCAGGGGAGCTTTGACTGACTTGCTTATCTTTGGTGACATTGCAAAAATTACAGGAGGCTATAGATGGGCCAAAGGCAGCCCCCATCCCTAGTGGAGATAGCATTGTGGCCCACACTCCCCACATATGAGCACATGTAACCACAACAGGCCCAGGTCACTGTATTTCGGGATTTGTTGTGAAACCTGATTTGAATCATATATGCCTAGTCGCTCAGTCATGTCCAACTCTTTGTGACCTCAGGGACTGTAGCCTGCCAGGCTCCTTTGTCCATGGAATTCTCCAGGCAAGAATCCTGGAGTGGGTTGCCATTCCCTTCTCCAGGGAATTCTTCCCAACCCAGGAATCAAACCCAGGTCTCCTGCATTGCAGGGAGATTCTTTACCACCTGAGCCACCAGGGAGGGTCACAAAAGTCAGACACGACTGAGCAACCAAGCTTGAGCAAACAGAATCACAACGAACCTGGCTTCCCTAATTTGAATTAACCATAAATTTAAGTCAGATAGGTATTGTCACCCAATAATTGCAGCCTCAGTTGTCATACATGACAAAATCCAAGGCTCCTCAGACATTAAGAGAAGCATATGATTAGTCAGATTGAAACAAGGTTGTCCTGGTCCCTGTGTTTGTGATGTGTTCTTATCTGGGAGCTGCCATTGGTGGCATCACGTCCTGCCTCCAGTAGTGAACAAGAGGCTTACCAAGGAGCTGAGCCTTCTTTGTGGTGGGCATGGAGACAGCATTTGTTTGTTTGACTCCCAGAGGGACTGAGTGCTATGAATCTATCCAAATGGTCTCAAAGAACTTGACTTGGCAAACAGCGTTCTGAATTTTGTTTATCAGTTGGTTCTATTGGTGAATAGTTTGAGGTAGACAGTGCCATAGTCAGGAAGAAAACTGCCACAGTTAGGACCACTGAGAGGGGCTTCCAACTTGTCAACCTTGTAATATCTAAATACCACCTGTACAGTGAACATTTGAGGCATCAGTGTATAGAGGCATTCACTCAGTCCCCGCCTGTTGGTGAGTTAGGATGGGGTAGGGTTTGGTGGTGATTGGCAGGAAGCCTGTCTCATTTCTCTGCTTGTAGCAATACCCCAAATGGTGGAATCTTCTCGGGTACTTTATGAGCATTTAAGTTTAAGCACATAACACACTGATGCCAATTGTGTGTTTTTATAATAATAGTATAGTGAATTGGGCCATTGGGCCCCACCCACAGGGTCACTTTTTTCCTTTTTGCAAGATTTGCTCCAATCCTATCAGTTGACTTCAGTCACTTTTCCTCCGTGGGAACATGGACCAAGAAGGTTAACACTTTAATATTAGGGGCTTTAACAGTTGCCAGGAGATGATGTGATCTCCCTGACTGCGAGCTCAGGAAGGCGCAAAGAGAGAGGGCAGCAGGCAAGGAGGGTTTTGTTTGTTTGTTTTTTTTTCCTGGCTCTTCATTTCAGTGTTAGGGCTAGCTTTTCCTTTGTTCTCTTGCCAATATCTGGAGAGTACCCAGGCTCCAGGGATCTTTCTATTTGCCCTCTGCATGCCACCGCATCTCCCCAGTGCCCTGCAGCCCTAGGTACCTTTGGCCACCCTGTGCCCAGTACCCACTTTGTTCAGGGACTGCTGGGTGGGATGTCAGTTGGCACCTGTATCTAACAGCCATAAAGTTTCAAGTTCCTTTCTTTCCCAGAGTTCCCCCATCACACTCGAGTTTTTCCTTAACAGCTGCTGAGATCAGCAGGGAGGTGCCAAATGTATTAAGTTTAGACGGAGGGAAGGGCTCCATGCCAGGAAGCAGTGCTTTGTGTTTACTTTTGATTTTGATCAGCTGTGCAACTTGTGCTCAGAAAACTTTGTCTTTTTGTGTCTACTCAGTTGTATCTCTTCATTGCTGACAGCATTCCTTTCATCTCTGGGGACCCCTTGACTCGGCAGCCGCAGCCAGTTTCTTTTCCTTGTGCTGTGGGGCATGCTACCTTGTGGTCGTGTTCACATTCTTCCTCTTCCCACCAAGCTGAGTGGGCGCCCACCAACACACGATTGGGGTGGCTTTTTTTATTCCCACCTCTCTCACATACTTAGTTTCCAAACATTGATTTTCAGGTACAGTAGGCAGCCCATAGTCCCTTCCCCCTTTCCTACTTCTTGAGTGAAAACATTCACTGTTAGAGCCCAGGGAGCCATATCTCTTAACCCCGCCCACTAGGGCTCATCTTTTCCAGAGAAACATGGTGCCTTCAAGTGAAAACTGGCAAGAAGTACGCAGGGTCTGGAATTTTGCCCTGGTTACAAGCTAACAAGTTAGCCTATTAAAATTTCATGAGACACTGGCAGAAGACTCGAGACTCCTGGATGAGAGACACGGGACTTTATACAAGTAACCGGAGCTTCATGTTAGTTTATGTTGGTCCCCCGTGCTCTCAAGTCCCTCAGGGGTGACATAAAGAGCCCGTGATGAATGCCTGAACACACAGTAGTTTGTATTGCTGGAGAGGAACACAGAGATTAAGCAATTCATAACTTTTATAGTAAGCACGAGTAAGCCTGTTTTTTGGAGAAAGATATTACATCATCATTCATGGTTGCTCTCTGCAAACTCAGCCTTGAGAAAGAGAGCTGGATACCTAGCAAGAACATGCAGTGGTGCCCAGAGCCCATGGTAGACTGCCTATCCCAACAAAGTCTCTTTCGCTACTTAGCCATAAATTGAACATTACAAGACCTGAATTTATGTGTGTAGTTTTGGAAATGAGTATTAGAAGAGCTCTAAGAAAATAATAGTAATTAAGTTACTGTTTACCTACCAGGTTCCAGGCACCCTTCTGAATTCTTTATATATTGCACCAGTTTGCCACAGTCACCACAACAAAGTAACATATACTAGGTCACTTAAACAACATTTATTTTCTCACAATTCTGGAGGCTGAAAGCCTGAGATCAAGCAGTGGACAGGGCTGGTTTCCTCTGAGGCGTCTCTCCTTGACTTATAGATATTGTCTTCACATCTTCTCTCCACCTGTCTTTCTCCAGATTTCCTTTTTTGGTCAGGATACCAGTCATACAGGATTAAGGCCCACCCTAATGACCTCCTGTTAACTTAGTTACCTCTTTAAGGACCTTGTCTCCAAGTATAGTCACATTCTGAAGTACTGGAGTTTGAGACTTCAGTGTGTTAATTGGCATAGGGACACAGTTCACCCCATAACTCATGTCTGGTCTTAGTCTTTGCGACATCTATTCTCTCCATTTTATGGTTGAGGAAATTAGCCTAGTAAGGTTCAGAAACTTGTCCAGGGTCTCACAGATAATAGGTAATAGAGCTGAAACTTGAACTAAGGTTTTATCTGGTTCCAAAGTCTATATTTCTAAGCATTAATTGTGACATGAAGCTTTTTTTTTTTTCCTATGACAGCAAAACAAGAAAAGAGAATGCCTGGTTTATTTACAGGATTAATTTAAATGTATTAGAAAATGTAATTTGATTATCCTCATGGTTGGGAAAAGAATATCATTTTTGCTTTAGCACTTATCTTATATGTGTTAATGTGAGAACTTTGCACAGATAATAATTTCAGTTATACAGACTTTGTTCAAAGTTAGAATAACAACAGTATTGAACATTAAATGAACTGTTTTAAAAAATATATTATTTTACTTGCTATCAATACTTTTATTCTCCTTCTGTATACTATTAACACTCAGTTTTTGTTAAAAAGTCATGAAGATTATGAGTGCCACTAATAGTAACATAGATGTTTAACTCATACAGTAGTTTTGTTTTTTTTGCAAATCTGGTATTTGCATGTATTCATGCTATTATGAATCATTGAAAAAGCGAGATGGTTCTTTCATTGGATCATCAAAAAAGCAAGAGAGTTCCAGAAAAGCATCTACTTCTGCTTTATTGACTATGCCAAAGCCTTTGACTGTGTGGATCACAGCAAACTGTGGAAAATTCTTCAAGAGATGGGAATACCAGACCACCTTACCTGCCTCTTGAGAAATCTGTATGCAGGTCAGGAAGCAACAGGTAGAACTGGACATGAAACAACAGACTGGTTCCAAATTGGGAAAGGAGTACGTCAAGGCTGTATATTGTCACACTGCTTATTTAACTTATATGCAGAGTACATCATGAGAAATGCCAGGCTGGATGAAGCACAAGCTGGAATCAAAATTTCCAGGAGAAATACCAATAACCTCAGATATACAGATGACACCACCCTTAAGGCAGAAAGCAAACAAGAACTAAAGAACCTCTTAATGAAAGTAAAAGAGCATGAAAACGTTGGCTTACAACTCAACATTCAGAAACTAATATCTTGGCATCTGGTCCCATCACTTCATGGCAAGTAGATGGGGAAACAGTGGAAACAGTGACAGACTTTATTTTGGGGGGCTCCAAAATCACTGCAGATGGTGACTGCAGCCATGAAATAAAAAGACACTTGGTCCTTGGAAGAAAAGTTATGACCAATCTAGACAGCATATTAAAAAGCAGAGATATTACTTTGGCAACAAAGGTCCATCTAGTCAAGGCTATGGTTTTTCCTGTGGTCATGTATGGATGTGAGAGTTGGACTGTAAAGAAAGCTGAGTGCCGAAGAATCGATGCTTTTGAACTGTGGTGTTGGAGAAGACTCTTGAGAGTCCCGTGGACTTCACGGAGATCAAACCACTCAATCCTAAAGGAAATTAGTCCTGAATATTCATTGGAAGGACTGATGGCTGAAGCTGAAGCCCCAATACTTTGGCCACCTGATGCAAAGAACTGACTCATTTGAAAAGACCCTGATGCTGGGAAAGATTGAAGGCAGGAGGAGATGGGGACAACAGAGGATGAGATGGTTGGATGGCATCACTGACTCAATGGACATGAGTTTGAGCAAGCTCTGGGAGTTGGTGATGGATGAGGAAGTCTGGTGTGCTGCAGTCCATGGGGTCACAAAGAGTTGGACACAACTGAGCAACTGAACTGAACTGAACATACTATTAAGTACTGAGTAGATCTTGTAATAAATACTCTCCTTTGAAACTAGAAGTCTCACTCTAAAAATATATGTTTTGTAGGTTTGTTTTGTTTCCATATTTAAAAAAAAAAAACACTGCATGCTACCATGTGGTTTATCAGCTGTTTTTCTAATTTTTATAATCATGAGAAATATCTTTAAATATTAATTACTTATGGAACTTTTCTGTTTTTGCAAACTGAGGACGGTCCCTCAAATAAACATGATTCATCTAAGTAAGTGGGGTTTTCAAGAAACTCTGTCAGTAAGCAGGTATAGACACTTCTTTTTAAAAATATGTATTTATTTTTGGTCGCACTGGGTCTCTGTTGCTGCACACAGGCTTTCTGTGGTTATTGTGAACAAGGGCTACTTTGTAGTTGCAGTGCGGAGGCTTCTCATTGTAGTGGCTTCTTTGGTTGCAGATCACAGGCTCTAGGGTTTGTGGACTTCAGTAGCTGTGACACATGTGCCTCAGTAGTTTTGGCTCCTGGGCTCTAGGGTGTGGGCTCAGTAGTTGTGATGTACAGGCTTAGTTGTTCCTTGGCATGTGGGACCTTCCTGGACCAGAGATTGAACCCATATCCCCTGCATTGGCAGGCAGATTCTTAACCCCTGGACCACCAGGGAAGTCCCTAGACATTTCTTAAAACACCAGAGCAGTGTTGCTGTCTTTTGGAGACCAACCTGCCTGTTGAATATCGCAGACTACAAAGAGGTTTGCAGTTACTCTACATCTACATTATAGCCCATTTTCCTAAAGATAAATAACTCCTCCTAGACCCAGGCTTAACTAGTTCTTCAGAAAATTATCTTGAAAAAGTTCTTGCAACAGAATTCCTGTATATTGCAGGTGTGCCTGCCCACCCAGAGGCTGGGCAGATGCAAAATCAGCAGGAAGTGGTAAGCTGCAAGGTAAGTGAAGGGTTACCGACAGGTCATTGTGAGCTGCAGTCCCCCAAACTGTACTTCCAAAAGGGAGGGAAATATGAGTGGAAAAATGTGTAAGCAAGTTTGAGCTAACCTGGGCATCACATTCTGCTACTGCTGCTGCTAAGTCACTTCAGTCGTGTCTGACTCTGTGCGACTCCATAGACGGCAGCCCACCAGGCTCCCCCATCCCAGAGATTCTCCAGGCAAGAACACTGGAGTGGGTTGCCATTTCCTTCTCCAATGCATGAAAGTGAAAAGTAAAGTGAAGTCACTTAGTCATGTCCGACTCTTAGCAACCCCATGGACTTCAGCCCACCAGGCTCCTCCATCCATGGGATTTTCCAGGCAAGAGTTCTGGAGTGGGGTGCCATTGCCTTCTCCGGGCGTCACATTCTAGGTGAGTGCAAAGCAACAGCAAACAACCCCAACTCTATGTGTTTATGTTGTTGACCTGAAATAAATATGTATCTTCAGCGTATATATGTAGATATATATATATGCTGGATATATCTTCGGCAAAGATGGGTTTATTTGGGATCAGTGGAGAATTGCAGTTCAGGGTCTGCAACCACGGCAAGCCATGTGCAAGTCCCCACATGGCCAGGGAAGGAGAACACTTTCAAAGGGAGGAAAAGGAAGTTGGGAAGGATGTAGTAAAACAGTGCATGGCTTTAAATTGGCAGAGTCCTTGCCAGGAAAGAAGAGGAGTCTGCTGAAATGCCAGGGTGGATGAATCACAAGCAGGAATCAAGATTGCTGGGAGAAATATCACCAACCTCAGATATGCAAATTGTACCACTCTAATGATAGAAAGTGAAGAGAAACTAAAGAGCCACTTGGTGAGAGTGAAAGAGGAAAGTAAAAAAGCTGGCTTGAAAATGAACTAAGATCATGGCATCTATGGAAATCATGGGAAATAGAAGGGGAAAAGTGGGAACAGTGACAGACTTTATTTTCTTGGGCTCCAAAAATCACTGCAGATGGTGACTGCAGCCATGAAATTAAAAGATGCTTGCTCCTTGGAAGGAAAGCTATGACAAAGCTAGATAGTGTATTAAAAAGCAGAGGCATCACTTGGCCAACAAAGGCCCATATAGTCAAAGCTATGATTTTTCCAAGTGGTCATGAATGAATGTGACAGCTGGACCATAAAGAAGGCTGAGCACTGAAGAACTGATGCTTTCAAGTTGTAGTACTAGAGAAGACTTGAGAATCCCTTGGACAGCAAGGAAATCAAACCAGTCAATCCTAAAGGGCATCAAACCTGAATATTCATTGGTGGGACTGATGCTGAAGCTGAAGCTCTGGTACTTCAGCTGCCTGATATGAAGAGCTCATTGGAAAAGACCCTGATGCTGGGAAAGATTCAAGGCAAAAGAAAGAGGGAAGCAGAGGATGAGATGGTTAGATGGCATCACTAACTCAGTGAACATGAGTTTGAGCAAACTCTGAGAGATAGTGAAGATCTGGGAAGCCTAGCTTGCTGCAGTCCATGAAGTTGCAGAGAGTCAGATAGGACTTAAAGACTGAACAACAACAAAATTGTCCCAGGGCATGAGAGCTCTCCATTCTGCTAGCTCTATTTAATTGAGATATCTTTATTTAATTTTTAACACAGTGGATGCAGGAGAATTGACTAGTTCCATGGTGATCTAAGCTCTGAAGAATATCAGAAACATTCAGCAAAGGGCTCATGTGCTCACGGCACAGAAAGCCAGACTCTGGCAGCAAGAGTTTTCAGCAGAGTAAGGGTTTGTTACTGGGACGGCAAGCAAGGCAGTGGGAGGCAAGCCTCGTATCCACTCCGACTTGATCTTTGAATCAGGAATTTTAAAAGGGGGAGAACAGAGGTTGGGGTTAATCATCATCTTGTGGTGTATTTTAATTACAGTTTCAGGAGTCAGGATGTGTCCGGTTTACAATTCTCTGGCCAAGTAGTCCATGGCTTGCGGGGGTTCTATTAGCTCATCTTGTCCTAGAAAAGCAACCAGTTTGTATGTTAATGATGATATCTATAATAGCAATTTTGGTACATTAATGATGTCATCAACAACAGCAATTTTAGTACATTAATGATGTTATCAGCAGTGGCAGTCTTAGTCATCTGACTCTAGTTGATTAGTTCAGTTAGCACAGTATTCACGTCAGAGGGGACAAGAACAGGGATAAAGATTTGAATAGAGAGATTGTAATTATAAACTCAGTATGGAAACTCAGTTTTAGGGGGACTCGGTTTCAATGCTTTATTCCAGGAGAACTGAGTCACAATCTGAGTGGGGAAAAAATGTTGGAAGCAAGTAAAATAGAGCCGGGTGGGAACACTTGGAATAAGGGTAAGAGAAGGGTTACACTGGGAATGGTGAAACAATGTCATCTTGTATTGGTACCAGAGGCTAGGAGACGCTATGAGAGCTCTGAAAATAAATGTGACCTTGAAGGCAAGGTCCGTACACCTCTTGGAAACACAGAGCTGGAGGTAGAAAATCTTTCCAACCAGACTAAGCTTTGATAAGCAGAGAAGGACTGCTCAGAAAGGTTGTATTTTCAGTCCTTCACTTGTAACAGGGGAGAGACCATGAGCTGAGAAACTGGCCCTGGCCATTCCCATCTCCTCTACAAGAATCTCCCCCTTGGTGGGATTCACAAAAATCCATGCCGTTTGAACATGAAGGAGAAAAAGATGCCATTTACACTCAAATGACCTTAGGACAAGCAAAGAGGTTAAAATAGATTAAATAATATTTGAACAATGAGAGCTCACCAGAAACAAAAATGGAGCTACAAAGCAGATTAAAAGTAATATTTCTAAATGAGTTAAAAGAAATAATTTACTTTGAAGTTTTTTGGGGAAAAAAAAAAACATTAAATAGCAATGACGACCTCAGAAATTAGATAGCTAACAACAGTTTATGAAATGACAACTAACACAACTCAGAAAAGCATTGGAATAAATTACAGTTGACCCTTGAGGAACATGAGGATTGGGAGCACTGACCACCAAGCCCTCGCAGTCAAAAATTTGGATATAACTTTGCAGTCAGCCCTCTGTATCCACATCTGAGGATTCAACCAACCTAAGATTTTATAGTAGTTTAGCATGTATTTAGGCAATGGCACCCCACTCCAGTCCTCTTGCCTGGAAAATCCCATGGATGGAGGGCCTGGTGGGGTGTAGTCCATGGGGTCACTAAGAGTCAGACACGACTGAGCGACTTCACTTTCACTTTTCACTTTCATGCATTGGAGAAGGAAATGGCAACCCACCCCAGGGTTCTTGCCTGGAGAATCCCAGGGATGGGGGAGCCTGGTGGGCTGCCGTCTATGGGGTCATACAGAGTCAGACATGACTGAATCGATTTAGCAGCAGCAGCAGCATGTATTTATTGAAAAAAAGAATCGTGTAAGTGGACCAGCATAATTCAAACCCATGTTATTCAAGAGCGAACTGTACAAATAACACAGAACAAATGAACTCCACAAAGCATAGTGAAGGATGTAAATTTCATTCCCAGGAACCCTGGAAAATGATCTCCTCTTTCACAAATTCTTCTAAATTTCTGTAACACATCTGTAGTGTACCATTTTCTTTTAAGATGACGATTTAAATAGCCAAACTTTACAAAAGTTGACTTTTCTTTGTAAAGCAGGGACCAATCTAACATTATAGTCACCATTAAAGTCAGTGCCTTTAGTCACTCATTTAAGTTTAAGGGCAGCTTTTGGCTCCCTAGTTCATGCCAGTGATCTGCTCTAAAAGTCTCTGTTTAGTGAGGGGCAAGCAATAGTGGGTCAAAGGAATCCAGTCTCTCAGGGTGGCAGTGCCTTGCAGACACCCAGTGGCAGGGTTTGCATGACAGTAGGTTCACAGGCCCACAAAACTTTTGTCAGGCTAACAGAGGTAACCATCATCAGTGTAATCAACTCATACTAACTAAACTCACAGACAGTTGTGGAAACAGATACTAATTTCATATTTATACCAAAACTACAAGGAAAAACAGGATACTCATGTTTACTGAGCCAAGACTTATTTTCTGCTGTGTATGAAAGTCTCTGGAAAGCTAGGAAGATTGCTTGTTGAGGCTAGAATCTAAGCCGAGGATTTCCTGTGATTCAGCACGAGCAGTAGTGTCTACCCTTTCTTCAGAAAAAGAGTGGTGGGAACCTAGCACTAACCAGGAAGGTGAGCGCTTTGCTTCCTTCTGTTGTGATATCCTTTATTCAGATGTTAAGATAATTAATTAGACACTGCTTTTTATTACTCAATTGTATTTTAGACTTGCCCTCTAGGGGCATCACCCTGTGCCCCTTTTAGGTTGTTTTTGTTTCTTTGGCTTTTTTCTTATTTTTTTTTAATGTTTTTTATTGAAATATAGTTGATTTACAGTGTTGTTAATTTCAGGTAAACAGCAAAGTGATTCATATATTTTTTTTTCAGACTCCTTTCCCATGCAGGTTATTACAAAATATTGAGGATCATTCCCTGTGCCATACAGTAGATCCTTGTTGTTTATCTATTTTATATATACTTTATTTGAGTATTTGTTACCCCTGCTCCCACCTCTCCCCTTTGGTAACCATAAATTTGTTTTCTACATCTTTGAATCTTATTCTGTTTTATAAATAAGTTCATTTTTATCATTTTTTAAAGATTCTACAGTAAGTGATAACATATAATATTTGTCTTCCTCTGTCTGACTTACTTAACTTGTAGAAATCTCCAGGTCCATTCACGTAGCTGCAAATGGCATTATTGCATTCTTTATTGTGGTTGAGTACTATTCCATTGTATATGTATATCACATCTTCTTTATTAATTATCTGTTGATGGACATTTAGGTGGTTTCCATGTCTTGTTTATTGTGAATCATGCCTCTATGAACACGGGGTTGCATGTATCTTTTTGAATTGTAGTTTTGTCTGAATATACGCCCAGGAGTGGGATTGCTTGATCATATGGTACTTCTATTTTTAGGAACCTCCACACTCTTTTCCATTATGTCTATACCAACTTACATTCCCACCAACAGTGTCGGAAGGTTCCCTTTTCTCCACACCCCCTCCAGCATTTGTTATTTGTAGACTTTTTACTGATGGCCACTCTGATGGTAGCTCATTGTAATTTTGATTTTCATTTCTCTAATAATTAGTGATGTTGAGCATCTTTTTCATGTGCTTATTGGTCATCAGCATGTCTTTTTTGGAGAAATGTCTATTTAGAACTTCTGCCCATTTACTGATTGGGTTGTTTTATTGGATCTATGATCCCACATGTGGCATGGTGCAATCAAAAGGAAAAAAAAAAGATTGCTTTGACTATTCAGGTCTTTTGTGTTTCCATCAAAATTTTAAGACTTTGTTTTAGTTCTGTGAAAGATGCCATTGATAATTTGATAGGGATTGCATTGAGTTTATAGATTGCTTTGGGTAGTATAATCATTTTGAAAATATTGATTCTTCTAAGCCAAGAACATAGTATATCTTTCCATCTGTTTGTATCTTCTTTGATTTCTTTCATCAGAGTCTTATAGTTTTCAGAGTACTGGGTCTTTTGTCTCCTTAGGTAGGTTTATTCCTAAATATTTTATTTTTTTATATGATGGTAAATGGGATTGTTTCATTAATATCCCTTTCTGACCTTTCATTATTAGTATATAGGAATGCAACAGATTTCTGTGTGTTATATTTATATCCTGCAACTTTACCAGATTCACTAATGAGCTCCAGTAGTTTTCTAGTAGCATCTTTAGTATTTTCTAGGTATAGTATCATGTCATCTGCGAACAGTGACAATTTTATTTCTTATTTCCAATTTGGATCTCTTCTTAATTTTTTTTTTTCTTCTCTGATTGCTGTAGCTTGTTCCTGATCTTAGAGGAAATTCTTTCAGCTTTTTACTGTTGAGTATGATGTTAGCTGTGGATTTGTCATATATGTTTTTTATGTTGAGGTATATTCCCTTTATGCCCACTTTCTGGAGAATTTTTATCATAAATGGGTATTGAATTTTGTGAAAAACTTTTTCTGCATGTATTGAGATAGTCACATGGTTTTCTGTTCTTCAGTTTATTAATGTGTATCACACTGATTTGTTCGCAAATAATGAAAATTCTTGCATCCCTGGGATGAATCCCACTTGATCATGTGGTATGATCCTTTTAATCTATTGTTGGATTTGATTTGCTAGTATTTGCTTGAGGATTTTTGCATCTATGTTAATCAGTGATACTGGCCTGTAATTTTCTTTTTTGTGTTATCTTTGTCTAGTTTTTATATTAGGGTGATGGTGGCTTCATAGAATGAGTTTGTAAGTATTCCTTACTCTGCATTTTTTTTTCTTGGAATAGTTTCAAAAGGGTAGGTGTTAACTCTTCTCTAAACGTTTGGCAAAATTTGCCTGTGAAGCCATCTGATCCTGGACTTTTGTATTGGGGGAGTTCATAAATCATAGATTCAGTTTCAGTACTTGTAATTAGTCTGTTCATATTTTCTATTTCTTCCTGGTTTAGTCTTAGGAGATTCTGCCTTTCGAAGAATTGATGCTTTTGAACTGTGGTGTTGGAGAAGACTCTTGAGAGTCCCTTGGACTGCAGGGAGGTCCAACCAGTCCATTCTAAAGGAAATCAGTCCTGGATGTTCATTGGAAGGACTGATGCTAAAGCTGAAACTCCAGTACTTTGGCCACCTCATGTGAAGAGTTGACTCATTGGAAAAGACTCTGATGCTGGGAGGGATTGGGGGCAGGAGGAGAAGGGTTCGACAGAGGATGAGATGGCTGGATGGCATCACCGACTCTATGGACATGAGTTTGAGTGAACTCCAGGAGTTGGTGATGGACAAGGAGGCCTGGCGTGCTGTGATTCATGGGGTCACAGTCAGACATGACTGAGCGACTGAACTGAACTGAACTGAACTGAAGAATTTGTCAGTTTTCTTATAGGTTGTCCATTTTATGGGAATATACTTGCCTGTACTATATGATTCTTTGTATTCCTGTGGTGTCCGTTGTAACTTCTCCTTTTTCAGTTCTAATTTTATTGAGCTGGCCCCTCTCCCTTTGTCTTGATGAGTCTCACTAAAAGTTTACCAGTTTTGTCTACCTTTTCAAAGATCAGCATTTAATTTTATTGACCTATAATTATAAAAAAAAAGAAAGTACATGAGTCTCTGCTATGCCAGCTACTAGAATGTCAATCTAGTAAAACCCTGATTATTTTGGGTTCCAAGGGAAAAGCAGAAACTCAGACATTCCTAGCATCTTTCTTGACTCTGTTCCTCCTCCCCAGTCAAGTTTAGCTACCCCCTCCTATGTTTTCTCAGCAGCTGTTCAGAGAAATGCCAAGTACCGCACTCTACTACAATCAGCTCTGCATTTGTCTCTGTCCCTCAGTAGACTGGAATGTACAGTCAGGCTTGAGAATGCTGACGTAAAGGGGTGGTTTTTCCCCTTGTTCGTTGGTTCTCAATACCTGGCAGCACTCTAGAATCACCTGGGGAGCTTTAGACAAATCAAAAACTCTAGAGTTGGGTCCTAGCCATCTGGATTTTTAAGGCTTCTCATATGATTGTTATGCACAGCTAGGCTTGATCAGCACCACTGTAACTTAAATGAGGCTTATCTAGTGTCTTCAGTGGTAAAGAAATATGCCTGCCAGTGCAGGAGACATGGGTTCATTCCCTGAGTCAGAAAGATCCCCTGGAGAAGAAAACAGGAACCCACTTCAGTATTCTTGCCTGGAAAATTCCATGGACACAGGAGCCTGGTGGGCTCCAGTCCATAGGGTCGCAAAGGAGTCAAACACTACTTAGTGACTCAACAACAACAGCAACATAACTTAAGTAGAATATGAAGAGATTAAAGAGAATGTGAAGAGAGATTTTTAATACAAAGTAATTGCTAATCTTTCCAGATAAAACTGCTTGCCCACCTTCAGGGGGAATACACAGTTGCAACTTAGCAAAAATACAAAAGTCATGCACTTAGCTCTAGGCTAGGGAGGGTAATGTGGGAAAAAGGCATAGTGACAAAGAAAAATAAGGAGAGATGCAGATCTTCATGCATTATTTTATGTAAAACAGGTGCAATTCCTAAAGTATCAGATATAATTAACTTTAACTCAGCAATCATCCAGAGAAGGATTGCCCTTGGCAGAGTGGTGATCATAGATCATAGCTACCATTAGACTTCTTCATGCCAAGCCTGATGGAGAGCACTTTACAGGCACTGGCTTGCTTAACCTCCACAGTAGTTCTGTGAGGCAGGTTCTACTGTTACCTTCACTTTACAGGTAAGTTGAGGCTCAGAGGCTGTGTCTTGCCCAAAGTACACAGTTGTTTAGAGGTATAGTCTGGCTGCAGGCCTCGAGAGACGCTAATGGGAGCCAGTGGTCTCTGAAGAGGGGCAAACAGAGACAAGAAGGTCCACTGGAGTGCAAGAGGAATATATTAGATTTTCTACTTCTGTTTAGCTTTGTTT
>NW_011495026.1:9228472-9287621 GCF_000754665.1 Bison bison bison | reverse complement strand
AGCTTTGTTTTCTGTCATTTTTTGTTATATAATTTATATATCATATTAGTTTAATAGGATGTATATTATTTATAAACAAGCAAATGTGCAGATATTGGGCCATATAATCAGAAAAGTTTGAAGACCTTTTTCTGTAGGACCTGCTGCTGCTGCTGCTGCTGCTGCTACTGCTAAGTTGCTTCAGTCGTGTCCGACTCTGTGCGACCCCAAAGACGACAGCCCACCAGGCTCCCCCGTCCCTGGGATTCTCCAGGCAAGAACATGAGTGGGTTGCCATTTCCTTCTCCAATGCATGAAAGTGAAAAGTGGAAGTGAAGGCACTCAGTCGTGTCCGACTCTGAGCGACCCCATAGACTGCAGCCTACCAGGCTCCTCAGTCCATGGGATTTGCCAGGCAAGAGCACTGAAGTGGGGTGCTACGGTATACAAAGAACATGTGGCAGAATGTGAGTCCATTTTGATACAGTAGAAAGTAACCTAGGAGCTAAAGGGTGAAAATCAGATGAACTTTGGCCGCTCTAACTTCTTCTGTAGGTAAAAACATTGAGACTTAAAAATATATTTATTACAGTGTGTGTGTGTACTCAGTCATGTCCAACTCTTTGTGACCCCATGGACTGTACATCCTTCCAGGCTCCTCAGTTCATGGAATTGTCCAGGCAAGAATACTGGAGTGGTTGCCATTTCCTCCCCCAGGGGATCTTCCTGACATAGGGATCAAACCCATGTCTCCTGCATCTCCTGCACTGGCAGATGGATTTTTACCACTATGCCACCTGGGAAGCCCAGATTTTGAAATATTTTTCAATGAGCCAATTTTTAAAAATCTAGTTTCTTTGTTACTTTAAAATGAGTTTTCATCTGTGACCACTTAGTAATGT
Source organism: Bison bison bison (assembly GCF_000754665.1). Taxonomy (NCBI): domain Eukaryota; kingdom Metazoa; phylum Chordata; class Mammalia; order Artiodactyla; family Bovidae; genus Bison; species Bison bison. The sequence goes on along the minus strand of NW_011495026.1, from coordinate 9,286,740 downwards.
GTTTTTAATGGAGTTTTAAGACAGCATAGGTCTCATTTAGACTAGAGAATTTATTAATTCTCTTAGGTTGATTCCTGGGATAACAAAATCCACATTGTGCAAAGCAAAGAGGAATATATTAGAATTCACAGGCATGTGAATTTGCCTTTGCTGCTTGTGGCCTCGTTTCCAAGCTCCTCAATCATGGTCATGTTGTACAAGTTCTTACTTTGCATCTGACTTTATCCTTCACCAATTCTTTCTTCCTAAATACTTGTGTCTCCTCATAGCCAAGCCCCATTCTTTGTATCTCTAACTATGAAGAGTCTTTTCCTCTTCCCCTATTCACACTTCCTTCCTGAGATTTATCTTAATATCTTCATTATTCTTTGCATTATTCTTCTAGAACGTTTTCAGAGGAAACTCTTAGTGTCTTTTTCCCTGCACACACCAAGATAACCATTATTAGTATCTGGTTTGGTTTTCCCAGGTCTCTTATAGCTCAGTTCGTAAAGAATCTGTCTGCAATGAAGGAGACCTGGGTTCAATACCTGGCTTGGGACGATCCCCTGGAGAAGGGAAAGGCTACCCACTCCAGTATTCTGGCCTGGAGAATTCCATGGACTGTATAGTCCATGGGGTCGCAGAGTCAGACATGACTGAGTGACTTTTTGGATGTAGATATGTTTTTCAGCAATCTCTAAATGGGATCATATGAAACACACTGCCATATAACCTACTTCTGTCAAATAATAGATTAAAAAATATCTCAAATATCATTAAAGAGAGTGCAGTAAAATAGTTTCAGTGGAAGCATATTATTCCAGCTCAATAACCTACTTTAATTTATTTATTTAACCCATATCCTATCAGACATTTAGGCCAGTTACAGTTTGGCTGCTGTTACAAACAAGGCAATAAAAATGTATTTATAGCTGAATCTTTCCACTTAATGATTGCATCATTTGAATGATTCTTAGAGATGGATATTGGATCAACAGATAAGTGGATATTTTAGCTTTTCTTGTATATTTTTGCCAAATTGTTCTCCGTAAAGGCTCTGTAAATGAAAGTGTCATTTCCACAGCCATTGTCAACACTGGATATTATTTTTTAAATTTTGTTTCACTAATTTGAATGATTTTGACTAACCATTCTTTAACTATTAGTGAGGAAGAAAGAACTGGTTTTTCTTTATATTTTTTGTTTGTAAATGTTTATATTTTAAATTTCTTCCTTTGATGTTATGTTTAGAAAGGTACTTCCAGCCCCAGGAGTGTGTTATGGTCACCTATATAGACGTCTAGTAATTTTAATTTCTTATTCAACTTTTACGTTTAAATATTTAACCCATCTTAAATGTGTTTTAGTATATGATGTAAGATTCTTAAAAGAAAATTTTCTAAATGGTTATCTAATTGTCCCAACATCATTATGGATTTTCGTTGTCCACTCAGATACTTCTTGGCCATGAGAAGGAAAATACCAATAGAAAAAGAAACACCATTTTCTCAGTTGCTGTGAAACATTTTCATGCTGATCTAATTATGGATGTGTACTGTTCAGTGTTCCACCATTCTTTTCTGCTACTGTAGTGCCATATACTACTGAAAAAAGAATGTAGTAAAAACCTTGTCACATGAACAGTGATTAGGTAGAATCCCCGGTATAGAAGTAGTCCTGTGATATACTGAGAGCTACTCTCTCAAAGAAGTATTTTAAAGCACTTTTTTTAAAATTTAAATTTATTTATTTTAATTGGAGGCTAATTACTTTACAATATTGTATTGGTTTTGCCATACATCAACATGAATCCGCCACAGGTGTACACATGCTCCCCATCCTGAACCCCCCTCCCACCTCCCTCCCCATACCATCCCTCTGGGTCATCCCATTGCACCAGCCCCAAGCATCCTGTATCATGCATTGAACCTGGACTGGCGATTCATTTCTTATATATTATACATGTTTCAATGCCATTCTCCCAAATCATCCCACCCTCTCCCTCTCCCACAGAGTCCAAAAGACTGTTCTATACATCTGTGTCTTTTTTGCTATCTCTCATACAGGGTTATCGTTACCATCTTTCTAAATTCCATATATATACATTAGTATACTGTATTGATGGTTTTCTTTCTGGCTTACTTCATGCTGTATAATAGGCTCCAGTTTCATCCACCTCATTAGAACTGATTCAAATGTATTCTTTTTAAGGCTAAGTAATACTCCATTGTGTATATGTACCACAGCTTTCTAATCCATTCGTCTGCTGATGGGCATCTAGGTTGCTTCCATGTCCTGGCTATTATAAACAGTGCTGCGATGAACATTGGGGTACACATATCTCTTTCAATTCTGGTTTCCTCAGTGTGTATGCCCAGCAGTGGGATTGCTGGGTCATAAGGCAGTTCTATTTCCAGTTTTTTAAGGAATCTCCACACTGTTCTCCATAGTGGCTGTACTAGTTTGCATTCCCACCAACACTGTAAGAGGGTTCCCTTTTCTCCACACACTCTCCAGCATTTATTGCTTGTAGACTTTTGGATCGCAGCCATTCTGACTGGCGTGAAATGGTACCTCATAGTGGTTTTGATTTGCATTTCTCTGATAATGAGTGATGTTGAGCATCTTTTCATGTGTTTGTGAGCCATCTGTATGTCTTCTTTGGAGAAATGTCTATTTAGTTCTTTGGCCCATTTTTGATTGGGTCATTTATTTTTCTGGAATTGAGCTGTAGGAGTTGCTTGTATATTTTTGAGATTAGTTGTTTGTCAGTTGCTTCATTTGCTATTATTCTCTCCCATTCTGAAGCCTGTCTTTTCACCTTGCTTATAGTTTCCTTTGTTGTGCAGAAGCTTTTAAGGTTAATTAGGTCCCATTTGTTTATTTTTGCTTTTATTTCCAGTACTCTGGGAGGTGGGTCATAGAGGATCCTGCTGTGATTTATGTTGGAGAGTCTTTTGCCTATGTTCTCCTCTAGGAGTTTGATAGTTTCTGGTCTTACGTTTAGATCGTTAATCCATTTTGAGTTTATTTTTGTGTATGGTGTTAGAAAGTGTTCTAGTTTCATTCTTTTACAAGTGGTTGACCAGTTTTCCCAGCACCACTTGTTAAAGAGATTAAGGGTCATCAGAGATTTACTCTGAAAACCCTTAAAACATTTCTTCTTTCTTTTGACCTGTAGGTGGCAAACTTTCATTCTTATGTTCTTTTAAATATTTGATCTGCCTGTTTAAAGTCCATAAAAAGAAAGGTGAGATTATTTTAGTGTGGGTTAGCATAAAGTTAAAGGAGATTTAAAGTAAAAGGACAGTAAAATAAGAAGCAGTTCCTTTTTAATTACTGTATGTTTTGAGAAGGTCAAACAGACCCAGGTTAGCATGGCTCTGCTGTTAACTGGCTGGGCCTAGGGAAGGTAATTCAAGTTCTCTTGGCCTCTGTTATTGCATTTTTAAATCACAGAGTTGAATGAGGTCATCCCTGTTATACCTTCCAACTCTAAATTTTATGATTCATGTTACAAATTTAAATCCCTGACAGAATTTGAATGATAGTGAAACTCACTTGAAAAGGGGCCAAAATGCCCCAAATTGCTTCTTTAAAGATGATAGTGATAAGGACCACCTTTAAAATTGATTATAAAAAACTATAGTATATGATGTATATAACATTAAGAGTTCAAAAACTGGCCAATTATAGATTCAAACCACTATTATGACATATTGCAAAGGAAGAGTAATACAATAGAGTGAGATAACTTTTTTCAGTGATATGAAGAAGAATTAACAGATCTGTTGTCACTGCAGCCAAATTAGTAATAGTGGATTCGCAAGTAGCATGTAAAATATAAAGCAGCAAGAAACCAGAGTATAAAATGTAGAAGCCAGAATAAAATATGTATCACTTTTGTGGATGAGAGATGAATTCAAGGATATTAAAAAGGAGAAGAAGGTATTAACACAATATATATTCTTGTTTGCTCTGCTGTGCTTCGTCACTCAATCATGTCTAACTCTTTTCAACCCCGTGAACTGTAGCCTGCCAGGCTCCTCTGTCCATGGGGATTCTCTAGGCAAGAATACTGGAGTGGGTTGCCATGCCCTCCTCCAGGGGATCTTCCCCACCCAGGGATCGAACCCAGGTCTTGTGCATTGCATACAGATTCTTTACCGTCTGAGCCACCAGGGAAGCCCACATTTTACTTTACTACAAGAATAAAAACATTGTCAAGTGACAGGAAGAACTAAATGTGACAGACCATTAAAAGCTTACTATTTTAAATGTATGAATATGTATAATCTGGGCAGCGGTTGGGATCACCATAGCTTAAATCTAGTAACTCTGATAGCAAAAAGGCCTTCTGAGAATTTTATTTTTTATTGTGCTCCCCCAAACACACACGCACGCACACACAATTCTTTTGCTTCCATTTTTCCTTTCTTCTCACCACCCTTGACTTCTCCAGTCTTAGTGTCTGCATCTAATCTATCCATTCATAGTACACACTTTATGGGTTTTTAAAGTACTTTATCAAAGATCTGAGGAAGTTACAGAGAGGGCAGGTTTCAGAGTGTGGAGTGCTGACCTTTCACGGTTTCCTTCATTACACCCTCCTTTCCTGATTTTTCTCTCTCACCCTTTCGTCTTCCTCAATCAACAGAATCATCCCTAGTTTCAGGACGAGTTTTTCTTACATTCACCCTTGGCTGCAAACGCCCAGTGTCCCCAAAGGACAGTTCTCCTAAGAGAGATATTAGTAAATAAAATTTTTTTCATCTAATATCTATAGGGTTGGCATTTAATTCCACTTTAAAAAGGAGAAGCAATTTACAGAAGACTTGGACAATGCACAGCTTGCTTCTATAATGCAGTGTATACTTTAAAGCAGCACTGTACACTCGAGTAGAAAATATATGAAAGATAAAACTCACTCTTGTTGAACGTGTGGGAAAACATGCACTGACCTACCTTGCTGGAAGAAATGCAGATTGGTTCAACTCCAAATTGTTCTTATTCAAAAATGTTAATAGTAGTATTATACAAAGTGAAAACAAGCAAAATATTCCACAGTGGGAGAGTATTTATATTAATATGATGGAATGAGTACTATCTGCTTTTTAAAATATCGAGTATGCATTTTACCTTAACACATAAACAAGTTTATAAATGGTGACAAATTAAAAATCAGAACTAAGGTAATATTAACTCTATGGCTACGTGAAAACAGTAACAATGTTTGGAATCCAGAAGAATATAAATAATTTCAATGCTTATTAATTTGTAAAGTTAAGGTCCAGTTTTCAGAACTGACAATAATTTTATGAGTCATGATTTTATTCTGTCTTATATTATATCTCTATGTACGCTAAGACCAATTGTTCAAGTTTTATTTGAATTGATTCTAATAGTGTAAATGACCTCCCAAAGATTTTTTCTTTTAATATTCCTGTGAGTCAAATTTTTCTAGTGTATTAATTGAATATAGGAATAAGTTAGGTATCTTTAAAAGTTTGTTAGTGTGTAACATTCTAAAAAATGACCAGCTCTGCTCAGAACTGTCTAGGTAATGTCAAAACAAGGAAAGTCTGAGAAATAGACACAGAGGGACGTAAGGAGACATGATGACTGAAAGTAATGTGTTGTCCTGGCTGGGATACTGGAATGGAAAGAGGATATTGCGTGAAAACTCAGGAAATCAGAGTAATGGACTCTAATGAATAATTATGTATCAATACTGACTCATTAATTATAATAAATGTACCACACTAAAATAAGATGTTAATAATAAAGGAAACTAGAATTACTTTAAACTAGGGTTTATGAGAATTCTCTGAGTTTTTTCACAATTTTTCTGTATGTCCAAACTATACTAATATTAAATTTTTATTTAAGAATGTCTTGGTACATTCAGACAATTAAACATCATCTCATGTACTCGACTAATGCATTAAATAATAGAATCTAGTTTACCGTTAGTGTTCAGCTGGTAAGGTGAACAGTTACAAGGTCATGTCTATAATCAGGCGGTAGAATAAGAAAACACTTTAGTAACGGAAGATGCCCTTCAATAAAGAGACTGATGCATGTTTAAGAGCTGAGGATGTGAAAAGTACTATGTGGAACATTTTCCTTGTCCCTGGTATATATAAGCCCTCTCCAACAGGAGTACTGACTCTAGTTTCTAACAATGTGTTCTTACTTAATCTGTACGTGAAGTTCTTACTATTATACTACAATATGTAAGGAAATCTATTTCAAACTGTTGGAAGATTTCTCTTCTTAATTTTTTTCTCCTTTCCCATTTTGTTTGCCATTTTTCTTGGCAGTTGCATTTTTAAAAATTCCTGATGTGTTTATCTGGTGATGTGAAGAAGATTCTTTGTACACTGTCCACTGTGAATGAAAAGCAATTGGGAATTGCACAGTCTGTTGACAAACTTGAGACTGGTGTGATGTCTAAAAAAAGTAAACCTGTTTTCCGGTGTTAACCTCAGAGTAGGAGTTGGAAAAGGCTACTTCCCAACAGGTTTCCATTTCAGACTAGTAGCAAAGCAAAAGAAACAAGGCAGATGGAATACAGTTTTCTCCTCATCATGCTAAATTATACATGAAAATAATTCCTTTTTAGTGTATTAAAATGTTTTAAACTTACATTTGTGTTTTCTTTTTCAAAGGCAATAGAAACCTCTGTTGATGAAGTCATTTATTTTCTTAGAAATAATTATTGGTTTCCTGCAGCATTTTTAAAGCTGTCTTCTTGACAAGAAGCACATGGACCCCTTGTCAAAATGCAGATTCTCTGGCCCACCCTCTCAAGATTCAAATATGCCCCAGGGCCCAAGAAAATCTGTCTTGTTAACTAGAGCCCACTTCTGGTCAGGTTAAGTCTTCTGATTGCTTGTTTGTAGTAGTTTTAACCCTGGCTATCCAACAGTATCATCTAGAAAACCTTTAAAACCAGTAAGGCTCCAGCCCTACCCCCTTCTACACCATCAAATTGTCATTTATGTATTTTGGATGGGGCCTACACATCAGTAATTATTAACTCTCCCAGATTGATGCTAGTGGGCAGCCAGGGTTGAAACCACTAGTCTTGTGCCTGGGAACAAAAATAATTTTAAAAACCTGTGTTTTACTCCTTAGGCTCTATTCAAAAAAAAAAAAAAAAATACTGGCTACTAAACACAGCATATGGATCTCACAAGCCTAACAGTAACAAAAGGCTACTAATAGGTACAGGGTGTTTAGCAGGAGGGTAGAAGAGAGGGATGGTGGTGGAAATGTTCTGGAATTAGATAGTAATGACTGTAGCACAACATAGAGAATATAGTTAAAAAAAAAAAAAACCCACTGACATATACTTTAAAGTGGGGGATTTTATGTTGTGTGAAGTATATCTCAATTTAAAAATGCTACTAAGAAAGAGATGGGATTCCCAGGTGCCTCACTGGTAAAGGATCCACCTCAAAATCAGGAGACGTGCGTTTGATCCCTGGGTCGGCAAGATTCCCTGGAAAATGAAATGGCAACCCACCCCAATATTCTTGCCTGGGAAATTCCATGGACAGAGGAGCCTTGTGGGCTATAGTCCATGGGTTCACAAAAGAGTCAGACATAACTGGGCATGCACAGACTTACTAACAAAGCAAGAACATACAGTTTAATCACTTTTATAAATTCCTATAACAGGCACGTGTAAAGTCGGTGGTTATCATTCAGGAGGCAGGAGGGATGGCTGTTGGCAAGGAGAACAAGGAGGGGTCTTGGGTGCTGGCAGGGTTCTTATTTCATGGCCTGGGTGATGGGAGAATTCACTTTGTAACCTTTCATTTTTGAGCTGTATATTTATGAGTTGTGCTTTGGGAAAAGTGAGTTGTCAAGAGTAGGTTAAATGATATTCAGACTCCTCCACTTAAGAATCCAGGAAAGACTGACTAAGAATCTATCTTAACCTATGAGAAAAGCATGTCTGTCGAGACATAAAGATGTTAGACAATAAAGGTCATCTAATATTGACTTGTTACCAAAGAAAACTATAGAATCTCTGTCTTCAGAACTCTCTGAAAAACAGCCTTGCTGAAAAATCAGTTCTGTTTGGGAATGGTATCTTGTGATAATTGTTTAAATGTTTTGAGACTTAATCCAATTCTTTGAGACTAGTTTATGTTTACTTTTTATTCTTGGAAACTTGAATTCCTATAACAATACTTGCCAAAGAGAATTAGGTAATTCAAGTGTTTTTAGTTATAGCAAACCTTACTGCAATCTGTTTTATCAATTAGTATCTTAACTGTATTTCCCTGAGCTCAATTTAATTTTATATTGTCTAATTTTTTCTTAATTGCTACCGATACACTGACAATTCTAGAGTCTCCTTCCTTTCTTTTTTTTACTGCTTTTCCAGGCTTTGTGAATCTGGTTGTTTCCCACTTTCTTTCTTCATATGCTCCAGAGTTTCATATCTCTTTTTATATTTCTTTAGCACTATTTGTATTTCTAAGACCTTTGGTTTCCAGGAATAACTACAGTATTGTGAGGTTCTAGAAAATGGTCACTTCCTTTTGCAATAATGTTTGTGGGCTAGAACAATATGTTTCAACACTCACTCCTCTGGTTCCAGGATTACATCTTTAGAATTGAGTCAATTTAGCATTGCCACTGATTTCATAAGCTCTGTTTTGCATGCAGTCTACTTCCTTTGAAATCTTCTCATGAATTTCCAGAAGTCTTGCTTATTTCATTAGCCACTTGTAAACTATGCTTTTATAGTCTTACATCTAAGATTTTATTTGTTTTACAAAGGAAACAAACATCATTTCAAATTTACTTTGTTCTTAATTATTCTAATTTCTCTGAGGACATCACTATCCTATAAGCACTCATAATATTAGCCAGATTTAGGGATAATGAGTATTTTTTTTTAAATCTTAGTTTTTCCAATTGTTTCTTCATTTATTGACAAATCTTATGTCAACTCTTTTATTAATGATGTTATTTGTTTTCATGTAAGAAAAACAAAATTACAGAAGAGCACATTTTGCTTCTTAGATATTAAGTAAATGTATATAAAACATATATTTAAGAATATATATATATACCTATGTGTGTATATATATTTGTGTGTGTGTGTATATATATGCGTGTGTATGTGTGTGTGTACCATTGTGTGTGTGTGTGTATTCCCCTTTATTGAGGACCAAGTCCCTGTATTAGCTATGGAATATTTTCTAGCTGGAGGGAATTTTATAGATTCTCTCTTCCAATCTCATGATTTTATAGACAAAAAATTGAGGCCCAGAGAAATCTATATAGTTAATTGTTAATAAAGTCATTTTTCTTCCACGAGTCTTTCCTATTTCATTGTACTTAATTTAATCTTATTTTCAACATAAAATTTTAACATGTGAGTACACTGAGCCATTTTAGCTTTTTATCTTGTTTAATTTCTTTAAAACTTTCTGGTAAATCATTTAGCTCCTTATCAGTAACAGATGTTTAGCCTAACTACTTCAGCCCCATTTAATACATTATTATATGTATTAACACAACTTTAAAAAGTTCCTCAGAGCAAAATATTTCTCTTTGTTGTTGGTTTTTCATGTGTGTTTTTTCCTCCACCCTTACTAAATTTTCCAAACACAACTATTCCAAGAAAAGATCCATCCCTTGACATTCTCATACTCTTCTTTTCTTTTTTAGAGACCTGTTGATTAGTAACAACAGTTGACAGACAGTGAACTCTGTTGTTCACTGGACAGCGTTGATTGTTCCCATTTTACTGACAGAATGACTAAGGCACAAAGACACGGCAGAGTGGGATGCTCTTAGGCTTCCTTATTCCAAGTCTAGTATTTAACTCTGTATGCATCCCTTTAATAATTCTGCTTTTATGTATTTCATACTGTTTGTGATGTATTTACCTGTAGTGCTTGTGTATAATTTCTAAATTTATAAAGGTAAGAATTATCCTCATCTAAAGAGAGGCCTGTCCTTTCCCTAAGCTCCCAGGAGGCAGACATCTCTGAGCCCTTGCAAGTCCTGTCTGACAAGAGTGTTTTTATTACCTGGTGATCTCAGGCTACACTAGATAGTTTAATGATGTGACTTACAGTAGGGCTTTCTGCCAAGTAGCATCAGCCTACATGCATGTGTGCTTAGTCGCTCAGTTGTGCCCGACTCTTTGCAATCCCATGACCTGTAGCCCACCAGGCTCCTGTGTCCATGGGATTTCCCAGGCGAGAACACTGGAATGGGTTGCCATTTCCTTCTCCAGGGGATCTTCCCCACCCAGGGATCGAACCCACGTCTCCTGCATTGGCAGGCAGATTCTTTACCACCACTCCAGTGTTCTTGCCTGGGAAATCCCATGGACACAGGAGCCTGGTGGGCTACAGTCCATGGGGTAGCAAAGAATTGGGCACAACTGAGTGACTGAGCACATGTACACACAGCATCAGCTTGACCTTCAAAGAATCTGGACACTAAAGGCATGACCAAGCCCCAGTAAAAACCCTGGACACCACACCCCAGTTGAGCTTCCTTAATTGGCAATGCTCCATGTGTAATGTCACACACCGTTCCCGAAAGTTAGTGCTATTTATGACCCTACCAGGAGAGGACATTGGAAACTCTTTGCATGGACCCCTCCTGGATTCTGCCCTATATGCCTCTTCCCTTGGCTGATTTTAATCTGTATCCTTTCACTGTAAAAATCGTAACTGTGACTATCACACCTTTCAGTGAGGGCTATAAGTCATTCTAGTGAATTATTTAGTGAGAGTGATCTTTGGGACCACATGAACTTGCTGTTATTGTCAGAAATGAGGGTCTTGGTGACCCCAAAACATGTGATCAGAAAAGTTTGGAGCCCATTAGTCTAGGCAATATTAACAAATGATTATCTATTTTCTTCTTAAAGGTCTATCCGTAGATTTGTTCGGTGATCTATATTATGATGGTGTTGTAAATGTAGTCACTCACAGCAATAGCCAGTAAACGTCAAAATTTACCTGTTCTAAAAATGTGTCTGTTTCTTTCTTTTTTTAATCTCCTTGGGTTATTTTGTTATCTTTCTGGTTCCTTTGACTGTGTTAAAAATTGTTGATAGCTCCAATCCCTCTTTAAAAAGACTTTCTCCTGGCTGATCCCATAGAGTTAAAGGCTCCTGAGGGCTGAGACCATAACTTATTTGTATTTTTAGTCCCAACACTTAACACAATGCCTGAGTTTCCTTTGTTAGAAGGAAAAAACAAATCATGTCTCTAATGTAGAGACAGTATTAGAGAAAAAGGCTGATTTCTAGTCCCTGGTGTTTTATTTGCTTTATCAACAATGGGTAAGTCACTTACCTTCTCTGAACCTCTGTTTCATCATATGTTGAACAAAGAATGTGGCACTCTTTTCAAATAGACTCTCCCCAAGAAGCCCGGTTGAAGCCTAAACAGGTTGTGGAAGCTATGGGAAGGCACCCAGGGCCCCTCTGCTCAGAATCCTCCCTTGCCCTCCCTGGTGTGGCCCCCAGAGCCCTGCAGGACCCAGTGACTCCGGAGAACAGCCCCAGGATCTCACTGGATAATTCACCGGAAAAACGCACTGTACACAGTCTCCACAGTCCTCTCAGGCTCTAAAATGCTATGTTCCAAAATCAGTATCAAAGTATTTTTTAACAGTTATTATCACCCCAAATGTTATTTAATGTTAGAAACTTTGTTTGATTCAGAGTTTTACTTTGTAACATGACATTTACATTGTAAAACAGATTGGAGTTGAACTCTTAAAGGGATGGAACAAATAACAAAGTAAATTGGAAGATAGATTTGTCATTTTCCTTCTCCTTTTCCAACTTAAGTCCAGTAACACCAAACAGATGGTGAGTAGTTAACAAGTCCAGACATCTTCAGTGACATGGGTGCTTTCTCTAGTCAGGAGGCTGCCGTTCTTAGCCCACTGGGAGAAAAAGAAGTCATGAAATGAGAAGCTGTTACGCAAAGCTGAGTCCTGAACTTTATAAATGCCTTGGGAAGTATCTTCCAGTTAGTTTGCCTTAAAAAAGTCATTAGTAAAACCTGAACTTGGACTGAGAGTGAACAGCATTTTGTTTTGTAACAGTAAGAATTTATATAGCATCTAATTTCATTTCATAAATCTTAAATTTCATAAATCTTACTTTATGATACAAATATTAATTTGTTGGGACTTCCCAGGGGGCACTAGTGGTAAAGAACCTACCTGCCTATATAGGAGATTTAAGAGACACCGGTTGTGAAGATCCCTTCAAGAAGGAAATGGCAACCCACTCCGGTATTCTTGCCTGGAGAATCCCATGGACAGAGGAGCCTGGTGGGCTACAGTCCATAGTGTTGCAAATAATCAGACATGACTGAAGTGAGTTAGCACACATGCACACATTAATATATTATTGTCATCAATTCATGCTAATAAGTTTAATATATTTACTTTTATTGTGATTAGTAATACATTTGAACTTATATTTACTACCTTTTCTGTGTTTTATTTATCATGAGTTTTCTTTACTTCTTGTTTTCTTTATTCCCCTTTTTAAAACAGGTATAGTTTATGTACAACATTATATATGTTTCATTTGTACAACATAGTGATTCGTAATTTCTAAAGGTTGTATTCTATGTTTACTTATTATAAGATATTGGCTATATCCTCTGTGTTGTACTATGAATCTTGTAGCTTGTTTATTTTATACACAGTAGTTTGCATCTCCTAATCCCCTATCCCTATGTTCCCCTTCCCCTTCCTTCTTCCCACTGATAATCACTAGTTTTTTCTCTATATATGTAAATCTGTTTCTTTTTTGTTATGTTTACTAGTTTTATTTTTTAGATTCTATGTATAAGTAGTATCATACAGTATTTATCTTTCTCTAACATTTCACTAAGCATAATACCCTGCATGTCCATCCATGTTATTGCAAATGGCAAAATTTAATTATTTTCATGATTGAATAGTATTCCATTGTGTGTGTGTGTGTGTATATATATATGTGTATATGTATATATATATCCCATGGTCTTTATCCAATCATCTATTGATGGATACTTAACTTGTTTCCATATCTTAGCAATTGTAAATAATACTGCAGTGAACATTAGGGTGCATGTATCTTTTCAAATCAGTGTTTTCAGGGCTATTTGGAAATATTCCCAGGAGTGGAATTGCTGTGTCATATGATAATTCTATGTTTAATTTTTTGAGAAACCTCTATACAGTTTTCCATAATGGCTGCACCAATTTATAGTCTCACTATTAGTGTAAAAATGTTCCCTTTTCTCCACATCCTCACCAACATTTGTTATTTGTGTTGTTTTCAATGATAGCCACTCTAACAGGTGTGAGGTGACACTTCATTGTGGTTTTGATTTGCATTTCTCTGATGATTAATGATGTTGAATATCTTTTCGTGTGTCTGTTGGCCATCCGTGTGTATTATATGGAAGAATGTCTATTCAGGTTTTCTGCCCTCTTTTTAATCAAGATGTTTATTTTTTTGATGTCGAGTTGTATGAGTTTATATATTTTGGATATTAACCCTTTATTGATCATATTATTTGCATATGTTTTCTCACATTCAGTAGGTGGTCTTTTCACTTTGTTAACATTTTCCTGTGTGTTGCAAAAGCTTTTTATGTTTAATTAGGTTCCATTTGTTTATTTTTACTTTTATTTCTTTTGCTTTAGGAGACAGATCTAAAAAATGTTGCTATGATTTATGTCAAAGAGTGTTCTGTGCTTATTTTCTTCTAGGAGTTTCCAGCCTTACGTTTAGATGTTTACTCCATTTTGAGTTTATTTTTGTATGTGGTCTTAGAGAATGTTCTAATTCCATTCTCTTACATGTAGCTGTCCAGTTTTCCTAGCACCACTTTTTGAAGAGACTGTCTTTTCTTCATTGTATAGTGTTGCCTCCTTTCTCATAGATTAATTGACCATAAGTATGAAGATTCTGGGCTCTCTCTTTTGTTCCATTGGTCTGTGTGTCTGTTTTTGTGGCAGCACCACAAAATTACTGTAGTTTTGTATTATAGTCTTAAGTCTGGGAGTGTGATCCCTCCAGTTCTGTTTTTCTTTCTCAAGACCTTTTGGCTATTTGGGGTTTTTTGTGTTTCCATACAAACTTTAAAATTATTTGTTATGGTTTTGTGAAAATTGTTTACAGGGGCATTAGAACGATATATACAACTAACAAACAGGCTGGGGGTTTCTAATAACAGGAGGAAGCTAGTTAAGGTATGTATAGCCTTAACTTGATAAGGGATTGCATTGAATCTGTAGATTTCCTTGGGTAGTATGGTCATTTTAATGATACTAATCTTGTTTTCTTCTTTACTGTCTGTTATCAATCTACAAGAGGAAGGTTACCATATTATTTCTATTTGTTGAGTGATTACTCAAATTTTAATATGCATATTTAATTTAATAAAGTTTAACCAACATACATCCCTTCTATCAAACAAAGATCCTTAGTATGCAATTGGTCTTCCTCCGTGCCTATCCCTGGATAGATCTTAGAGTCTTCTGGTCCCCATTTTATGGCTGAAAGGCCATTTCTGAGCCTTTTGAGCCCCTAGGTTTATGAAGAAACTTCTATCACCTAACATGCATGGGGCTATAATACATACCTTAACTGTTTCCTCCTGTTATTAGAAATTCCCAGCCCACTAGTTGTATGTCTTGTTCAAATGCCTCTGTGAGTGCTTTTAGCTCTCCTTCACTCTCTACATCTTGGCTTCTTATTTCCCCTTTATTTCATTTTTTGGAGATTTCCCTTTCTGTTCTAAAACTTTCTGGAATGAGTAGATCTCCATTATTGGCCCAAGCTACCAAATAACTGGAAGTCTCAGAGATAGTTTATTTCCTTCCTTCTGACGTGGAAGCTTGCAAGCATAGAGGAGTTATGACTAGCCTATGCCAGCATTAAAACAAAGGATAAGCAGACTTTACTTCAGATCTTGTAACTCCAAGTCCAGCATTAGTTCCATAATGTTGGAGTTCTTGTTTCTACCTCCTCCTTACTTATCCCTTGAAGTTGTTCCTAGATTCCTATTGACTTATAGCGCACCAGTCTAATTTTACCCTTCCAAAGAAAGTCCTGTTCATTCATTATGGTCCCAGAAGCTTTAGCCCAATCTTTGCCAGTATAACTTTTTAGAGCCATTTAAGCATTTTTCCCAAGCTTGTATCAGGAAAAAACTAGAGCTCTAATGCCTTAGATGCATCATGAATACTAAGGTTTACCTCTTGCTTTTTACCTCTCATAGACTGATACAAAGCTATGTGAACCTTGTCCCCATTATTTATAAGTCCACACCTTTCTTTTACCTTTATGAATAAAAACAAGTTTCTGGACTCCTGTGACCCATGCATAAGAGAGTTTGCATACATAGCCATAAATGTAATTGGCATTTAAAAACTTACACCTCTGTGCCATTTATAAAGGCATATTTTTTCTGTGAAGAATTATTCTTATCTTCACCATGACTGTTCACCATTAATGTTCACTATTCATTCAATAAATATTTGTTGACTGTTGTTCTGTGCTAAGCACTAGAATTACAAAAATTGGAAGGGAGCAATTACCCAGTGTAATCACAGTATTTTTACAGCTGAGCCAACCCAGTCTATCTGTCTAGAACACAGGTTTTTCCTGTATTGAGATGCATTTATTGATGGTACAGATAAGCTTGTAAAGGTTGATTAGGGACATGGATGACAAATGACTGAGGTGTTGATTCCACATGTTCATTACTGAAGATGAGATTGGGATAGGGTAGGAAGCAGAGATTCATCTTATAGTGTGTGTGTGTGTATAAAGTTTATAAAGTTATAGTAATTAAAAAATATGATACCGATAGTTCAGAAAAATAGCTTAATAATAGACCCTATTATATTACAAAAATCTGACTTGATGATGCATTAAAATTCAACAGAAATTGAATATTCATATTCTGAAAAATAAACCTTGTTCTATATTTCATACCTTTTATAGAAATTAACTTAAAATGGATCATAGACCTAAATGTAAAACATAAAACTGTAAAACCTTTAGAAGAAAACATAGAAATCTTTGTGTCCTTGGGTTATACAAAGAATTCTTAGATACGATACCAAAGGTGGTACCATTAAGGAAAAAAACTGATAAATTGGACTTTCAAACAAAGGCTTTTGTTCTGAGAGCTTTGTTAAGAGAATGAAAAGACAAGTCACAGACTTGGAAAAATACTTGTAAATCACATGCTTGTACTGAGAATACTCATAACAACATAATTAATTAATTGTGGTGATGATTACACAGCTCTAATTATAGTAAAAAGAAAAACACTGAATTATACACTTTTAAGTGGTGAGTTGCATGGCATGTAAATTATATCTCATTAAGACTGTTATTAAGAAGTGGAGGAAGAGTTTAATTACTGAGGGAAGTTTTTTGTAGGATGATGAAACTTGATCCTGGTAGTGATTATATAATTCTATGTATTTGTCAAACTGCACACTAAAAGAGTGAATTATACTGTATGTAAATTTGATAGTAAATTTTTAAAACTTAAATTCTGTGGAGAAGTTAAGTTTAAGATATAAATGGTGCTAGGAAAATTCACTAGCTAGTTAGGAGAAAAACTTTAAGAGGCTGACCTTGTACTATCTACTGAAACAGATTCTGGAAGGAGTGAAGAACTAATTATTTTGTCATAGAAAATAAAAAGAGATATTTATCAAGACTTTGTTGTGGGGATAACTTTTTAAATTAGAGAAGATGAAGGAAATGCTGAATGAAAGATTTATGGATTTGGTTACATGAAAATGTAGAAATCTGGATATCATAAAGCCCCCAAAGTAAACAAACTGGGAAAACATATTCAACAAATATAACAAAACAGTATCTCTACTATATAAAGAACTCGTACAGATCAGCCAGGAAATTACTTAAACCAAAATTGGTAAAACATATAATTCCTATTTAATTGTATAGTTACCATTTTTTATTTTCTCTACTATAGCTGTCATGTTCTGTACATTTTAAAGATGATTGATATAATATGCCTAGTATAATAACTGGCTTATCTTTGCCTCTAAAAATAATTGCTACTACTATTTTATTCAAGGCTTTACCAAGAATTTGCATGGTTTAATGATAATTAAACATTTTGTTAGCATTTTCTTATATATTTTTCTGGCTGAAGTGATACTTGATAAATTTACCATGAAAATTTTCCAAGCTAAATTTATCATTACCCTGTTCTATGGGTAAGAATTTAGAACCTCCTTTTGCTATTTGTTCATCTGTTGGAAACTGACCTAACACTATTGCAACAGTCAGTTATGACTGTGTAATCACACACATGATATTTAACAAAAGCATATATTTTGCCCATGGATCTGTGAAGTGGCTGGGGTAGTTCTGCCTCTGCCTGCAGCCCCTGGCTGTTCTTCCTGCTGCCAGACTATCCATAGTTTGGGACAGCTCTTCCCAGCATGTTTATTCTTAGACCTAGACTAACAGGGCCATAGCTACCCAAAGTAAGGTTATCTCAGGGTGATAGTGCAGGTGCAAGAGAACAAGCAAAAATATGCAAGATCTCTTCAGGTCTAGGTTTGGAATTGGCATCCTGTCACTTCTGACCATGCTTGCTAATTTGCTTCAGTCGTGTCCAACTCTTTGCGAACCTATGGACTGTAGCCCGCCAGGCTCCTCTGTCCATGGGATTTTCCAGGCAAGAATACTGGAGTGGGTTGCCATGCCCTTCTCCAGGGGATCTTCCTGACCCAAGGATCAAGACCCAGGGATCAATACATTTCCTGCATTGGCAGGTGGGTTCTTTACCACTACCACCACCTGGGAAACACTTCTGCCCAAGCCAGTAGAAGAAGTAAATTCACCTTTATAAAAGGAGGAACTACTGTGTCGCAGGGCCAGCTCCAAGCTACATTACGGGATGAGGAGTTGAAGACAATAATAGAATCTACCACAATAATGATTATAGAATCTTGGCTTGCTGGCAGACCCTCCTTAATCCTACTTCCTTAAAGAGGCATGTATCCCGGTTAGGCTTCTCATGCTTTCTCAATAGGCTTAAAATCCCCTAGCTGGCTGATGGCTGAGGCTTATGATTTTTTCCTCAAATAATAACATGGAATGTCTGCCTATTAGTTACCTAAAAGAGTATACCTGTGAATTCTGTGCTGCCTCATAAAATCTCAGTTTGGAAAACTGTATTTGCAGAGGATTTCCTAATGAGTTATCATCCCTCAAATTAGACTAAATTTCATACCTTCAACAAGACAGATTACAAAAAAGTTTCTCTGTACAGCATAGCATGTTGGCCTCTTATAAAGTTGCTTTTACTTAAGTAAACTTGAGTGTTAAGCTCTCTGCCTACACTGCAGAGAGTTATAAAGAAATAGTTTATAGACCTAATTATTAGTTGAGGTTGACATTGGTGTGACCTACATATTGCATTTTTTTTAATAACCATGGCAGAATTTTCTCTTGGCTCACACAAACAGGAATTTTCCATACTCCTCCTAATGAATTGGCTTATTTTTATCTTTTAGTCTCTGATATAAGCGATCATCCTTCTACTTTTATATTGGCCAATAGGAAGCTCTGATACAGATTTATAAGCCATCTCTGCTGGAGCACAGAGCCTTGTGCACAGTATAGCTGTTATGTGTCAAGCTTTAGGGAATATATTTAGCCATTATGTCATGCTTAAGTGCTTGACACATAGGAAGTGCTTATATGTTGGCCATTTTTAATATTTATTATTATTATTATTACGGATAATAATGGGATAAATTTGGTATAAATGAAATTCAATAATATAAGAAAGTGAATCATAATATTTGTCCCCCTTTATACTTTTGGCTTAAAAAGCACTCAATTCATATGTTGCTTTTCAAGACTTTTGTAATGAAATTTCCTGAAGATAAGCAGACCAAGTATCAGATGGGGAAGTTTTCTTTTCTTTCTGCTTAACCAGTATTTTCCTGATTAAATTTGTACTGTTTGTACCAAAATAAATGTCCGTTTCTTGCTAAGAACAGTTATAAAGAAATAACCAAAAGCTTAGATACGACTACAATAAATATTATTAAAGGATGAGAAAGAGATTGAAACTGTCTTTAATCATCTGTGGCATGGGGGTTGGAGAGGATAAGACATCCAATAAGGAACTCTCTTCTTCCCAACAGTTAGTTTTTGGCCTAAGCCGGGACACTAAGATTGCACTTTGCTCCCTTTTCCTGTAGACTGGGAGGGAGTAACAGGCCTACATTGGTTAGAATTGATAGTTTCATAATCTCAAAGATACTATTCCCTCAAGATCTCCTGATGGGAAAACAGACCAGAGCTCCAGTGTTCTGTCCATTGAGTTTGGTGCACTCTTGCCTTGATGCACATATCAAGTCTGATGCACAGTTTAACAACAAAGAAAGAAAATGGCTGTTTTATCCACAGTCAAAGGGCAAAACAAAGAACACAAGCTGTCAAGCCCCAGCCCTCACTCTTGACCAGAAGGAAGGACTCAAAAAGTCCCCTGCTAGATAAAGCAAGGTGTCAAGAAAAAATTTCCCACCAATTTGGGGCTATTTCTGTTATTCGTAAGAACAACCTTTCACAAAAGTAGACACATAAATCAATGGAACAGAAAAGAAAGCCCAGAAGTGAACCCACGCTTTTATGGGCAATTGATTAATGACAAAGAAGGCAAGAATATACAGGAGGAAAAACAGCCTCTTCCATAAATAGTGTTGGGAAAACTGGAAAGCTACATGCAAAAACAATCAAACTATACTACTACTTTCTTATACCACATACAAAAATAAATTCAAAATGCATTGAAGGCCTAAATTTAACACCTGAAACCATAAAACTCCTAGAAGAAAATATAGGCAGCACATTCTTTGACATCAGTTTTAACAATAATATTTTATTTGTCAGGTAAGGGAAATTAGTAAAATAAACAAATGTGACTACATCAAGCTAAAAAGCTTTTGTACAGCAAAAAAATGATCAATAATAACAACAAAAAAAAGGCTGCCTACTGAATGGGAGAAGATATTTGCAAACGGTATATCCCACGAGGGTTTAATATCCAGAATATATAAAGAATTCATACAACTCAACATCAAAAAACCAAACAACCCAATTAAAAACTGGACAGGGGACCTGAATAGACATTTTTCCAAAGAAGACAGATGGCCAACAGGCACATAAAAAAATACTCAACATCATTAATTATCAAGGAAATGCAAGTCAAAACCACAGTGAACAAACACTTATTACACTTGTCAGAATGGCCATTATCAAAAAGACAACAAATAACAAGTGTTGATAGGATGTGGAGCAAAGGAAATCCTCGGGCACTGTCGGCAGGAATGTGAATTGGTGAAGCCACTGTGGAGAACAATATGGAGAATCCTCAAGAAATGAAGTTATGGTCCAGCAGTGTCTGTCCTTAGTATTTATCCTAAGAAAATAAAAACATGAATAAAAATGATACATGTACTCCTGTGCTCGTTGCAGCATTGTTTACAATAGCTAAGATATGGAAACAACTGAAGTGCCTATCAATAGGTTAACAGATAAAGATGTGGTACACACACACACACACACAGACATTGAAATATTACTCAGCAATAAAGAATGAAATGTTGCCATTTGCAGAAACATGCCGTTTCACTTAGCATGATGAAATAAGTCAAGGGAAGACAAATACTGTATGTCTTCACTTGCGTGTGGAATCTAAAAAACAAAACAAATATAACTAAACAGAAACAGAGTCACAGATACAGAGAACAAACAAATGGTTGACAGAGGAGAATGGAGGGGGAAGAAGAGAAATAGGTGAGGGAGATTAAGAGGTGGAGACTTTCAGTTACAAAATAAATGAACCATAGGTATGAAATATACAGTGTGGGTAATGTAGTCCAGAATTTTGTGAAATCTTTGTATGGTGACAGATGGTAACTAGACTTATCATGGTGATCATTTTGAAATGTATAAAAATACCAAATCACTATGTGTATACCAGGAACTAACATGGTATTGTAGGTCAGTTATACTTCAAAAAAAAAAAAAAAAGCAAATCCATAGAAGAGATCAGATTTGTGGCTACAAGAAGTGGGGGGTTGGGGAAGGGGGAATTGAATGAAAGTAATTGAAAGGTACAGATTTCTGATTATAAGGTAAATAAATACTAGGGATGTAATGTACATTATGTTAAAGATAATTAACACTGCAGTAAATTATATATATAAAAACTGTTAAGAGAGTAAATCCTGAGTTCTCATTGCAAGGCTTTTTTTCTACTTTAATGTTAGATCTATATGGTAATCACTTCATGACATATGTAAGTCAAATCTTTACACACTACACCTTAAACTTATATAGTACTTTTATATCAAGTTTACCTCAATAAAACTGGAAATAAAAAAGAACAACCTTTGGACAAAGAAAAACTGAATTTTAAAATTTTTTAAAGAAAAGAATAGAATGTAATATGCAAAAGACATGAAAAAATCTATATTAGAAGACATCGAGATGAAATTTCCAAGTAATAAAACTAAAAAGATTTTACACTTTAAAGAGCATATCTATAGTGAGGAGTCTATAAAGATTTTATATCCCAGTAAAGACAGTATAGGGAAAAAGCAGTTAAGTTTGATATTAAAATGTAGGCTAATTTAATTATCTGCATTAAATTATAGATAAATTAGTTTAAAATGTAGACAGTTGGTTTTTTAAAGACAAAAATGATATCATGCCAGTTTTGTGGGAAGCAGTTTGAAAATATCTTTGAAAATAATTTTGATAAAGTCCAGTAGGAGGACTTTATCCTATGTGTCATGTGTGTGTAAAATCAGTAGAATCATATGTGTATAAAATTTTGTATATAAAAATGCAATTATTTATTATACTATTGTTTGTGATAGTAAACTATTGGAAATGATATAAATACCTGTTGGGGGCCAGAGTGAGGTACTCCGCCCATGGCAAAGGTCATGAGGAAGGAGGCTCGACATATGCAAAGGCAGGATCGAACCTCAGAAGTCCCCCTGGAAATCCTTGAGCATCTACCCCCATAACCAGAGCCTGCTTGACAGGCTTGTCCGGCCACATGTGATTGCTCACAGCCTCCCAACCGTGAGAGGCACGAGATGCTTTAAACCTTCTAAAAACAGGTTCCTTAGAAAAGTTAGAAAACTATTAGTATAAGTATAATGGGCTGATTAGAAATTGTATTGGTGAAGGGTTTTTCATTTGTTGAGCCAATGTTTGTTGCTAAGTCTCCATATCCCCTGCCCTTACACACATTAATGAATATATAGAAGAAATAAGTATTAACCTTTGATATTAATCATGTTAGACCTTAGGCTAAGTAAATTCTTTCCTTAACTAAAACCCACTACACCCTCACCCTATAGGAATGTAACTTTATTTGGGTGGCGTCTGTTTTAAGAATAATCACCCCTGGAGGAATAAGTGTCCTGGTTGACTGACCGCTGTCATAAGGAGAGGGTCATAAATTGTCAGCAGGCCCCCTGGCCAGAAGATGATGTAACGCCCCTAAGACCTCTGTATACATTTGTATGAAGCACCTGACTTTGATAAAAGTCAGGACTGCTGACCCCTCGTGACTTTTGCATAACATCTCAGTGTATAAAAGTAGACCATGGAAAATAAAGAATTGGGATCAGTTTCTCGAAATACTGGTCTCCCCATGTCGCTCTCTCTCTCACTCTGGTTGAGTCTCCATCTGGAGCGCGGAACCCGCCATGCTTACTAATTATGCCTGGGCTTCTAAGATCCGACCGGGGAGGCCTCAGCGTCTCCTCTCCTTCGGGAGAACGGAAGGACGCCTGCGGCCTACGTAAGTGGTGCAAACTTCTTGTCTTGAAGTTTTATTGGTCTCCCGCGTAAACCAAGCTA
Organism: Bison bison bison; assembly: GCF_000754665.1. NCBI lineage: Eukaryota > Metazoa > Chordata > Mammalia > Artiodactyla > Bovidae > Bison > Bison bison. The sequence continues at coordinate 9,263,801 of NW_011495026.1, read as the reverse complement.
CTCAGCCTCTTTTCTCCACTGAATTTTCCTACTGAGCTATCTTCATCCTATTACTCTTTATATCTTTGATAAAATATTTAAATAAATAGGTCGCCAACGCCATCCCTGCTTCGAATACCCTGGATCAGCCGGGGCTGGTCCCCGGCAAATACCCATTTGTTGGAGACCAGCTAAATAAATTATGACAATTCACACACTACAATAGGTAGTCATTAACCAGAGTGAGGCGGATATTTGCATAATAATAATACAAGCTTCCCAAGATGTATTTTAAGGAAGGTGTGGAAGAGAGGATATAGAACTGCTGTTCATGTAATAATATTTACTTGCATTTACCTGTTTTCACATACGCACCCCTGGAAGGACCCACATGCTAAGTCCCTTCAGTTGTGTCCAACTCTGTGCAACCCCGTAGACGGCAGCCCACCAGGCTCCCCCATCCCTGGGATTCTCCAGGCAAGAACACTGGAGTGGGTTGCCATTTCCTTCTCCAATGCATGAAAGTGAAAAGTCAAAGTGAAGTCGCTCAGTCATATCCGACTCTTAGCAACCCATGGACTGCAGCCTACCAGGCTCCTCTGTCCATGGGATTTTCCAGGCAAGAGTACTGGATCGGGTTGCCATTGCCTTCTCCGGGAAGGACCCACAAGGAAATGACAAAAGTGTCCGTTCCCAGGCAGGAACTGAGTGTCACATATACGGGAGTTTTTTACTCTATACCTTTGAGTTCCTTTTGAAGCTGATGCCATTTAAATATGTCATATTTAAATTTATTAAAATTTATATCATTAAAGAAATAGAGAATTCATCTGAAACAACAGGAAGCAAAATTGGCACAGTTGCAAGTAATCTGTGATGTAGAGGACAAGCTTGAGAAAAATCACGCAGAGAAAACAGAGAGACCATCCAAAGACATATGGAGGGCATATCACCAAGTTTCAACCTACAAATAATCAGTATCACCAAAGTATGTGTATTAGGGTCCTAACTGTAAAGAAAAAGCTATGCCTACCAATTACCTTATATTTGTATGTGTAACTATCTCCTTATGTATGATTGTCTCCTCATCATCAACAAAAGCAGCGCTCACCACGTGCCAGTCACTGTGAGTGCGGTAAGTGCTCTATAATGCTACTGTTAAGCTTCCCAGCAACTCCGGGAGGTAGGCAGTTACCTGCACGGTACAGACGGGATTCCAGGACACTGAGAGCTCAGTTTCTTGCCCCTAGGTCACGCAGTAAGTGGTAGAGCGAAGATTTGTGCCCAAGCAGTTTGATTCCCAAATCTGCCTTCTCAACTACTAGGTCACAAGACCTCCATGTCATATAAAGAAAACTGTTTGGGAGGATAAGCAACAATCAGTTAATATCTGGAGATTAAAACTGTTGGGAATTTCTATTTTCTGTATTAACATGTTTATATCCTTTAAAATTTTATAATAAAGTACCAGTTTTGTAGTTAAAAAAAAAAAGCTATAAATTGAAGAGAGTGTATAAAACACTAATATGAGACTGCTCTGCTCTCCCTACTCACTCTTAGCAGCAGAAGTTTTCTAAGGAACCTTTTTTTTTTTTTTTAAGAAATCCACAGAACCCATAACACACTTCTTTCAAGTCCAGTATTTAGGGTTCACCCTGATGCTTTTGATCTCTTAGTGAAGTTCTCTGATTGCAGATAAATAATGTTTCCTTTGCTCCCGGTGGCCCTCTTAAAAACAGAGTATGCTGGGGTTCCTTGTTTTCAAACCTACAGTTGCCCACCAAACCACTGGGCTCTGGCTCCTCCACAAATGTGTTTAGTTGGTCCCTGCTGCTGCTCTTCTAATCACCATGTCAGCTTTAAAATTCTAGCCTGGATATTCTGGTCCTCTCTGCAAGGATTACTATCTTTCTCATTTCAGTTCAACAATACCAGCATATCTTAGTTTAGGCTGCTATATCAGAAGGTATTTAATTCTATTATTAATAGAGACTTCTCACAGTTCTGAAGGCTGGGAAGGCCAAAATCAAAGTGCCAGCAGATTTGCTGTCTGCTGGGAGCTTGCTTGCTGGTTCAGAGCCTGCCTGTGTGACCTTCCCACCATGTCCTCACCTGGCAGAAATGGCAAGATATGTACCTGGGGTCTGATTTATAAGAGAGCTTTACCTTCATGACCTAATCACCTCCTAAAGCCCTCACCTCCTAATACTATCTCATTGAGGATTAGGATTTCAGTTTATGCATTTTGGGGAGATACATTAAGTCTGTGGGGGAGCTTCCCTGATGACTCAGTGGTAAAGAACCCACCTGCCAATGCAGGAGACACAGGGTCGATTCCTGGGTCAGGAACATCCCCTGGAGAAGGAAATGGCAACCCACTCCAGTATTCTTGCCTGGGAAATCCCATGGACAGAAGGCATATATATTATATATCTATAATATATATTATATATGTCATCAGTACTAATCTATAATATAAAAATTCCATGGACAGCGAGCCTGGCAAACTATAGCCCATGGGGTTGCAAAGAGTTGGACATGACTGAGTGACTAACACAACACACACACACACACACACACACACACACCTATACTATATATTATATATATCATCAGTACATATATAACAGTATACACTATTATATACATGCATACATACACACACACTAGATGTTTAGCATGTTAATAAGGGACACACATAATTGAGTCTTTGAAATTTAAGCTTTTCACCATGACATTGTTTGAATAGCTATGTTCCTTATATCTTAAGACTTCTAGTGTTAATGGCATTTTTCTCTTTCATGACAATGGGATATATTTAGTAAGGCATTAAGGCTTATGTATATAACATTTTAAATTATTAAGAATGAGCAGTTATAAAAATCTTAAGAGCATCTTGATGTCTCAAGAATCTAGATCTCTGTCTAGAGCCTAGATCACATTAACAGTTAAGATGATTATAGAATTAACAAATTCAACTTGTTACTGGTATCCATCAGGTTTATTTAGATGTAAGAACTCCTATATGCGGGCATACAGTGAAAAACAGATATGATGAGATGTAACTGTAATAAATGTAGTTATCATAACAGCGTCTATATATCTATGTGGAATGAGGATTCCAGCTTGAATTTAGAGTATGTCGACAGTTTTCTTGGCAATTCCCACCCTCTCCCACTGTTGAATTATCAGGAATCCATGGAGAGCTTGGCTTGAAACAAAGCCAGTCTCCCAAACATGCCCAGACATGTTGGAACAATGTGTGTTGCCCAAAGATTAGAAATGGTGAAAGGCCATGGGACTGAAAATAAACTCCAGTTGGCCTAGTTTCCTGAGGATTTCAGCCTAATGAGTTAATCCGGTAATCTGCCCTTTTAATTTATTCTTTTAATTCTGAAATCTCTTGCTTATTTAGTCATCTGACTACTAGGAATTACTTTTGAAGTATAATATTACAAGAAGACAAAAACCAGAAGTAAGTATTATACACAGGATTTCCTGTTTATAGATTTGCAAAATACTTTAGAATCCTAATTAAATGACTAATGGGGGTGAATACAATATATCTAAACAACGTACTCACTAAAAGCTTCTACACAAATGCGTTGGATAGCTTGTTCCAATGTCTGACTCAGAAGAAAATATTCTAGTGCACTCATGTACATGGAGAAGAATGCTGACGGTAGATGGATGCAATCGTTGGGAATGAAGTGGCAGTGTTAACACTTCATTAAAATGATTTCATCAAAAATATAAGACAGAACGCTGAAATGCTTCTTAATTTTAATCATTGATTTACTTATTTTCGCTGTGCTGGGTCTTTGTTGCTGCACGGGGTTTTTCTCTAGTTGCGGAGAGTGGGGCCTATTCTAGTTGTGTGCGGGTTTCTCTTGTTGCGTCTCACAGGCTGTGGAGTGTGCTGGTTCAGGAGTTGTGGTCCCCGGGCTTAGGCTTAGTTGCCCTGTGGCATGTGGAATCTTCCTGGATTAGGGATTGAACCTGTGTCCTCTGCATTGGCAGGCAGATTTTTAACCACTGAACCACTAGGAAAGTCCCTGGGATGCTGATGTTTTTAAAATTTTATTTTTAATTGGAGGATAATTGCTTTCCAGTGTTATGTTGGTTTCTGCCACACATCAACATGAATCAGCCATAGGTATACATATGTTCCCTCCCTTTTGAACCTCCCTCCCACCTCCCACCCTAATGCTGAAATTTTTAAATGATAGCATGTGCTGCTGTCAAACTGTCTAGTGACACCACTCAGTTTCTCTTTCCTTGTAATGTCAACTTCAATTTTCTGTTCTGTTTTTCTACCAGTTTTTGAAAATAAATATGTAAGAAAATCACCAAAAATAAACTTGTCATCATTTTCATCTTTCTAACCTCTAATAAGTATTGACTACTTCCCTTTTGTACAGTAATTCTGACATGTGGAACAAAGAGATTTTCTGATTCTTAATAGAAGTAACAATGTTATAGCTTTTTGCCTTCTCATACTGTAAAAAAATTATGGTTTTCCAATAGTCATATATGGATGTGCATGTTGGACCGTAAAGAAAGCTGAGTGCCAAAGATTTGATGCTTTGGAACTGTGGTATTGGAGAAGACTCTTGAGAGTCCCTTGGACTGCAAGGAGATCCAACCAGTCCATCCTAAAGGAGATCAGTCCTGAATATTCATTAGAAGGACTGATGCTGAAGCTGAAACTCCAATACTTTGGCCACCTGATGTGAAGAGCTGACTTGTTGGAAAAGACCCTGATGCTGGGAAAGATTGAAGGCGGGAAGAGAAGGGGACAGCAGAGGATGGGATGGTTGGATGGCGTCACCAACTCGATGGACATGAGTTTAAGCAAGCTCTGGGAGTTGGTGATGGACAGGGAAGCCTGGCGTGCTGCAGTCCATGGGGTTGTAAAGAATCGGACATGACTGAGGGAGTGAATGAATAGAAGTAACAATACGAATTTCAGTGTTTGGGGATTATTGTTTTTTTCTTGAAATCATAATCTTTTGCACTCTTTCCAGGAATTACTATATGATAGTTTCTAATCTGATTAAGACTGTTTTTTATCAGTATGCAGAAAATTCAAAGAAAATTACTATTCAGTACCAATTATCAATAAAAAAGAAAAGGAGAAATCCGTAGTTTTCTTTTTTCTCCCTCCTCCCTGCAACCTATAACATATATGACAAGAAGTTTCTTAAAGCATTTGAAGAAAAGAAAACTTTTTAAAAAAGAGAGAAGAAAGAGGAGAAAATGGATACTGTTGAAGTTTGGAAGATTCTTGAATTTGATGAAGTTGTAATAAGAACAGTTTAAGAGAATACAGAATTTAAAAGCAGTTTAAATGTTGGAAAACAAGTAGCAACATGAAGTTATTGTTGGAGCATGCTGCTGCTGTGTCACTTCAGTCGTGTCCGACTCTCCCCCTTCCCTGGGATTCTCCAGGCAAGAACACTGGAGTGGGTTGCCATTTCCTTCTCCAATGCATGAAAGTGAAAAGTGAAAGTGAAGTCACTCAGTTGTGTCGGACTCTTCACGACCCCATGGATGGCAGCCTACCAGGCTCCTCCGTCCATGGGATTTTCCAGGCAAGAGTACTGGAGTGGGGTGCCATTGCATATCCCAGTGCTAATTCCTACTTTCAGAGCAAATCAAAAGTCTTACAGTCCCTTATCTGACCTGCTCTACTCCAGCTTCAGTTTTGTGGTATATCTTTTCCCAAGATAAATAGCTGTCACCACATGAACATTTTTTTAGATTTTCCAGATTATTTTTCTTGTTGCCCAGTTACAAGGATAAGCAAGTTATTTCTTCTGGGTTCTATGTCAAAACTCTTACTAGTAAATAGGATTTTGTAAAGCTCAGAAAGACACTGTACATAAATGTACTTTAAAATGCACAAAGAATCATACAAATATAAGTCAACATCATTACCAAAATGATTTTGTAATATGTCTTTTTTTTCCTTTTCTTTTTCCTTTTTTCTCATCCTATTTTTATTTTATGAATAATCAACACTGCTTTATTGAAATTATAATATTATTCAGTTAGGTTCAGAATGTCAAGCATTTTTGGTTTTACCTTTCAGTAAAACTAACAAACATACTCCACCTTGCAAATTTTTACTTTAGATTGAAGGTGATAGTATGTTAAAAAAAAAAAAAAAAAGATTAGAAAACACAATCTAAAAATATTGGGGCTTCCCAGGTGGCCCGGTGGTAAAGAACGTACCTGCCAAGATAGGTGACACGGGTTTGATCCCTGGATCAGGGAGATCCCCTGGTGAAGAAAATGGCAACCCACTCCAGTCTTCTTGCCTGGGAAATCCCATCGTCAGAGAAACCTGGTGGGCTACAGTCCATTGGGTTGCACAAGAGTTGGACACGACTTAGCGACTAAACAACAACAGCAACAGAGTTGTTATTTTCTAAAAAGTAGTTTTTCTTCTCGGTTTTCAATGATTAACCAGCTGCCTTGGTGGTGGTGGTTGTCATCAAAACTGTCATTGAAGTAAAATTCCACAGCTTGGTGTGTAGCCGTTAGCAGTCTCGTACTTCAAGGTAATTCAAGTGGTTACAAAGGTCATTCAGGGGAAAGAAATCAGTGGTCATAATAAATTATTCCTTTCCTTAGTGTTTATAAACAAAGATCTCTGGGAAACACAGTCTGTGCAAAAGAAGGCAGAGAAAGCAAGACAAATTGTCAGACTGGCTACAGACACAGAAAATACGGTCTGTGTTCAGCCTGTCGCACTCCTCAGGGGTTCTGCTTAGACCAGCACTACAGTAAGAACACACTTTGTATATTAAACACGCAAGAAGGCAAAGCCAAAGCCTGAAATGCAGTCCACTTCCAGTAATCTGCATTTTTTTTTCCTGGTTTATCACATAATGTTTTCTCTCAGATAGGAGATCTGGCTGGCTTCGCTGCTACTTCCCCTGACTATTGCTTTAGTGTTTATTATGGTATCATAAGTTATTTTTTATTATTTTCCCAAGTAAAAATAAGAAGGAAAGAAGTAAACCCATTCTTTAAAAAAACATAATACATTACATAGAAAAAAGAAAAAGGGTTCAGAGTGTGGCTCCAGCTCATTCTCTAGAATGGGTAATTATGAGGGGCTGTCAGGTCAGTGAATACTAAACAGAACAGAGACATGTTCATGAATCAGCCCTCGTTCACTGTTAGCATGGGACCTTTAGTTTATCTTTCCTCTGTTTTTGCTCATCTGCATCAGCACAGAAGAGCCAATGACAATAAAAGAATATATCTTCCCAATATTCCTTCCTTTATAGGCCCTTTTTTACTAAAGTTTGGTCATTTTGATCTCTGTACCTTTAAAAACCCATCAGACATAGAAAAAAAAATTATAGTTACCAGGGGGTAAGGAAGGGAGGGATAAATTGTAAGACTAAGATTGACAAGTACACACTGCTATATATAAAATAAATAATAACCTACTGTATAACACAGGGGACTCTACTCAATGCTCTGTAATGGCCTATATGAGAAAAGAATCCAAAAATGAGTGGATATATGTATAACTGATTCACTTGGCTATACACTTGAAACTAACACAGCATATTAAATCAACTATGTGCCAATAATTTTTTTTAAATGCCATCTGAATCTACATGGAGACTGAATACTGGCAGAATATGCTTCCCCAAAATATGCCTTTGAGCATAAAAATTATTTCTTGCTAAAGGTGCCTGAAAAACAGCAGGTACAAGAAGGGTGCTCTGACTTCCCCTTTTCTTCCTGAAAGCAGAAGATAAAACTCCCTTGTGAAAGATGCCCTCACTGTACCGGGAGGAAAGGGACACTCTTATCACCAGAGATGGGGAGTGGAGGCTGAGAGAACTCTGGACAAACAGACCCTATTAAAATGACTCTGATTTTCCTTTGCTCTCCCCATAGATTTTATTTATTTTCCCACAACTTTCTCTCTTTGTTCAACCTAGTATATAAACACTTAGACCTAGCCCCTTCTTTGGGTATTCAGCTTCAGCTTAAGCATCAGTCCTTCAGATGAATATTCAGGGTTGATTTCCTTTAGGATTGACTGGTTGGATCTCCTTGCAGTCCAGGGGACTCTCAAGAGTCTTCTTCAGCACCACAATTAGAAAGCATTGATTCTTTGGTGCTCAGCCTTCTTTATGGTCCAACTCTCACATCCATACATGGAAAAACCATAGCTTTGACTATATGGAACTTTGTTGGCAAAGTGATGTCTCTGCTTTTTAATATGCTGTCTAGGTTTGTCATAGCTTCTTGCCCAAGGAGCAAGTGTCTTTTAATTTCATGGCTGCAGTCACCATCTGCAGTGATTTTGGAACCCAAGAAAATAAAGTCTGTCACTATTTCCATTTTCTCCCCATCTATTTTTCATGAAGTGATGAGGCTGGATGCCATGTTTTCATTTTTTGAATATTGAGTTTTAAGCCAGCTTTTTCACTGTCCTCTTTCACTTTCATGAAGAGGCTCTTTAGTTCCTCTTTGCTTTCTGCCATAAGGGTGGCATCATCTTCATATCTGAGGTTATCGATATTTCTCCTGGCAATCTTGATTCCAGCTTGTGCTTTATCCAGCCCAGCATTTCACATGATGTACTCTGCATATAAGTTAAATAAGCAGGGTGAGAATATACCTGAGAATATATAAAGGAGCCTTGACATACTCCTTTCCCAGTTTGGAACCAGTCCGTTGTTCCATGACTGGTTCTAACTGTTGCTTCTTGACTTGCATACAGGTTTCTCAGGAGGGAGGTAAGGTGGTCTGGTATTCCCTTCTCTTTAAGAGTTTTTCATAGTTTCTTGTGATCAACACAGTCAAAAGCTTTAGCGTAGTCACTGAAGCAGAAGTAATTTTTTTTTTTTAGAATTCCCTTGCTTTTTCTGTGATTCAGTGGATGTTGGCAATTTGATCTCTGGTTCCTTTGCCTTTTCTACATCTAGCTTATATATATCTGAAAGTTCTTGGTTCACATACTGTTGAAACCTAGCTTGAAAGATTGTGAGCATTACCTTGCTAGCATATAAAATGAGTGCAGTTGTGCGGTAGTTTGAACATTCTTTGGCATTGTCCTTCTTTGGGATTGGAATAAAAACTGACCTTTTCCAGTCCTGTGGTCACTCCTGAGTTTTCCAAATTTGCTGGCACATTGAGTGCAGCACTTTCACAGCATCATATTTTAGAATTTGAAATAGCTCAGTTGTAATTCCATCACCTCCACTAGTTTTGTTCGTAGTAATGCTTCCCAAGGCCCACTTGACTTCACACTCCAGGATCTGGCTCTAGGTGAGTGACCACACCATCATGGTTGTCTGGTTCACTGAGACCTTTTTTGTATAGTTATTCTTTGTATTCTTGACACCTCTTCTTAATATCTTCTGCTTCGGTTAGGTCCATACCATTTCTTTCCTTTATTGTGCTCATCTTTGCATGAAATGTTCCCTTGATATCTCTAATTTCCTTGAAGAGGAAATTAGGAACTCCCCGATCCTGTTTCTCAAAAGATACTGAGATGTTTTTCAGAGACAGCAGAACAAAACACAAGTCTATGGCCAAAGTCTGCCCAGAGGAGAAAATTTTCACCAAAAATAACACCTGGAACAAAGCTCCTCTCCAGGGAGCAGAAGGACTGAGATAGGACTAGAACCTGAACCATTTCAGAAGCAAAGGGTCCTGAGGGAGGGCACACAGGTTGTTGTACCCCATGTCAGTCAGTCGTTGGTTCCCTGGTTGGGGTGTGGTGTGTGTAAGTGTGTGGTAACCTCCCATGCAGTTTTCGACAGTTCCCTGACAAGGGCAATTTCTGGAGAAGGGCAGATCCATAAGCTACTATCAGCCGACAGTCACAACAGTTGAGGGTGGAGTACTGGTCAGGAAGACGGCATGGGGTGGGGCCAGTGGTGTCTAGTAGAGAGGGCTTCCAAGGCATCCAGGTGTTGGCCATGGTCCTGGATACCTGGTCTTCTACAGTCTGTCATCTAGCACTCTCCTTTATCAGCACTTACTCACCTAGTGGTGTACAGATACACCATCTGTGTGGTCTTCAGGTGGCCATCATCAACTGAGATCTGGCTGAGAATTCAGCTGGTCCCCAGGTGTGGCCAGTGCTGCAGCCCCTTCGGGTCCCAGCCCTGGGACCCTCCTCCCCCCTCCTCCCTCCCTCTGTCTCTCACTCACTCACTGTCTGAACCCTCTCGCTGCTCCAGGACCGGGAAGCGCTGACTGCACTCCACACCTTCCTGGGTGAACAAGGTGAGTGAGGCTACCCCGGGCCTTGTGTGAGTCTCAGGCAGGAGCTTTCTGCCACCCAGGGCTACAGCTTAGGGCAGGAGGCTTCCTGGTCTTGGCCTTTTGAAAAATAGATTCTCTTCGGCTTCCCTCTGGGGGCTCAACCCCTAAGGAAGCATGGGATCGCGTGCCTTCTCTGACCTAACTCTGAGCTGCTTTCCTCCCCTCCTCCTGTGCAGTGCTTTTCTAGTCTTTGGGTTGGTAGGTTCTTTATATCTTTTCTGTTAAACTTCATTGGGAGATTTTTCTATTGATACTTAACACTATCTTTTTGGAACAACAACAACAACAAAAAATCCTTTTCTCCCTCAAAAAACCCTGATTTTTTTTTTTTTCTTTCAAAACTATTGTCTCAGCTCTGGGTTTCAAAAGTTTATTCTTAAAACAGAAAAGCTGGACAAGAACATTTTTTGGTTTTGCATTCCCGCCTTAATAATGCTGATCCTCCCTGAGGCAACACATGCCTCTGACTAAATAATAGAATCTTTGAACCAAGGAAGATTTCAGAAGAGGACACCACCTCAGCCCGGCCACCGGGAGGGAACTACAAGACCAGAGGCATGGGAAAGTGGGGCCTGGCTTAGAGGCCCTGGAAGCATAAGGAGTTTGCTACAGAAGAGGAAGCCTGCCAGAAAGACAAAGGCAAAGGAATGTGGAAAGAAATCAAGATGAGTTATTAGAGGTTTCTGGTTTCAGGCTCCATAGGGGAATCCCTAGATCACTGGGCCTGACCTGAGGCTGCCCTTCCTAGGGCATGTCCGGACTTGCAAGGTCTGGATTCTGGAAAAGAGGATAAGACGGAAAAGAAAGAGAAACCACCGTGAATTTGTTCAACATATTTAAAATAGACAACAGTGAATATTGGGCCTTGATCTAGGTACACAAACAGCCTAGGTGTCTACTACTAGAGAGGAATTTAAAAGACATAGAATGTAGTTCAAGATATGTCAGAGCTAGATAAAAGAGTCATGTAGAACCAGTAAAGGAAAATACAAAGTATAAGTTTTCTTCATTGTAGAAAACTCAGATGAAGAGGGAATACTGTTCTGATTTTCAAACTAGAATTAATGGTATTGGGTCAGGGCAGGCTGCCCCCAATTGTGCCAAAGGGGCATACTGATCATTTTGAATTTAAGTTACTTAAGAAACAGCCCGTCTAGGAAGGACACTCGGACCTTCCTCTGTCTTCCGTGAAAGCTGGAAATAAGTCCCCGCATGAACAGTGCCTTCCCTAACAGCAGGAGACAAGGAGATGTTCTTCTTACCAGAGCAAGGCCAGTGCTCAGAGGCTGCAGAAACAACACTTGTTACTTCACCACCCCAAGTCCAAACTAATGCGTCTTGTCAGCTTTTCACAAATTTATTTTTTCTTTATTTAAAAAGTATAAAAGCTTCATGCCTTGATCATTTTTCCTTATCTTTGAGACCCCCATGGTACAAAATTTAATTTGAATTTCTCCTGTTCATCTGTCTTGTGTCAATCTAATTATTAGACCAGCTGAAAGAACCCAGAAGGGCATGGAAAAATTTTCCCCTCTTCAACAATGGCATGGTTGAAAACAGGCCTAGTAATTTAAGTAAATCATGTAAAAGGTACAAAGTGTATTCCAGACACTTACCAGGGTAAATTGAGGATTGGCCACATAATTCCTCTTGGTTTCTGATATTTGGGTCAAACAAACATTTCCAAACTGTTTTTTAAAGTATTTTTGTCTGTTCATAAATAAACAACAGGATTTGTTTTCTCACTCTTTAGCCTTTTAATTGATAATTTATTATCAATCAATCGTCTCTGAATTGATAATCATATTTATATTTACTGAGACCTTAATATTTGTACTTTACATATAATAACTCATTTAATCCTCACAAAAACTCTGTGAGATGGATTCCCATTTTATAACTGAGGAAAAATTAAATGTTCTGTCCTTCGCACTAAGTGCTTTGTATGTAGTATCTCATTTAATTCTTAAATTAAAAAAATAACTATGGTCACCAAACTTGGGTCTGCTTGCCTGTCATACAGCAAAACCAATCTCATGACACCAGGTGGTGATGAAGGAAAGTACAGCATTTATTTGCAGGGCTCCAAGCAAGGGAAATGGGCAGCTTTCACTCAAAAGACCTGAACTCCCTGTTGGCTTTCAGGCAAGGGTTTTTAAAGACAACCTGTTGGGTGAAGGTGAGAGTTATAGCTTCTGGACTTTCTTCTGATGGACTAGTGGTGAGGTAACAGGGTGATGTTTCAGGAATCTTAATCATCAGCCATCTGGTTCCAGCTGGTCCGGCGTCTAGCACTTGTGTTCAGCAAGTAGTCACCATCCTTCACCTGGACAGAGGCCTTTGTTTCTACAGGACAACTCAAAGATGTGCATCCGATTGTTAGCATGTCTCCTGAGGAGAAACCAAGACTTTTATTGCTGAACTCTTGCTTCTTGACTGCTTTCCCTTTGTTTCAGAATTCCTTCACTTCCCTAATTAGCAACTGCTTGCTCTTTGGAACTGAGGGACAGTCTAGGAGACTAAAGCCTTTTTCTACAAACCAGAAACAGGTGACACAGGGACTTTTGTACCCAGGAGGGCCCTGCAGGGTGCTGCTTGGTTTCAGTCCCCTCTTTTCTTTGATACTCCTCAATCCTGAGTAGAGCAGGGATGAGCCCCAAAAAAGGAAGAAAGTTTTAGATAGGTTGGTCATAAACTCAGCAGGGGAATTTGATTTTAGGGAGGACTCAGTTTTCACTATGAGGTTCTATTATTTTCCCTATTTTGTTGATGAGAAAATAGAGACTCAGATGAATTTGTTTTTGTTTTAAATTTTTATTTATAGTTATTTATTGTTTTCACTTTTGGCTGTGCTGAGTCTTTGTTGCTGTGCATGGGATTTTTCTCACTTCAGAGAGTGGGAACTACTCTCTAGGTGCGATGTGCTGGCTTCTCATTGTGGTGGCTTCTCTCATTGTAGAGCACAGGCTCCAGGGTGTGCGGGCTTCAGCAGTTGTGTCTCATGGGCTCTAGAGCACAGGCTCAGTAGTTGTGGCACACAGGCTTAGTTGTCCTGCCACATGTGAAATCTTCCTGAACCAGGGAAAAACTCATGTCCCCTGCATTGTGACATGGACTGTTAATCAGTGAACCACCAGGGAAGCCCTATGAATTTGTTTTAAGGTGATACAACTAGTAAGTGATGCAGAAAGGATTTAACCCAAGCCTACCTGTTAACCCAAATGTAGTGTTAAAAATAAGGCAGAGTGCTAAATAATTGATGCATTCAAACCATGGTGCTGGAGAAGACTCCTGAGAGTCCCTTGGACAGCACGGAGATAAAACCAGTCAATCCTAAAGGAAGTAAATCCTGAGTATACATTGGAAAAACTGATGCTGAAGCTGAAGCTCCAGTATTTTGGTCACCTAATGTGAAGAGCTGACTCATTGGAAAAGTCCCTGAGGCTGGGAAAGCTTGAGGACAGAAGAAGAGGGTGTCAGAGGATAAGATGGTTGGATGGCATCACCGATGCAATGAACATGAACTTGGGCAAACTTCTGGAAATGACATGGGACAGGGAGGCCTGGTGTGCTGCAGTCCATAGAGTCACAAAGAGTCGGACACTACTGGGTGACTGAACAACAACAATGTTAAAAAGCTAGAAATAATCTGTTCTCCTCTTCCAGGAGAGGGGGACACATTTTCAAATGGAAATTTATATCAGCTTTATGAAGCTAAATTTATGGCCTGTTTTTAGGCAGAAAGAGGAAGGCAGAGTTCTTCCTTTGTCAGCTGCTTCTCAATTGCCTGCAATTCACAATAATCCTCATGAAAAGTAGTATATGGTATATTCTGATTCCCTTCACAAGCAAAAAGAGAGTCAAGAGTGCTTATCATTGGGGCGGCTGCATGGGCATGTGGCCTGTGCAGTCATGCAGAGCCCTGTACTCTGAAGGTCCTGTACTTGGTTCAATGCTCTGCTGTTTCCATCCTGAAATTCGTAGTAATTATTGAACAAGTTTAGGGGAGGGAAAAAAAAATTCCCTCTACCCTTTTGAGTTCTTGGCTAAGTAAATATTAGTTGCTCAGTCCTGTCTGACTCTTTGTGACCCTGTGGACTGTAGCCCACCAGGCTCCTCTGTCCATGGGATTCTCCCAGCAAGAATACTGGAATGGGTAGCCATTCCCTTCTCCAGGGGATCTTCCCAACCCAGGATTTGAGCCCAGGTCTCCTGCATCACAAACAGATTCTTTACCATCTGAGCCACCACAGAAGCTTTGGCTGAGACCCCCTTGTTAATTAAAAAAAAGTTAAGAGAAAAAGCACAGAAGTTTATTAATATGTATACCTCATGTATATACGAGAGATACCCAGAAAAAACAAATAAGTCTCCAGATGACTCTAGTATTCTTGCCTGGAGAATATGTTTAAAAAGTAGAAATAACGTATATATTCAGCAATAAGTAATTAGCTAAGTTAATGGTGAAGTGAAGTGTTAGTTGCTCAGTCGTGTCCAACTCTTTACAACCTCATGGACTGTAGCCTGCCAGGCTCCTCTGTCCATAGGGATTCTCCAGGCAAGAATACCGGAACCGCAGCTCATATTTACATAACAATCCTTACTAAACAAGTTCTGTCTCCCATTTATTTCCTAGTCATCTTCCACAGTTGACTACCCATACAACACCCAAACCCCTTTTCCTTTGCTCCTCCACAATTTATCAACCTTTGTTAAAGTGATACATATTACATAAATCCACAGGTTTAACTACTTATTGGGGTTTTCACTTTTTTTCTGTGAAGCTCCAGTGCATATGAAAATATTAACATCTGTAAAAAAAAAACATGGCTTTTCTCATATCTGTCTTGTGTCAGTTTGATTGTAGGCTCCTAGATACAGAACCTGAGAGGGTAGAAGAATAAGTTTTTTCCTTTCCTACACTTATCAGTATTACATTGCTTGTATGTCTTGCTTTGGGAATAAAAAAAGGCCCTAATAAAGTAATAATAGAAAGGGCATCAACTACAGTGATGGGAGTTTGGGAATACATAACATATAAATATAGGTATACATACACATACATGTATAGCTAGATAATTTTTTTCTAATTGCCTTCCTTCCTTCTTTCTTGTTTAAATAATTTGATCCTAAAGCCAGTAGATGAAATTGAAGAAATGTAAATATCCATACTGAAGAGTGGGTGCTAGTGACCCAGTGCAAGGAGATGGTACCCAAGAAGGAAGAGAAAGGCATTTGCATGGAGTGGGTGGTGGTAGCAGAGTGTGGCACGTGAGCCCATGCAAGGGAAGGACAGCATCCATACCATGGAGGAGCAGCTGCCAGACATGGATGTTGAAGGCAGAATGAGGTGAGGAGGATGTCCACTCAAGGAGCAGTGGGAATGAGAGACATTGGGGGTGGATCCAGCAAACATGCTGAGATAATTGGGGGCCAGGTTTCTCACCGTTAGAAAAAGAGTTTACAAATATGGAAAGGGAGAAAATCAGAATACACCTGTGGTATGTAAAATTAGAGTTGGATATATCAGTGATTTTGTGTTTTTGATAGTATGCCAGTATGTGTATATACATATGTAGATAGATATTCCCTAGTTCTTTCCATTGAGAGAGCCTAACAGCAATGTCATTGCACTAACAGTGAGCATACCTACTGTTCAAATACACTACTAAATACCATTCTCTGCAAAAATTGAAACGAAAAACAAAATTAAAAAACCCCAGAGCTCTTTGAAAATATATTTGACTCTGGGGTTGGGATTGTAGAAGTGTAAGATAAGCCTTGAAAATTTTTGTGTGTGTTCTAGAAAGTAGTGTTCAAAGAATGATGGGATTATGTCAAAAGAACCTGAAAACCAACCTGAATGGGTTCCCACTAGCCAAATCTGGGACAATTTGAGCATCAGTAAGCAGTGATGGAGAAGGCAATGGCACCCCATTCCAGTACTCTTGCCTGGAAAATCCCATGGACGGAGGAGCCTGGTAGGCTGTAGTCCATAGGGTCGCTAAGAGTCGGACACGACTGAGCGACCTCACTTTCACTTTTCACTTTCATGCATTGGAGAAGGAAATGGCAACCCACTCCAGTGTTCTTGCCTGGAGAATCCCAGGGACGGGGGAATCTGGTGGGCTGCCATCTATGGGGCCACACAGAGTCAGACATGACTGAAGTGACTTAGCAGCAGCAGCAGCAGCAGCAAGCAGTGATAGAAACAGATATTATCTACTGAACAAAATAAGCATCCATGAGTTCATACTAATATACATAAATGGATGGATGAGGAGAAGAAGAAGCTTTTCCTTACAGTATCTGATGCCATGTATATAAAATGCTCACTACTAAATGTGGAGGGAATGACAGATTTAGGAAATCAACATTTGGCATCATAGTAAAAAATCTTCCAAGGCTTCTCGACAAAGAATAGAACTTTCAGAGGCAACTGATAAAGGAAAGGTAACTAGACTAGTAAGAGACTTCTTACCAGCAAACTTGATTGAATCAGACAGTTTGCATTTGTATTTACAGATCACTGGAGATATCCCTCTATCAAAGGCAGATCTCATCCACACATGAGAGCAAAGTAAAGAAATTTTGGTGTCTTGCAGAGGCTCCAAAAATATCCTGCCCATGTGCCTTTCTGAGAAAATGTTCCGATCAAATGAAACCCAAATCTCATGACAGGGAAAGTGAAAAGTTCAAGAAACATTGATAAACAAAGAATCTTCTAATATTTGCAATTATATCTAAATGGATAATGACAGTTAACTGGAGATTATGGTGATGGACAGGGAGGCCTGGCATGCTGCAATTCATGAGGTTGCAGAGAGTCGGACATGACTGAGCGACTGAACTGAACTGATACTCTGGTAAAAATTTTGAAACAGGAGAGAGATTCCGGGAGGAAAAACTCAATCACTGTCTGGGATTAAAATCCTATAATTACCTCATACAAACTCAAGATTTAGGCAACACTGGGAGGAAATGGGCAGTTAAATATTCTAGAGGTTTCACTTCAGTGGAAGGAGTGGAGAAGGATTAAACTAATAATACAGGGTGGTAAGAAGGCTAAGTTGTTACTAATTTTTTTGGTACATCAGCATAAATATTATAATAGTTGGGAAGACAACTATTAGTAAAAATGAAAATATACATGTCTGGTAGGAAATGAGCAAGTTGGAGGATATTATTTAATTTTCACATATCCATAGAAATGTAAATATGACTGTTAAAGCCAGGAACATTATGAGTAGCAGATGGACATCCAATTTATGAGTAGAGGAGGAAAAGCTAAAAAGAAACCTTATCAATCTAAGTGAGGAAAAGAGTGAAAAGAAAGTATAAAAATGTACAATAAAATGGAAGAAATAAAGTTAAGTATAAAAATTGTCACGATAAATGTGAAATTCTCCCATCAAAAGGCAAAAATTATCAAGTTGAGTTTGAAAATCAAATTCAATTATATTCTCCATCAGGCAGGGCCTCAGTAAAATGACACATTTGAAACAGGGTAATTTGAGAAAGGTTTACTCTGGAAGCTGTGGGCGGGGAATGGAAGATCCACAAGGCATGGTGTTAGAACTGGGTGAATACCGGCGGGGCTATTACCACTCTGAGGCCCAGAGGGACAAGGGGAGAGTGGGAATTTGGGGAATTGCCAGAATCTGGGAAGAAAGAATCATGTCAAGTTGGACACCCTGCAGGGAGTAATGAGTCTCAGGTGAAGGTCACAGAGGTGACATCACAGGAAAGAGCCAAGAATTAACTTCAGTCTCCTTCTTTCCCTTCCCATTTAGCCAGAGAGCAAGGGAAGAAGTTGGTGTGGTCCCTCCAAGTCAGCCTCCTTGCAGGGACCAGAAAGATGAATGGTGGGTCCAGAGAGGCAAGCAGGCCAGACACCTGCCACCTATAACATTTACAAAAACCATACTTAAATTAAAGCAGTGCAGAAAATGTTGAAGAAAGGTACGTAGCTGTAACAGGATACTGATAGGACTTTTTCTATTATCTACAAGTTGTGGGATTTAGGCTGGACCCAAAGCTAGGGAGCTATGAGCTCCCTACATGAGAGATTACATGTTCTCCCACAAGAGAAGTATCTGGAAGTCGAGCTGCTAGAATATCCTCCCAGGACTTACTAATGGGCACACCAGCTAGTACCCTCTTCTTCCCAGTCTATGTAAAGGGAGATTTAGGGAATGGGAACAGTGATTTTTAGGCCTTAAGGAAAGCAATATTCCTGGAGATAAGAACTTGAAGAGATACACAAAGGTTGTAAACTAGGTTACTTGTGTCCAGTTTCTTGACTGGATACTTGCTGAGTTGCAAAACACACAGGTCTAATCAGGTGATGCCACCAAAGTAGTGAATAGTCAGAGAGTCCTTGCAAGAGTAATGTGACCTCCTAAAGCATAGGTCATGCCAGAATGTGGACACTGTGTCTCCTTCTGGCCTGGAGAGCCTTGAAAATGGCCATTGAGTGAACCCTGCCAGCAGGGTCTGTGACTGGAGCAGTGTAAGAGAGGGCATACACCAATGAGCAAATACAAGGAGGGAGCACAAGTAGGACTGAGGTCTTAGGCTCGTGGAATGTGGATGAAGTCTTTTTTGTAGTCATCTCTTTTGCTGTCATACAGTTGCTTAAGTCTTCAGCAATGAATGAAATCAAAGGCTTAAAACAGAGACATAAATGGGTGTAAGTAGAAGAGACAACCATTAGACAACCCTTGAGGAATTTTGCTTTAGAGGGAAGCAGAAAATGGGGTGGTGTCTAAAATGGGCTGTGGGGTCAAGGGAAGGGAGGGGCTTTTATGAAGATATAAAAAGAGCTACATATTTTTATGCTGATGGGAATGATCTGTTAGAGAGGAGCAAAAGTGATGCTGGAGCAAAGCCCTTCAGTAAGGGAGAGGAAATGTGACCTCCTCAAGTGGAGGTAAGCAGGGACAGGCCAGCAGCCACATGGAGAATAGGGGCGGAGATACAGGTAGGTTGGCTGTTTGATGGTGCGAAGTTGAGGAAATTCTATTCTGATTGATTATATTACCTTCAGTGAAATAAGCAAAATGATGAATCAACTAAGAATGGGGTTTTTTGGAAGTTTTGAGATAAAAAGTGAAGTATTAAATGGTCTCAGAAATTGAAAGAGTTAAGGGACCAAGACAGTATGGTAGAATTTCCTGAGAAAACGGAGGATCTTGGGTAATAGGTCTTATTGACATATCCCACTGCAAGACAACCTGTCTCAAGTACATGATATCAATGCCTTGAACACACAGTCTTTCTTTTTTTCTGTGTCTCTTAAAGAACCCAGTTTCAGTTCTATAAATTGCTAGTATCCTCCTTTTTCATTTTATATGTGAACAATGATGTTGAAAGTACACTCGAGAGCAGCTGTCTTAAAGTATCAGCTTACATCTACTCTTTCAATGTTTTATCATTATACCAGAACATCTTCTGCAAACAGAATAATCTGACCCTAGGCACTGACACCATCACCCATCAGAAACCATGACCTATGATTTACGGGTGTGAATTAGATCGTAGACTCTCGAGAACTGACACCCCTCAGCAACTGCAAAATGAAGAAATCTGTATCATTTTGCTTGGGATGAGTGATGTAGGATTTTTTTTTTTTTAACGTAATGGCTCTAAGAGAAGACAAGGCCACACAAATTGCATGACTAACTCCTCTCAAAAGTTTGATATTTTTTTGCAGCCTACACGCTGATGTCATTAACAGTACTTAATACCAGTGAGGTGGATATGATTGCATAGTGGAATTTATTCTAAGTGGATCAGGAAATGAGGGAGAGAAATGAACATATTAAAAGGAAAACCAAATTTAAATACTTAAAATAATTGACCAAGAAAAATGATCGGTGTATATTTTATCTTTTGTTTCTTTAAAAATATGTGTTGTATGGAAATTGTGATGAGCGGAAAAGAACAGTTCAAAGGTACAGGTACCTAACTGGGTTTTCCTGTCAATTTCCCCAAATATCTAGCTCATAGGCGCCTCTATGGTTCACCTCTGCACAGATGAAAATCTTTCTTTAACAGACTAGAAGGCAGAATTCTGAATATTTATAGCCTGAAGTTACTGTCTGTGAATCTGGTAGCTTAGACCAGAGAATGTTGTTTTGAACACTGGTGATTTAGGCACTTTCCAGATAACATTTAAATGACCGTTTCTAAGCACTTGCCAAACTTGTGAAAAAATTTAAAAATCTAAATTAAATCAGTAGTGAACTGACATTTTTTGCATGCCAAGGTAATGCCCGAGGTGATACCCAAAGTGAATGTGGAAAAAGAGGGATGCTCATCCTGCTCTCAGGAAAAGTCTGAACTGACACAGCTTTTTCAAGCAAACTTGATCAAATGTTCTCCAAAGTCTTAAAACGTTCATTTATTTAATCAGAAGTATTTATTGAGTGTCTTCTATATCAAGTGCTAGAAATTATTTTCTATCAGTAAGTGAGTAAACATTACACAGATAATTACAAGGGCAATGGGCCCTGTGAAAGAGAAATCAAAAGGACCTGAGACCAAAGTATTAGTCCTGAGAAAGTAATTAGAATTATACAGTTACATATAACCTAAACAAGGAGAACTACTTATATGTTCACAAGCAAGGGATTAAATAAATTATTGTATATCCATGCAATGGAATAATGTGATGGAAATAAGAGTAAATTTACAGAAAAATACCTAATGACATGACAAATGCTTATTTCATACTGTTAATGGAAAACACTATAAAAGTGTGCTATAAAAGTGTGTCCAGTATGACCCAATTTGGTGAAAACTAAACAAAACTATTTCTCAATCTCGATCCTTATCCGTCACCTATGAAAGATATACCAGAAAATACTACCAATGAAAATTGCTGGCTGGGGATATTAGAGCAATACCTTCTTCTTTGTGCTTATCTTCATGAACATTCTTGTAGTTTGTAAGAAGTAATAATAGTGAAGAAGTCTAGAATTGGGCACGGGATAAGTGACATTTGAGAGAGAAGACCTAAGGAAAGTATTATTCAACCACTCTTCTAAATTACCCAAAATCTGTTCTTGTGTTAAATTAGATCAACAGAATACAGTATTCCTGAAATACATTTTTTAAATCCCCTCCAGAAATGCTTTCACCAAGTTATAATTGAATGTTGAACCCAACTTTATTAAGGCAATCTGAAGAACATTTTCTTTCCTTTTTTGTGGTGAACGGAAGTGCAGCGTTTATTATAAGGTGCCAAACAAAGAGTCCAGGACAGTTAGTGCTGGAAGAAACCAAACTCCCGTATAGGTTTCAAGAAAGCAGTTTTTTAATTGGAGTTTGTTTGATTTGCAATGTTGTGTTGGTTTGTGCTGTACAGCGGAGTGAATCAATTATATATATAAAATATTATTATTTTATATATATGTATGTATATATAAATATATATTTATATATATTTATATGTATATATATGTATCTATCTATCTCAGTATCTCAACTCTTTTTTTAGATTCTTTCCTCATGTAGGTCATGACAGAGTATTGAGTAGAGTTCCCTATGCTATACAGTAAGTCCTTATCAGTTATTTATTAAGAAAACATTTTTAAAGGCCAAGTGAGGGAGGGTGGTTACAGGGTGTGTGATTAGCTTGTGCGCACTTCTCTGATTGCTGGTGACGGGGTGGTGTCACAGGGGTCAACATTATCAGTCCTTACACTCCAGTAGGCCTGAGGGCTGCACACTCATGTTCATCAAGTTTAACACTGTCTGTTTGGTGGGAGTTTTCACAACTGTAAAACAACTCAGAATACTATTATATAGGGACTTCAGAGAGGAGCTAAAGCAGATGATATAGGGGATGGGCCTGTCCCAGGAAGGTCGCATCGAGTCCTGCTCTGTTACATTCAGTTCAGTTCAGTTCAGTCACTCAGTCGTGTCCAACTCTTTGCGATCCCATGAATCGCAGCATGCCAGGCCTCCCTGTCCATTAAGACTGCATTATGGTTCAACTTCTTCTCTGTCCTACCTATTTTCCTAACTCCTCCATGGTGCTAATCCTAAATGCCCCTCTCCCCCTGCCCCCACCTGCCTCCAAATTCAAGCAGACAAATCTCCATTTGAGAGCCTATTTCAAGGGACCCAGACCCAAGATGCCATCCAATCTGATCTTGTTTCCAAGGTAAGGTTGTATTGCTATAAGCTTCCCTCTTAGAACTACTTTTGCTACACCCCACAGGTTTTGGGTCATTGTGCTCTCATTTTCACTTGTCTCTAGGTATCAGTGATCTATTAGTTGTTTAGTAGCTTATTGTTTAGTCTTCACGTGTTTGTGTTTTTATAGTTTTTTTCTTGTGACCAGTGTTAGTCACTCAGTCATGTCCGACTCATTGTGACCTCATGGATTGCAGCCCACCAGGCTCCTTTGATCATGGAATTTCCCAGGCAAGAATACTGGAGTGGGTTGCCATTTCCTTCTCCAGGGGATCTTCCTGATCCAAGGATGGAACCTGGGTCTCCTGCATTGCAAGCAGATTATTTACTGTCTGAGCCATCAGGGAAGCCTGTCCTCCTATTTTTTTTTTTTTTTTGGTAGTTTATTTCTAATCTCATAGTGTTGTGCTCAGAAAAGATGACTGATATGATTTCAATTTTCTTGAATTTACCAAGGCTCACCTTGTGGCCCAGCATATGGTCAACACTGGAGAATGTTCCGTGTGCACTTGAGAAGAATGTGTAGTCTGCTGCTTTTGGATGGAATATTCTATAAATACCCATTAAGTTGAACTGGTCTAAAGTGTCATTTAAGGCCTTTGTTTTCTTGTTATTTTCTGCTGAATGATCTGTCCATTGATGAAAGTGGGGTGTTAAAGTCCCCCACTATTATTGTGTTCCCATCAATTTCTCCCTTTAGGTTGTTAGTATTTGCCTCACATATTTATGCCCCTCTGTTGGGTGCATATATATTTCAGTTCAGTTGCTCAGTCGTGTCTGACTCTTTGTGACCCCATGAACTGCAGCACGCCAGGCTTCCCTGTCCATCACCAACTCCCAAAGCTTGCTCAAACTCATGTCCATCAAGTCGGTGATGCCATCCAACCATCTCATCCTCTGATGTTCCCTTCTCCTCCTGCCTTCAAACTTTCCCAGCATCAGGGATTTTCTAAGGTGTCAGTTCTTTGCATTAGGTAGCCAAAGTATTGGAGTTTCAGCTTCAGCGTCAGTCCTTGCAATGAATATTTGGGACTGATTTTCTTTAGGATTGACTGGTTTGATTTCCTTGCAGTCCAAGGGACTCTCAGGAGTCTTCTCCAACACCACAGTTCAAAAGCATCAATCCTTCGGGGCTCAGTTATGGTCCAACTCTCGCATCCATACATGACTATTTGAAAAACCATAGCTTTGACTAGACAGAACTTTGTGGGTATATATATTTATAAATGCTGTATCTTCTTGGATTGAACCCTTGATCATTATGTAGTATCTTTCTTTGTCTAAGTCTTTGTTTTAAAGTCTATTTTGTCCAATATGAGTATTGCTATTCCAGCTGTCTTTTGATTTCCTTTTGCATGGAATACCTTCTCCCATCCCCTTACTTTGAGTCTGTAAATGTTACTAGGTCTAAAGTGGGTCTCTTGTAGACAGCATATATACGGGTCCTGTTTTTGTATCCACTGAGCCAGTCTCGGTGGTGCATTTAATCTGTTTACATTTAAGGTAATTACTGATATGTAGGAATGAAAAGAAATTAAGACAGCCCAAAGAGACCTCTGGGATAACATTAAACACACCAACATTCACGTTACAGGGGTCTCAGAAGGAGAAGAGAGAAAGGACCTAAAAGAAAATATTTGAAGAGATAATAGCTGAAAACTTCCTTAACCTGGGAAAGGAAATAGTCAACCAAGTCCAGGAAGTGCAGAGTCCTAGGCTGGATAAACCCAAGGAGGAACACACTGAGACACATAGTACTCAAACTGACAAAAATTAAAGACAAAGATAAATTATTAAAAGCAACAGGAAAAAATGACAAAGAGCATACAAGGGAACTCCCATAAGGTTATCAGCTGATTTTTCAATAGAAACTCTACAAGCCAGAGGGACTGGCACAATATTTTTAAGGTGATGAAGGGGAAGAAACTACAACCAAGAATACACTACCCAACAAGACTCTTGTTCAAATTTGATAGAGAAATTGAAAGTTTTATAGACAAGCAAAAGTTAAGATAATTCAGCACCACCAAACAAGCTCTACAAGTGCAAAAGGAACTTCTCTAGGCAAGAAACACAAGAGAAGGAAAAGACCTACAAAAAATACGCATGAAAAAATTAAGAAAATGATGAAGAACATTATTATAGTTCAAAATATTGACCCTTACTGCTCCTTTTATTTCTTTTTTTCTTTTTTTGGCTTTGCCCCAAAACTGTCTTGTAAATGTCTCCTTAAGATATTAACATTCCATATGTGATGTGTTCAAAGTTCAGAGAAATTATACCCTTTTATCATCTGCACACTAAGCATGTATTAATGAAGCCCAGTTATGGTAACTTTGGGGGCAATTATTTACCTATTGGTTTCTACTAATCACATGATCTTTTATTTTTCTTTTTTTGGTATACCAACAAAACTGATAACCCCGTGGCATATAGGATCTTAGTTCCTTGACTGGGGATTGAACCCATGCCCCCTGCATGGAAGCTCAAAGTCTTAACCACTGGACCACGAGGGAAGTCCCATACTCCTTTCATAAAGAGCCACTGGACAGGTTTTTAAGAGAATTGATTCCAGGAAAGAGGTTACTTTTCACTGAGCTTTTATCAAATAGCACACATTTGAGAATCTTACTTCTTATTGCCTTGTCTGCCACAAACATTAGAGCTAAATTCAGGGATCAATTAACATAAAGATCTAGCTCCTGGTACAACTAGTTTTGTCCTTTTAAGTGACATGTGCTGCTCATTTTTATAATTTTAAGCTCTTCTGTCTTTTAATAGGCAAATTCCCTCAAATTGTCTTTCTAAATAGACATGCAAGGTAGAGGGATGTCCAGATGCTCTATAGTAAATAAACACAAAAAAAGGGAAGTTAGGACTCTTTTGCTCTTTGTACATATCCATAACACTAAAGTTTTAAAATAGTCATCCTTGTAATAGTCAATATGCTTTTCCTAACTTGTTTAGCCTTTTACATGAATAGTGAAAACATTAACTTTATCTCAGCCTCCTTGAATTATAATGGTTTTAAACAATGGCACCCTACTCCCGTACTCTTGCCTGGAAAATCCCATGGATGTCCTCCAGGAGCCTGGTGCGCTGCAGTCCATGGGGTCGCTAGGAGTCAGACACGACCGAGCGACTTCACTTTCACTTTTCACTTTCATGCCTTGGAGAAGGAAATGGCAACCCACTCCAGTGTTCTTGCCTGGAGAATCCCAAGGATGGGGGAGCCTGGTGGGCTGCTGTCTATGGGGTGGTACAGAGTCAGACAAGACTGACGCGGCTTAGCAGCAGCAAACAGAATCTTTACTATAACTTCATTATTCTATTAGTAAACTGTTGGTCAAAACATTAGTTTTTCAGACAGCATATTGTTTTGGAAAGTTTAAATTAATGAAATACATTTTCCTATCATAGAAGGAATATTGAGAGAACATTTGAAACCTTTAAGTCTAGTCAATTCTGGTTCCAGCTTTTTTTTTTTTTTTAATCACTACTCTTTCTTTCTGTATTACTTTTGTGAGATGACTTTAACCTTTAGGAACACTAATTTGGGATGAAATTTCGTATTCTCCTAATGACTAGGGGGTGAAGTGTCTAAATGACCTTTTTCATCTCCAGGGAGATGACTGCTATAGGTCAGGCTTGAGGTCATTGGCTAAAGAATTACAAAGAAAGTCATAGTTTTGGCAGATACAGATAAAGCTACCAGAGATAAAGCTGATGCTTCTGTGATGAAAGAGAAAAATATTAATCCTCTCCTCTGAGCATAAATAAACATTGGCTATAATCAGCCAGGTTTGGTGGTTTGGAGTTTAAAATATTTCTAAATTTGATACACATTACCATATGTGGTCAGGTTAAAGTTATTGATGTCTGGGAACATTTCTGGGAAAACAGAAATATTTCCAGAAAAAGATAAAGAATCTTAGAACTGTAGAGATGGAAGAACTCTATGGTAGTCTATTTGGTATCTAGAAAGGCTAACACAGGTTCGTAATATGCAGAAACTCTCTCTGGAAAACTGAAGTAAGATTGTTTTTGCAACTTCTTGCTGTAATGCACTTTTATTCAGCCTTTCCATAAAAGAAACTGATGAAAAGTAGGAATTTGCATGATTACCACAATATATGATTATGGTAATCGATGTTGCCCTGTCCTGAAAACTGTCTTGTCAATGTCTCCTTAAGATATTAACATTCCATATGTGATGTGTTCAAAGTTCAGAGAAATTATGCCCTTTTATCATCTGCTCATTAAACATCTATTAATGAAGCCCAGTTATGGTAACTTTGGGGGCAGTTATTTACCTATTGGTTTCTACTAATCATGTGATCTTTTATTTTTCTTTTTTTGGTATACCAACAAAACTGATCTCCTTAGGTATAGATTTACATGAGTATTGTAGGCCTGGGATTAGGCGATTGAATTTTTAACTTTCATGTCATCTTTTTTTTTTTTTAAATTTTATTTATTTATTTATTTGAGTGTACCAGGTCTTAGTTTCAGCATGTGGAATATGGTTCCCTGACCAGGAATCAAACCTGGGCCCCCTGCACTGGGAGCACAGAGTCTTAGCCACTGGACCACCAGGGAAGTCCCTTTGTCATCTTTTTTAATTGACTTTTCTCTAACCAGATTTTGCCATGCTATACTTGCTCAATTTATTCTTTTTTAAACTTAGTAGAATTTTACTATATCTGCTAATTTTATCTTAACACTTATAACTTGTAAAAAGGCTTTTAAATTTTTATTTCATCATCTGTACTAAATTGGCATTCCCAGCTTTATGATGCCAAAATTTTAACAAGAATGGCACCTCTATAAAGGCATGAGCACTGTTCATTGGTAAGAATATAACATAGTACTGTCACTTTGGAGGTGAATTTGGCAGTGTCTTTTAAAATTAAAATTGAAAATGCAGGAACCCAATAAATCCATCACTAGATAACAGCTCTGGAGAACAAGCTGAATATATGAGCATGGAGACAAGTACAAAGAAGGATCCTACACCACTGTTTGTAATGGCCAAGATTTGTGGACAGCCTAAATGTACATCAGTCAGGGAATGGTTAAGTACTATGGATATATTCCTTGGGAATACCCTGTAGCCATTAAAATGAGCAAAGCAGATTCATGTTTAGTTATGACATAAAGAATTCTAATACATACATTGATCAAAAACAAGTTACTGAGAGTTAAGGAAAAATGATAGCATTTAAGTAAAGATACATATACTCATTGGGCTTCCCAGGTGGCACATTGGTAAAGAAACTGTCTGTCAATGCAGAAGACATGGGTTCGATCCCTGGGTGGGGAAGATCCCCTGGAGGAGGAAATGGCAACTCACTCCAGTATTCTTGCCTGGAAAACCCCATGGACAGAGGAGCCTGGCAGGCTATAGTCCATGGGGTCACAAAAGAGTCAGACACAACTGAGCACGCACACATGCACTCATACTAAATAATACTGTGTGTTTTCTATGGTATACATACATATGTAAATGCACAAAGGAAAATTTGAAATGATGACCAAACTGAGAAAAATGGTTTGATCTGGGGAGAAGTGGGAAGTGCCTGGGATTGGGGGTTGAGTCCAAGGGATACTCTCACCATTATCTGTAATGCTTTCATTTTCTACAGAGATATTATATAACTTAGTATTACTATACAAAATTAATCTTTAATTAAAACCCAACAACAAAAAGAAACCTAATTCAAGTTATCAATAAAAATGTTTAAAAGTAAAACATCCTTAAACCCATATTAAAAACATACTTCTTCATTTTATAGAAATGACAAATTAAGAAATGGGAAACCAATTATAAGACATTGGCTGCCTAAAAAGCCCAGGAACATCTTCTGAATGGAGGAATCTCAATGTGCCTTTGTGGAATTTTGGGGTGGGTGGTGATGGGTTAGTTACTAAGTCATGTCTGACTCTTTGAGACCTCATGGACTGTATAGCCCACCAGGTTCCTATTACCATGGGATTCTCCAGGCCAGAATACTGGAGTGGGCAGCTGTTCTGTTCCCAACCCAGGGGTCAAACCCAGGTCTCCTGCATTTCAGGCAGATTTTTTACCATCTGAACCACCAGGGAAGCCCAAGAATACTGGAGTGGATAGCCTATCCCTTCTCTAGGGGATCTTCCCAACCTAGGAATTGAACCAGGGTATCCTGTACTGCAGGCATATTCTTTACCAGCTGAGCTACCAGGGAAGCCCCTATTTTATTGTTTATTTCCAGTCTGTTGCAACCACAAGCAAAGCTGAAGTGTGTGTATTGACCAAAAAGTTCACTCCTGTTTTTCTGTGAGATTTCTATATGTATGTCTCTGTGCCCATCTGAGAACTAGACCACTATATCTGATTCTAGATTTAATTTGCATTTCTTTCACTCCCATGTTTTATATTTTATTTGTATTTCTTTTTCTATGAACTACTTGTTCGTGGGCCTTTGCCTGTGTTTTCTCACTAATACTTAAGGTCTCTTTGTATTTTAGAT
Organism: Bison bison bison; assembly: GCF_000754665.1. Classification (NCBI taxonomy): domain Eukaryota; kingdom Metazoa; phylum Chordata; class Mammalia; order Artiodactyla; family Bovidae; genus Bison; species Bison bison. Next base: position 9,234,798 of record NW_011495026.1, on the reverse strand, counting down.
TAACTTTGATTCACAGATAATGTATAATTTCCCAGCTTGTCATTTGTGTTTTGACTTGGTTTAGAGCAGGGAGCTGTGGCACTGGAGGGGGTACTTGTGTTAAATTTATGTAATTGAAGGGTTCATTCATATAGCTTTCCCAAAATCAAGGAGCAGTCTGTCCCAAAGGTAAATTCAGGTTCCCACTTCTTGCACTGTTGCTTTAAAATGACAAGGGTTTTTTTCCTCCTGTATTTTGCCCATTAAAAAAAACCAACAAAACTGCCTTGTATTGACAGTCAGGATGCCCCCCTTTAATTTCAAATAAAGAATAGATGGACAAGGTAATTGGAATCTCTCCAACCTGAGCAGACCACACAGAAGATAAAGCATAACATAAAGAAAGGGCCTTTCTGTAAGGGGCATCTTTGAAATGTATTCATTATTAACAACAATTTATTTGAATGAAATTAATACAAGGAAGGCTGAGCTCCTCTGATTTAATAGCTTTCTCCATCCAACTCTTACTATAGTATCAGATCAGATCAGTCGCTCAGTCGTGTCCGACTCTTTGCGACCCCATGAATTGCAGCACGCCAGGCCTCCCTGTCCATCACCAACTCCGAGAGTTCACTCAGACTCACGTCCATCGAGTCAGTGATGGCATCCAGCCTTCTCATCCTCTGTCGTCCCCTTTTCCTCCTGCCCCCAATCCCTCCCAGCATCACAGTCTTTTCCAATGAGTCAACCCTTCGCATGAGGTGGCCAAAGTACTGGAGTTTGAGCTTTAGCATCATTCCCTCCAAAGAAATCCCAGGGCTGATCTCCTTCAGAATGGACTGGTTGGATCTCCTTGCAGTCCAAGGGACTCTCAAGAGTCTTCTCCAACACCACAGTTCAAAAGCATCAATTCTTTGTATAGAGCTAATTAAAAAACATAGAACATATTACTTCTAGCATTCCTCTCTTTAGTAGGTAAAAATAAAAGGCATTGTAGTTGTCCAGTGGTCCTCAGGGAAGCCCAAGATAATTTAAGGGTAAAAGACATAGTGAAGTTTTTATTTTTCTGATTTTAGGAGTTGATTCTGGGAAGGCAAAATCATAGAGCTTATGAGAGGAGACTGATCACTTGATTAATACAGTCATAGATGCCTGAAAACAGTGCATGATTGTAGCTTGACTGTCTGTTTAGAGTGACAGTACAATATTTAAAAATAAAATGCCCTGAGGTGGCATAATTAAGCTTCTTGGCTATTTCAGGAACTTCGGTATGTTTGTTGTTACTTACCTGTTTTAAGAAATCAAGGACACAAAATCTACATAAAGCACAAATCATTATTCTGAGACCAGAACCTGCCATGTAGGAGGGAAGGTTAACAATAACCTTTTCCTGCCTCTCGTGGAGATGGAATAGAGGCGCTCACTCTGCTGATGGTCATGTAGTGACTCGAGAACTGGTTAGATGATTTCTGATATACTAGGCTTTGGAAGTCAGTAATTTATGTATTTTAGTAAACTTTCATAAGGAAATGGGGTTAGTGTGATTTCTTTCAAAACTGGTTAACATTTAGAGTTCCACTGTCATTGATCACACCCATGCATAATGTAGATAAAAAGTCTGGTTTTTCAAAAGAGCTTTCTAAAATGAAACTAGTGCATGTGTTCATTTAGTATATATTAGTTCAGACTCTGCTTATTGCCACTAGGTCCAAGAACACAGCAATGTTTAGGGCAAAAAGATCTCTTCCTTTAAAGCACTTTATATTCTATTGAAGTGGGATGACTGATAACATATAAGGAAATGAATAAATAAGATACAATTTTAGATAATAAGTTTTATGTAGTAGTGAGTAGCCAGAGATTATTTTTAGAAAATAAAAATAATTTGACTATCTGAGGTAATCAGTACTAACATTTTAATATATCTCATTCTAATATGGGCTTTAACAAATTTAGCAAATGGATTATTATTCTATAGTTTTGCAAACTACTTTCAATTCACAATATATTATAAGCATTTGTATTCTATTATAAAACTGTCTATGTGGCTTCATGGAACACATTGGTTTCTATGACTATAACATGATTTACTAAAATTAATTTGTTCATCTTTAATTATTTATATTATCCTTCATTTTTTCTCATTATGATCAATTCACTGAATACCAGGGTTGCTAAATATATACATATGTGATTTTTTTTCTTGAGAGTAAATTTCTTACACCAAAACTGTTGGCCCACATTAAATTTACATAATTTCAAAAATTTAAGAATGTGATGCACACATTGCCTTTTCAAAACACTACAATAATTTATCCTCCCATCTGGCAGTTCATGAAGTTTCCCATTCATCCTGTTTTTTGGTAACCTGCGTTAATATTATTTCTTTTTTTCTCTCAATTTCATAGGAGAATATTTCCATTTTTATTTCAACATGCATTTCTTTATTTTTTCTAAGATATAATTCACATACCATAAAATTCACCATTTTAAAGTATATAGCTTAGTGTTATTTTAGTATTTTCACAAAGTTGTGCAACCATCACCATTATCTTAACTCCAGAGCTTTTCCATCACCCCCACTAGTGGTCACTCCTCAGCTGCCTCCTCTCCCACCCCTTGGCAGCCGCTCATCTGCTTTGTATCTCTGTGGATTTTTCTCTATTCTTGACATTTTGTATACCTGAAGCAAAAGTTGCTCAGTCGTGTTTGACTCTTTGTGACCCCATGGACTGTAGCCCAACAGGCTCCTCTGTCCATGGGATTCTCCAGGCAAGAATACTGGAGTGCGTTGCCATTCCCTCCTCAAGGGTATCTTCCCAACCCAGGAATTGAACCCAGGTCTCCCACATAGCAGGTGGATTATTTACCTTTTTTTTTTTTGTATACATGGAATCGTGTTTTTCTATCTGGCTTTTCTGCCTTCACTGTTACAAGGTTCATCTATGTTTTACCATGTATGGGTACTTTATTTCTTTTTATCTGCCTGCGATGCAGGAGACCAGGGTTCGATCCCTGGGTTGGGAAGTTCCTCTGAAGAAGGGAATGGCAATCCACTCCAGTATTCTTGCCTGGAGAATTCCATGGACAGAGAAGCCTGGCGGGCTACAATCCATAGGGTTGCAAAGAGTAGGACACGACTGAGCGACTCACACACACACACACACACACACACACACACACACACACACAATATTCCATTTTATGGATATACCACATTTTGTTTATCCATTTGTCAGTTGACAGACATTTGAGTAGTTTCTACTTTTTGACTATGATGAATAATGATGCTACTAACACTCATTTATGTGTTTGTTTTTGTGTGAACATAGTTTCAATTCTCATGTGTGTATGTAGAATTAATGAATGGAATTGATAGGCCAAATTGTGAAACTTTGTAATTTTTTGAGGAAATGCCTGACTGTTCTATATATTGGCTATACCATTTTATGTTTCCCCCAGCAATGTATTGAGGTTCCAATTATTCCACACCCTTGAAAGCCCTTGTTATCCTTTTTTTAAAAAAATTATAGCTATCATATTGGGTGTGAAGTGATGACTCATTGTGATTTTGATTCACATTTTACTAATGACTAATTATATTGAACATCTTTTCATGTACTTATTGGTTATTTTTATAGGTTCTTTGGAGGAATGTCTATTCAAATACTTTGCCCACTTTTAAATTAGACTGTCTTTTAACTGTTGAGCTGTAACAATTCTTTACATATCTCATCATATATATGATTAGCAAAATTTTTTCCCCATTCTCTGGACACCTTTCATTTTCTCAGTAGTGTAACTCGGTGCACAGAAGTTTTTGATTTGGAGGAAGTACAATCTATCTGTTTTCTCTTGTTGCTGTCTCTCTAGTGCCATATCTAAGAAACCATTGCCTAATCCGAGGTCATGAAGATTTATATCTATGTTTTTATCTAAGAGGGTTTGTAGTTTTAACTTTTAAATTTAAGTCTATGATGTATGTTAAGTTTTTAATAGTGTGCTGTTCTTATACATTTATTTGTCCAAATGAATTTTACAATATTGTTATTTAGTTTTAAAATGGTGCCAAATTTTTAAACTAATATTGTTTAATTTGACATTGTTATTTTACTGTATGTTTCCATCCAGGAACACTTAAGTATTTTTTAAGTTCTCATTACATCTTTGTACTTTTCATCATTTAGATTTTGAACAATTCTTATTAATTCCAAAGTAATTTACCTTGGTGTTGAGAAGGAAATTCTGGAACCTAATTTTTTTTTTAATAATGGGTTTTGTATCCGTCATCTTATAGAATTCTATTGGTTCTAGTTTTTTTTTCAAAATTACTTTTATATTCATCCTTAGAGTTGGGTAAAATGAGAGTGTAAGTAAATTGACTGCTCATGGTTCAACTGAGAGCAAATTGATTGCATCTAAGAATATTGTGTCTGTCTTTGTGGTATCTACAAGTGTGTGTTGAGAAGAGTCTGGTTAGGAACATAAGACAACTTTCTTAAGGATGTCTTCTTGGAATTAATGCTATTTGACTTAGAGACCTAGATTCCCAGAGCTGGCTTATCCATTTCCAGTGGTATCTCCTCTCCTGGTTTTGCAAGGATCTAGGAAACAAGAGGTTATTGTACATGGGATGCAGTTCCACAGGACCTGTGGTCCATTAGCATACACATTCCTGTTGCTGCTGCTAAGTCGCTTCAGTCGTGTCGGACTCTGTGCAACCCCATAGATGGCAGCCCACCGGGCTTCCCCATCCCTGGGATTCTCCAGGCGAGAACACTGGAGTGGGTTGCCATTTCCTTCTCCAATGCATGAAAGTGAAAAGTGAAAGTGAAGTCGCTCAGTCGTGTCGGACTCTTAGCGACCCCATGGACTGCAGCCTACCAGGCTCCTCCGTCCATGGGATTTTCCAGGCAAGAGTACTGAAGTGGGGTGCTAATGCCTTCTCCAAGCATACGCATTACTTAACTGCTTGTAACTGTTCCCCAAATTTTTGGATACTACTGTGAAATAAATAGTTTGGCTTAGCTTTTATCCCTTTGTTCTTGGAATACTCAGGTTTCTGTGCACGGATTTCAAAGCTTGTTCAAGTCTAACTTGATTTCAAAGTAAGTGGCAACTCAATTCATGCTGCAGTAACTTTAAGCATCCCTGAGGATTCCCACAGAGATCTGCAAGGGAGCTGTTTGTCTTAACAGATTTTCAGCGCAGCTAAAACCTGTCCATTTTGGAGACAGATGTCCGAGAACATCCATCAGCCCAGAGAAGAGTATTCCTTGGTTCTTAAAGCTCCAAAGAATCGTACTCCTATTTAACATTCTAGAAATGTGTCTAGAGTTAAACCCATCTCAGAGCCTTATGAACAAATGCACCATGGATAATCTTTTGAAAGCAAACAAGTTCTTAAATAGAGGAACTTCTGTATTCTCACTTCTTTCAAGAAGCTTTCCCTTACTCCTGCCTATCCTCAAGCTGAATTACTCCTTGTCTGATATCTCCTGAAACTTTTTACTCGTCTATGGCCTTGACCTGTTCTACTGTTAATAGTATTTGTGTTACTCTGGGTCCCCTTGTATCACCTTCACTGTGCCAGAAGACCCTGTTTGATCGGGCATCTCCCACTGCACTTACTGAATGCTTTGCACACCGTAGATGCTCAGCATATGAAGTTCTAAAGATGAGTATTTTGCTAATCTGTAGTGCCTGTTATATTCTACTGAAAAATAAAGTGTAATTAACCTCAATTTTGTAGTTTGGGATTTTCAATAAACTACCCTTCCTCCAAAAAGTGCCTAACAGTTTAGCTAGAACAAGACAGTAACATGCTTCAATCGCGATAAGGATTTGAGGGCCATTTTCATCTTTGCACGTTGACTATCTCCAGGTTAGTCAGAGAAAAATCTTTTCCTCTCTGCGACTCAACCCCTTCTCTGGCCTCTCTCCCCCCTCCTGTTAGTAAAATACTTCAGCCTCCGCCTCCCATGTTAACAGTTTGTGCCAGTGCGTGCCCCTCGTCTTTGGGTAATTAGAGACGTTCAAAACGTATTTTGACACACAATCCTCCCTGACTTCAATTCCTCTACTTCTTTGGGGTGGAAATAGTTGCTGCGCTTTGAGACGCTGGCAGAGAAAAAGACTGGGGGAGAAAATTGCATTTAAAGTTTGAAAAGTTGAGTCACGGCTGGTTGCTCAGCGAAAGCTCCGCAATGTAGAGAAAGTCGAAACGTGGTTTGGGCTGCGCGGAGCTGGGCTGGGGCGACTTCTGGGGAACCGGCGGGGTTGAGCCCCTAAAGCGGCGGAGGCCTGGACCAGGGCCTCCCGCCGCGGCGCCGCACCTCCCCCGGCCC
>NW_011495026.1:9202742-9227661 GCF_000754665.1 Bison bison bison | reverse complement strand
TCCAGCCTCCGCGCTCCTTCTTCCTCTTCACTGTGACCCCGGTGGGACTTGTGGTTTCTCTCCGCTCGGCCCTCGGCGGTTTCGGGCTCACCACTCGCCCCCCTCCTGCCCCGAGCTGCGGTGGCGGTAGACGCTCCTCCAGGCTTTGGAGTGTGCCGGCTGCTCAGCAAAGCCAGTCCCCTGGGCCCCGAGCCCCCGGTGCCCGGGCTTTGCGGGCGGCTCCCTGGGCGCAGACAACCTGTCGCGTCGGGGGTGCCAGGCGGCTGAGCAGAGGTGAGCGGCTCAGCGAGGTGCCGCCCGCGCCCCGAGCCTGAAGTTCCGACCGCTTCTATGGGATGCCCGTTGTCTCCGGGGCAAAGCCAGGAGGGACCGCAGACCAACTAAAAGGTCCTTGTTGGAAAGATACCTTGCATCAGGTTTGAGGATCAAATGAGAATTTGAAGTGCGCAGAGGACTCAATTTACTAGTCTACAGTTGCATTTTCTGTAAAAATAATAATGATGTATCTGTGGTAATAGCAATAAGATTGGTCTGAGGCGTTGGTTGTCAAACTAAGAGTGCATAAGAATCACCTGGAAGGTGTGTGTGTTGTGTGATTCATGGCTGAACCATCTCCCAGAGTTTCAGATCGCTTAGGTCTGGAGTGGGGCCTCATTTGCATTTCTAACTACTTCCCAGGTGATGCTGATCTGGGAGCACAGTTTGAGAACCCGCTGGTCTAGAGAAAGAGGAAGGAAAGAGGTATAAAATGGGCTGATAAAAATAGATGAGTTTGAAGTGAGACAAAGAGATCAGATATTTTTAAACTGTCATCCTGTAAGTGTAGGTAAAACATGTTTTGAAAGCTGTTTGTTCTGCCATTCCTTCCATAATGGTTTTCAGGTGGAAAACTTGATCCTCTTTTTTTTTTTTTTTTGCCCAAGTTCCGCAAGAGGCCTTCTTTACCTTGTGATGCTAATAGTGCGTCCTTTGGGGCTCTCCAGGTGGTACTGGTGGTAAAGATCCCACCTGCCAGTGCCTGGGATGTAAGAGGTGTGGACTGGATCCCTGTGTTGGAAAGATCCCCTGGAGAAGGAAATGGCACCCCGCTCCAGTATTCTTGCCTGGAGACTCCCCATGGACAGAGGAGCCTAGTGGGCTACCGTCCCTAGGGTCCCAAAGAGTCGGACACTGAAGGAATTTAGCAAGCTCTCACTCTGGGATGAGAGTTAGGAAGAGGAGATAACTCTGCAGCCAAACCTAGCTGACAAATTCAGTAATGGGAAATGTCCCTTCATAAGAATTGGTCTTTATTGATTTCAAAATAGCAACAAGCAAAGGATTCAGGTCTGTAACTTTTTTCGGGCCTGCCATAATTAAACAATTTTCTTAACCACTTACATTATCCAGTAAAACTGAAAAGATGCTTGTAGCCCAATATATTGGTTAGTGCTCTTTCTCTATTTTGGTAACTAGGTTTCACAAAATTATCTTTCTGTGTGGGGTTTATTCTGTGCTTGCTGCCAGGGTAGCCCAGCTGAACAGGGCAAGGTGCACATATGTCCCAATTAATTTTGCTCTTTTCTAGTATCACAAAAAGTAGTTTGTTCTTTGACGAGAAGACAGAACTCTTCCCCCAGATTAGGTTTATACTGGAGCTTCCTTTAGTACATTTTCTTCCAGACATTTTATGAGTTGCAGGTATTTTCTTTGCCTTCTCAATACCCTATTTCCTTTAAAACAAAACTGTATAGGGGCTGGGCTTTCCAGGTGGCGCAGTGGTAAGGAATCCGCCTGCCAATATAGGAGATGCAGGAGACACTCGTTCAATCCCTGGATTGGGTAGATCCCCTGGAAAAGGGAATGGCAACCAACTCCAGTATTCTTGCCTGGGAAATCCCATGAGTGGAGGAGCCTGGCAGGCACAGTCCAGGGGGTCGCAGAAAATCAGACGTGACTGAGCACACAGGCATGTATGGGAGTTAATAAGGATAATTCTGAATTGCGTATTACATTACCACCCTTTTAAACACAACTATTAACTTTTTATTCCCAGTTTGGGGCTGGGCCATCATTACTGTATTCTTATTTTAACTTCATGGTCTGAAATAGGATTGATACTCTCCAGGGGACATTTGGCAGTGCCTGGAGATGTTTTCACTCATGCCTGGAAGGGTGCTACTGGCATTTGCTAAGTAGAGGCCAGGGATGTTACAGTGCACAGGATACCTCCCTAATCGCTCAGCAAAAAAATTAAAAATGTTCTGACCGTTAATGTTAATAGTGTTAAGGCTGAGAAACCCAGCCAACCTGATAACTAGCTCAAGACCTTTAAAGGTAGAGAGTAGAGTACTCATCCAGACTTGTGGAGAGCACTGATTTTTAAAAATCACCTTGTACCAGGTGGTAGACTGACAAGAATAGAAACCTGAAAATGATCAATTTAAATGACTTTTGTATAGGCCAACCTGGACATATGTTTAATTAAGGACAGTGTTTTTTTTTTTTCCCCCTGACATATCAAAGGTGTACTGATAGTTGACAAAACCAGGAGGAGAGGGGTAAGAAATACATAGGAAAAACAATGCCATATCAGTATCCTCTTAACCATATCCCCTCCATTCCCCTAAAGGAGCAAAACTGATCAGCAAACGTGGAGAAATAAAAGCTGTTAATGCTTGCTACAGCTTCCCACCGAATTAAGGTTCAGATATCTAGACATATTTGAAACATTGGAAAATCCAAGGCCCCCTCCCTCAAACTCATTTGTCCATACACCCAAAATCTATCACTGGAGATTTATCCCTTTGGCATTAACTCTCTGTCCAGATGTTTCTAAAATGCAAATGCAGTGTGCTCTCCGAATCCACAGTCTCCATCTGTGGTGATGACAGCCAACGGCCCTACACCGTTTTCCACGAGGGACTTGAGCCTCGGCGGGTGCTGGAAACCCTGGACCCGGGTCCTCATGGGTACGGGGTGGAGGGTGCCTCTGGAAGGACAAGTGGAGCAGTTACCCGGTTTTAACATTTCGTGTGAATTAAATTGTATGTGCATGATTTCTTCCCCAAAAGCTGACCAGCAGGGCTGGAGTTGAGGGGGGAGGCTGTGAAGTCGGTGGCATGAATGTGGGGCGCTGGTCAGGGGCAGGGGACATGGCTAGGTTCTGAAGGGACATAGGGCAGGACGGTGTGGGGCTGGGCGGACAGCGTTTCCAGCTTCCCACTTTTGCTGGAGATCACCTGTGTTTCTCCCCGGGTTTTCTCTGGAATTGTTTTCACAATTGTTTCAAAAGGCCCACTTTCCTGCACTTTTCTCACAATCCTGAAATAACCTGTATTTGACACGAGTGTGTTGGTAAAAGCGAGATAAAGACAGGGCCAGCGTGGGTGCCGCACATCCACCTTCCCTTTGGTGTCCCACTTGCCCACGGGGATGTGTAACAGAAGTATATGCCCTGAAGTACTGAAACCATGTGAAAACATTCGGAAGAGAGCACATTTTATCCCAGGCAGCACGTTCAACATGTGGTGGAGTATAATAAGGGCAAAGTATGCTGCTTGTGTACATTTTAGCATTAAATTTATTCCAGATGCTTTTATTTTGGAAAAAACGAAGGTAGTTAGAAGTGCTGGATCGACCTTTGGGTCTTCTCCCAGGAGGTGACCGCCTGCTTGCCACACTCCTCTGGCTTCCGGCCTCCAGAGGACACTGAGCCTTGAAGAGGCTGAGGGACCTGCCCACCCCCAAGTGGAGCAGGGCTGGGATCCCGTCTGACTCCCACCCTCTGTGCCACCGCACATATTCCATGCAGCCCCGTCATTAAAAACGAACTGTTCACCAGCTTCATCTTGTAGAAGACGAGATTGAGGTCCACAGGCGGAACTGATTGCCTGAGTTTACCTGCCGATTCTTGCCCACTTGCCCCCTTGCGGACTATCCCTGCTGTTCTGGCTTTTTAGGCTTCCTCCACTTCAAAATATTGACATAGTCGCTCTGGGGAGTTCTTATGAGTCCACAGGTTGCCTCTGGTTGTACCCCCTGGAGCAATGAAGAAAGCCACCTTTTCTTCTCTTCCTTTATGTCAATGGAACTTTTGATTGATGACACCAGATTCTCCCCCCTCCACACACATACACCTTTTTTGGGTAATATCTGGCAAGTGGATCCCACCAATTTACTTTAATAAGCATACTGTTTACTCTAATGACATTTGTGTGCAGTAAACAAATGAAGTAAGAACCCAATAGCTCATTTAATTGTGGAAATCGTGTAATTGGTTCAGCAATGAAAGGACAATTCATGAGTCATGGATATTACCACACCTTAGGAGCCTTTTAAAATGAGTTTGGTGCCAAATGACTTCAGCCTAGAACTGGCAATATCCTCTTGTGACATGCCTTGAGGGCTTTCTTTGTGTTTATAAAGTGGCCATCCCATAATTGGATTTTGACAGAGGTATGAAAAGTGGATTCTGAGCATTATGTTCAGACTTACTGATGTTTTAAATGGATAGCTGAGATTTTTAGGTGTAATTTGAAAAAATGTTATAGACAAAACAAGAATCATCCTCAATACATTATAATTATAAAATTGACTGTTCATCTACATATTGATTCTCAGAAATTACTGTCAGCGATATTGAAAAAAGGCAGTATAAGGTCTTGCATTATTAGAATTGTTATTTTCTGGCCAAAAGATGCCTGTGGAACAGGGAGGTAACTACTCACGTGCCATTGCCTTTACTTGTTTTTCAAAACCCCCTGCTTGGGCCCCTTTGTCCTACAACAAACATCTGTAAGACTGGCCTGGGGTAACCACTCTATTTCTGGGAATTGGAACAAGACAAGTCAGCACATTTGGACTTGAACCTTAACCTCATTACCATATCCTCTCCAAACAAGTATTCTTGGTTCTATTTTGTTTTTGAGCTTGTCATTTTCTGCACTCTGAAACCAGGTCTTCTGCTTAACTTGTATGTTGTCAAGTGTTTGGCTGTTGACAAAATAATTCAAGTAACAATTATCATTGTGGAATTTTCATTATGTCACTGGTGGCTCAGCTGGTAAAGAATCTGCCTGCAATGCAGGAGACCTGGGTTTGACCCCTAGATCGGGAAGATCCTCTGGAGAAGGAATGACTACCCGCTGCAGTATTCTTGCCTGGAGAATCCCATGGACAGAGGAGCCTGGTGGGTTACAGTGCATGGGGTTGCAAGAGTCCGACATGACTTAGCAACTAAACTGCCACCACCACGTCAATGGGAAATGCAGTTGTGGCACCGTGATTTTCAGTGTTCCCTTATTGCATCCATTGCTGCTGCTGCTAAGTCACTTCAGTCGTGTCCGACTCTGTGCGACCCCATAGACGACAGCCCACCAGGCTCCCCGTCCCTGGGATTCTCCAGGCAAGAACACTGGAGTGGGTTGCCATTTCCTTCTCCAATGCATGAAAGTGAAAAGTGAAAGGGAAGTCGCTCAGTCGTGTCCGACTCTTTGTGACCCCATGGTCTGCAGCCTACCAGGCTCCTCCATCCATGGGATTTTCCAGGCAAGAGTACTGGAGTGGGGTGCCGTTGCCTTCTCTGGCATCCATTGTTGGGGGGTAGCTATTGCTTTCTCTCTCTCTAAGCTAGGTTATTTATGGCCATAGGAATTTAGGCAGGGAATAAAGGAAAAATGGCAACTCCCAGGGAACTTCACCCATTGAGCCATGTACCACATAGTTCTTAGAAACTGGATTAGTCCCATTCTAAATTCCTGTGGGATATTTTTAGTTTGAAGAAATTTGGAGGGCCTAGAGGCAACAGATAGCCAATATTCAGTTTTAATTTATGTCTCATCCCAGTTGTTCCCTGTCACTGTTCCTGCATATGGTGACTTTTGAGTTGACTGGTATATCCTTAATACTCATTTACAGTAATCAGTAATGTGTGTGTGTGTTTGCATTTTGATTTTCTTTTAAAAAATTATTTACTTGGCTGCTCTGGATCTTAGTTGCTGCATGTGAACTCTTAGTTGCCACAGGTGGGGTCTAGTTCCCTGACCAGGATCGAACCCAGGCCCCTCCGTTGGGAGTGCAGAGGCTTGGTCGCTGGGATACCAGAGAAGTCGCCTGCATTTGTATTTTCAAAGGGCTACTTACTTTCTCAAGTTAAGTTACCCTCTAAATTAAATTATCCCATAGAATTCTAAAGTGTAAAGTTCACAGATTTTTTAGGATATTGCAGAGGGTGGGGAGGGAAGGTTGTTTTTTTTTTTTTTCCTGTTTTGTTTTGCTTTTTAAAGGAAATTTGTGTAGTGTAGTAATGATCTGGCTAGGATTCTGTGAGTGGGTTATTTTCTCTGTTCATGATTTATGCACTTTGAGAAAATTTGGCGTCTTAAGGTAGGGACCATGACTTCTCCATATAAATAAACATCATAAAAAGGCTTGTACCTTTTACTCTGGTAATTCTCACTAAAAGTGAGCTGCTGATGAGAACATTCTATGTGGGTAACTACTCAGGGGCCACATGCTGTTCAAAGCCTGGTCAAGGTTTACAGTTCTCTTGGTATAGTAACATATACGATTAGGCACTTAGCCTTTTAATGAAGATAACTATATGTAACAATTATATTTGGAAAAATGTAATCATATTTGAAATATTAAAAAGCTGGCTATTAGCAATTTTGGTGTAGTCTATAAAAAGATGAATCATTGCTCAGGATAATTAGTTAAAAGCTCTCATTATGAATTGTTTTCTTTAAAAAGCATCTAAGATATTTACCATGTACTGTGTGATGGAAGATTCCTCAGGTATGCTGTGCATTGTTCATTCGTCTTTCTGTGACCGGTATCCTAGAATCCTGTACTCTCTTCTACTTCATCTCCTTTTCTCTTTCTAACTCTGGATTGTGCTTCTGGTATTCTGCTTAAATCATTCTGGGCCCCGGCAGTCTTCCAGTTCAATCACATGGACTTACCCAGTGTGTCACCCTATTTCTGACGCTTCACACTATTGTCTGCCTCTGTCTCACCAGAATTCCTTGGCACATTAACCCGGTTTCCTCTCACCCTTCCAACCGTCTTTTCCTCTGGTCCCTCCTATCTTCGGTCTTTTGCTGTTGTATCCCCCAAGGCTCTGTTTTTGCCTCTCTTCCCATCTTTCTGAGTACTTGTGATCTTTCAGCACAGATCATTTCAACTCTCTCTGCTTTTCTGTCTCTGTGTTAGTACCGTGTTCCTGCTGCCTAAAGGATAGATGTACTGCCGCAGCCTCAATTCATCCCACAGAAGACAGAACATAGCATCATTTTCTCCACCTGGCACCCTTCCTACTGAATTTCTGTCTGAAATGAAATTCTTCTTCTAGTCTCCAAAACTAGACACCTGGGATTCATCCCTGCCTCAGTGACTTTTCTTCGCCCTGTCTCTTGGTTTCCTCTGTCCTTTTCTTACCTATGAACAGACCCTCCAGACTTTCCCTCTGAAGCATGACCTACCGGCTCAGTGTTCCAGCTCTTTACGATCCACACTCCCCTGATGCTGCCAGCGCTTTCTGCCTTCGTGATTGTCTCTAAACTGGCAGAACCATCACTATTACAGTTGGCTTTTCCACTTGGTGATCCTTGTTTTTGGAAAATCCTTTATCACACCAATTCTTGTTTCACACCCTCCTCCCACTCTCACTTTTCCCTGAAAAGATCTTTTACGAGCCAGCTCAGTGGTCTTTTCCTTTGTGAAACTTTCCCCTACCTTTCCAGGGAGACTTGGTTGTTTCTGTCTGTGCTTTTTTCCCCATAGTAGTTGGGATGTATTGTAGACTTAACAGTTTTTCTTGTAATTAATTGTTTACATGTCTATCTCCTGCACTGGGACTGCGAGCTCTGTCTACTTAAAGAATGTGTGTTAAGTTCAGTGTGTACCCAACAAATGAGCCAAGTCTTCTGACTCCCTCTCTGATGGCCTTCTGACATCCTTCTCCTCTTAGCCTTGACTCAGGCCGTTTCCCTGAGCTGAAGTGCACTTAGTCCTCCTTCCTGACCCCATTCCTAGGCTTTGCGTCAGACCCTGTGGCTTTCACATGGCCCTGTACCCGTCTGTCCTCTCCTGCATTATCGAAAAATTCTCTCTAATAGCTTGATGTGTTTTAACCTCCTGTCCCTCAGTTTTACTGGAACTTTCTAGATGGCAAGGATTTTAAAAAATTTAAACATTACCCAGTAGTCCTTTGCTCTCTTTTCTACTCTGAGGACTGAGACTGACTTTAGGCACTCCAGAATTCCCTGGACTCAAATGAATGACCATGCTGAGGCCCATGAAGAGGTTCGATGTGTATTGTTGAATGAGCTAGAACTTTAAATAAATAAGCATATACACTTCAGCATGAAGTGCGCAGAGCAGATAAGTTGAACGTAGCATCACTGTGGTTCCTTCTGTGGACACCTTTCACATTATTCAAAGGAAGCAATAAAGGTAAAACACAATCATTTCGTTAGGATTAATTTTTATTGTGGAAGTTTTTCTTTTCAGCTAATGAATAACATGTCAACATTTCTAGCCAATTTCAGAACTAGCTGTAATCTTCTAATTAAAAACCATAGATCTGAGAGTTCATACTTGAGTCAGATATTTAATCCTTAAATCCCTTTCTTTCCCTCTGTCTCTTTCTCTCTTTCTAAAAGCTGTGAATCATTTTATAAATTAGGATTAAGAACTGTCTGGTACCATTGTTAATATCCCTTTTGGCTGTGAGGAAATGGCACAAATAATTTCATCCTAATATTCATTCAGATTTATGAGCCAGTATTCATCACAACAATCTTAAAACTCTTGGAAGGATAGAAACTGTATGACAAAGTGAGTCATAGTCTTTGTGATGTGATGTCTGCAAGGGTGGGTGGGAGAGACTACTGAATGACCAGTCTCATTCTGCTTTCTGAGCTGAATCATTTTGCAAATAGAAAACAATTCATAGATTTATAGATGGTCATAACATAAATAGGAAATGGAAGAGAGTAACAGAGTCAAATAATACCTCTATTTAAAAAATTACTTTTTGAAACATAACACTTGATGAACAGTCTTTATTTTGAATTAGAAATGAAATTAATCTACTGCCTAATAATACATATATTTTGATACTTGCTGTATGTCTTTATATATTTTCATTTTTTCCTATTGGTTATGTTTCTTTTAAAAAATATTCTCATGTAATTTGACCTTTATCTTCATAGCTATTTCTAGCTTTGGCTTGTTTGACAATTGCGTGTGTGTTTGTGTGTGGAGAAGGAGGGGACTACTTGTATGGAAACTTGAGAGAAGAAGGTCCCTTTCCTCTTGAAAATTCTTAATAGTATAATCTTGCATTTTGCATGGTCGGTCTCCTTTTGTTACTTTTCATCTTATTAGAATTAGCAATATGGAGAGTCTTTCTCTGAGTCAGATTTAACCTTTAATCTTTAAATGTAAGATTGATTTACCTTATTTCCTTATTTTCTTTGAGACAAAGTATTTGTCAAAACAATTATATGAAAAGTAAACTATTCTAGTTTGAGTGTGTTTCTTGAGTTTTAGAACTTTAGGACTCTTCTTACATTCTTATATTTATCCATTAAACTCAACAATTTAGTAAGGGGGATATAATACAAATAAAATTGGGAAGCTAGTTTTTCTAACTGGTTTAGTAGAGGACAGTAGTATATGAAGAAGACATATATTACATTTAATACAACGTGTTGGATTAAAAAATAGTTACAGCAATACCTTCAGTTGTTACAAGGTGGGAAAAGTAAGGCGAAGATTATTTTGGAGGGAAGGTATTAAAACCATGACGTGTTGATGGGATCTGTCCAGCCTGAGCCAGACACCAAAGCAGGTTCCATGGCAACTTGGCCACGTCCCTGCGCCTTTAAAGAGGAAGGGCCTATTGTTTGGCCTTCACCAAATGACTTCACCTGGGATCTTGTTATTTACTGAATGTTTTTTGAATGGATGGATGAAATTCCTGAGAACATGCTCTGGGCCAGCTTTATGAACAGTATGTTTAATCTTATTATAGTCTTATGAAACAAGTGTTATTTTCATCTTACAGATAGGGATAGAGTTTTTGCTATTGGCTTTTCAAACCATGGTCTCTTTGTGATTATAAGTAATTAATTGTGTCTTCCAGATTTGTTAGTGTTTAGAATACAG
Source organism: Bison bison bison (assembly GCF_000754665.1). NCBI lineage: Eukaryota > Metazoa > Chordata > Mammalia > Artiodactyla > Bovidae > Bison > Bison bison. The sequence continues at coordinate 9,217,506 of NW_011495026.1, read as the reverse complement.
TTCATGGCCAGAATTTCAGATGGACGGTGTGGCATAAATTTGAACAGAAATAGTGATTTTTAAAAATAGTTTAAACTTCCCAGAGCCTTTACTGTGCTCAGCAAAGTTAGTCTCTCATCTTTTCTTCTACCCCTTTATTGCATCCTTTTTTATTTAGAAAATATTTGTCATGAATTAATACGAAACAATTCTTTAATATTTTAGGGATTGCTTTCTGAAGAACTCAAAGATTTTTAAAAGGCATATTTAAAAATTAAGAGTAGGACATAATTAAGAATAAATACTATATAAGAATGGGATAAACCTCAAAGATAGAGTCTGTAAAGATGCAGAATAAGCTAAGGCATGCAGAAAATACGAAGAGAATGATTAAAAGGATGTTTAAAAAGTTAGTTAGGCCCTTTCAAGGAAATTTGAGATAGGCTCACTATTTAAGGACATAGTGTAAGATGAAAAGAAAAAAATTAAAGAAAAAAAAGCAGATGGACCTGGGCCTATTTTATGTTAATGTTAATCTTCTTCTCCAAGTGAGATTGTCAATCAGTAATTGTCTGAGTGTCTCATTGAGAAAATAAAGACCAAGGTAGACAAAGAGATACAAAGAAAGCACTTAGCCAGACACATCTAGAAATGTGTTTATAATGAAACTCCTCTTTCCTTGAAATCACTTGTCCCCCTTTTTTGACCCCCTGTATTTTAAAATATAAAATATTTAACTTTGTAAATTTCTTGCCAACCAGCCCATCTCGCAGAGTACATTTCTACTCTTCATCCCCTCAGTCTTCACATCCGTCTCAGGCTCTGTGCTTTCAGTTCTGCTGTGTCCTTCATACTCACGGTGGTCTCTGCGTTGTTGCCACAGCTGCTCTCGTTCGGTCCCTGACTGTTGCAACTGCCTTCTACCTGATCCCATCTGTATCAGTTTGCTAGGGCTGCCATAACAGATTACCATAGACTGAGTGGCTCAAACAACAGAAATTGATTTTCTCATAGTTCTGTAGACTGGAAGTCCAAGATACAGCTGTCTGCACGTCTGGTCTTTCTGAGGCCTCTTCGGGGTTTGCAGCAGCCACCTTACACATGGTCACCTCTCTGTGCACACATCCTGATCTCTTCTTCTTGTAAGGGCACCATTCAGATTTGGTTAGGGCCCACTCTATAACAGCCCCATTTTGACTTAATCCTTCTTTAGAGGCCCCATCTCCAAATAGTAATTTTCTGAGGTACTGGGGCTTCAGGCTTCAGTGTATGAATTTGGGGTGGGGGTACAGTTCAGCCCACAGCACCAGTGAGTCAACTGGATATTGTTCCTTGGCAGAGTATCTTTCCAGAGAGCAGCTCTGATCTTGTTATCCCTCTCTTTAGAAAAACTTCATGGACTCAGAACAGTCTAGTCCCCTGGTTCCCACATTGCTTACAGATGTGGGCACTGTTGAAAGTCTGTGAGAATTACAGAGAATAGGAAGTTACCAGCAGATGAGTGATTGTCTTATATATCAGAAAGTGGGATAAAGGTATTTTCTGGAAACTCTAGATAGCTAGGAAGCCTGATGTAGGTCCTTGAAAAAAATCCAAGGGACTTGAGAATATGGAGAAAAGAAGATAACATAGAAAATAGTAAATAGGCTCGTATATAGTGGAAGAGTAGCAGTACACATAGGCTTCACATGTTATTTCGGTGGAATATCTGACCAAATTTCTCATAATAACCTTCTGCAAAAGAAGTACATTTTCTTTGGGAGAGTAGAGTTTTTTCATATTTGGGCTTCTAAGGCCAGGACCCAAGGACTGTATCACCTTTAATGAACTGGAAGTATGCTCTCCCTCCAAAAGGTAAAGAACTAAAGATAAAATTGGTGATATGGATTTATTATCATGATCTGAAAGTATTCTTAATAGACAGCTGACTCTGTTTCCTAATTACCACCCTGAAGTGAAGCTTTAGATTCTCATTTTAATTCAAAGCTTTTTGCTAGACCCTTCACCCAGCTATTGGCAGTATTGCTCACATCCTCATACAGCAGGAGAATTTTTAGTGATTTACATGACATTTTGCAGCTCAACGAATTTTTCTTGAAAGGCGTTGCAGGAAGTTACATTACTCAAGAAGTAGATAGTCTTCAAGTGTTTTAATGAGATTAGGAAAAAAAACACCAGTTGAGATACCTGTTTGGTTATACCTCTGTTGAATCTTTTCCAGACTTGTTATTTTGGGCTGTACTTAATGATGTTGAACTGTAGAGCTTTTGTGTTTAGGATTTTGGAGACTCTTGGCCTTGCCCATGCCCTCACCTCCAGCAGTGAGAGGGTGTTCCTACTAGGTACCTCTGTTTTCTGGAAGAAGCCTAATGCTCACCATGGCTGACAGTTAATATATGTGGTTCTTTATAATTCAGCCTGACTCAAAGAGATATAGTACATCTTCCTTCCAGGTTGGGTATTTTAACCTGGACAGTCCATGAACAAGCTCCAGGTTTCCATAATTCCTTGAAAATATATATAAAATATTATATCAAGGTGTTGTTTCTGAGGGGAGAATACACAGCATTTTATCAGATTCTCAAAAAGTTGTCCATGGCCCAAAATACGTCAAGGACACTGCTGCTGATAACTAAGGTGTATCTTCTAACTAACCCAGCTGTCAGGAAGAGCCGATTTGAATGTGTTGATTTGAGTCTGTAGTTTATGGTGAATGATGCTTGGGAGTAACATCTTTGCAAAACTGGTGTCTGTGTTAATTCTAAGAAATATTTCAAGCTGCTGTTGATCTCATTACATAGTGTTCACTCTGAGGCCTCCTGAGGGAAATTTCTCTGTGGTAACTGTCGGGACTAGTTCATGCTTCTCCTTGGCAGCCAGTTTATTTTAACCTTATGGACGCTGGGAAGCTTGTTATTGCTACTGGCTTCTAGAAAGCCTAATATGTGGTCCGCTTCTAGCAAGTATGATAATCTCAATCCTGGCTTCACAAATTTTTAACCCTTATTTCCTATTTGCCTTATTTAAAACCATTTTTAAAGTTTGTTTTTTTGTCTTGGTATATTGTCTGTATCTTTGTAACTCATCTTAAATATTATTTGGGGCCAGACAGGTTACATACCTCAATAAAAAATTTTATTGATTTCTTATTTTAACCACAAAATGTCTACTATAAAGTCCTATATAGCATTGGCTGCTGGAGATTAAAAGTCAAATAAGATAGGCACCTAACACTTGAAACTAACACAATATTGTACATCAGTTGTACTTTGATTAAAAAAAAAAGGTAGGCTTCTGCTCCTTAAGCTGTGTATTGTCTGACAGGATGAGAAAGATGTAAGTCAGCATTGACACCAAAATGTTATGGCTGCTTTGCTTGTGCTGTGTCCTGGGGGACGGGTGAGATCATGTCAAGGAGGACAGTGATTCTCACAGCAAAGTCGGAAAAAGGCTTCAGACAGGAGCGACTGCTCCATTGGGTGTTGGGAGGCAAGTAGATGTTTGCCAAGCAGCTGACTCTCTAATCACCACCAGAAAGTGATGCTTTAGGTTCATACTCTAAACAAAGTTAGAAACTTTATTCTAAACAAATTTCTGCTAGATTAGCCACACCATTTTTAACAGTGATGTGGCTAATATCCCCATGCAGCAGGAGAATTCATTTGGTTATTACATATGTGTTTTGCAACTCAACTAATTTTTCTTAGAAAGCAAAGAAGGGCATGAAGGACAAGCAGCAGCACCAGCTTTGGTATGCTTTGGGGTCTGCAAATATGTTGCCATGGCTGGGGTGTAGGGTTAGGGCAAGAGGTAAGGTCTGACACACAGGAAAGGGCCCAGATTCTTTTTTTTTTTTTTTAATTGAAGTATGGTTGATTTACAGTGTTGTATTAGTTTCTGGTGTACAGCAAAGTGATTCAGTTATACATTCATGTATCTATTTCTTTTCAGATTCTTTTCCCTTATAAGTTATTAAAAAATATTGGGTATAGTTCCCTGTGCTATATGCTGCTGCTGCTGCTGCTTTTATCCATTCTATACATAATAGTTTGCATCTGCTAGTCTCAAACTCCCAATCCAGCCTTCCCTGCACTCCCCTCCTCTTGGCAACCACATGTCTGTTCTGTGTGTCCGTGAGTCTGTTTCATTGGTAAGTTCACTTCTGTCTTATTTTAGACTCCTCATATAAGAGGTGTCATGTGGTATTTGTCCTTTTCTCACTTCTCTTAGTCTAATGATCTCTAGATCCATCCGTGTAGCTGCAAATGGCATTATTTCATTTTTTTGTGGCTGAATAATATTCCATTTTATGTAAATGTGTGTGTGTGTGTGTGTATATATATATGTACCTGTATAGATTACATCTTCTTTATTCATCCATCTGACAGTGGGCATTATGTTGCTTCTATCTCTTGGCTATTGTAAATAGTGCTGCTATGAACATAGGGGTGCACAAATCTTTTTGAATTACAGTTTTGTCCTGATACGTGGAAGAGCCTGGATTCTGATGGGCTTTGTAAGCCATACTAACACTTTGGTCTTGATCCTCAAGGCAGTGGGAAGTCAGTGAAAGATTTTAATCAGGAGAGTAAGAGTATCAGGTTTGGGCTTCTGTAAAATCACTCAGACATGCATGTGGGATACACTGAAGAGTATAAGGCTGGGAGTAGGGAGGAACCTTAGGGAATTATTGCAGTAGTCCAGCTGAGAAATGCAATTCTCTTACACCATTGCCTGGCATATCGTAAACGATATAAATGCACTAGAATGGAAAGGTCTCCATTTTATCAACAGAAAAAAGGAAATTATTGAAATAACACTAAAAATATTACCCCAAGTATAAATATACAAAAAGTACTATCTACTTACAGAGTAAATATGTAGGCTGAGATCTGAAAAGGATATGTACCAAACTGCTACCTCGTGCTTGTAACTTCAGAAAGGGAGCTAGGATTGAGAAGAAGTGAAGGGGAGCCTTAACTTCTTTATGTGTATTTGGAAAATGTTAACAATTATATATCCATATTTATATAAAAATTTCTAAGAAAGATGAGTGGGGGTGAGGGAGAGGAGGCAGATGTTGGGGTGCGGAGAGCGGTGAGATAGTAACCGGTAGGTCCCTGTCTTGGGAGGGTGGAGCTGTGTGTGGAGGGGGTCTTTGGCCATTGGTCACACGGATGGACACGGCACACCGACTGACTGACTGTTGGAGATCAGTGCTCAGGCCTGTGCTTGCTCATTAGAAGAAACCTACTTCTCACTCCTTCATCTTTTCCTTGGCTTATTTTCTCTTAAGTCCCACTCAAATGCGTGGCTTTGGTCCTTATGAGTGTAAATGTTTTGCTTTGCTTTGGGAAATAATGCTGTTTTTGAAAGTCAAACAATATATCTAATTCACTATACTTTCTAAGTAGCATTCACCACAGTTCTGCATAATATATTTTACTCTTCTAAGGTGAATCATAACCGTGTTCTTTGGGACGGTCCTGTACTGGTGGAACAGTGGCCTGGGAAAGACATGAAGGGACTGGATCAGATCACAGAGGGGTGGAGTAAGGTTCACGGAAGCAGAGAGACTCTAGGAAGGGAGGAGACGGGCACAGGTGGAGTCTGGACTGGCCCTGTGCACGGGTTGATATACGAGCAGCAGCGCTCACCAAAGGCCAGTCTGACTCTGGAGTCTCATCACTGAGGCCAGCCCTGCTAGTGAAGGTGCTGCGAGGGCAACAACTAAACAGGTGCTCGTCTCCTGATGACCTGGCAGCTCAGTTTGTAGGAAGACTGTGCCGTGTTAGGGTTCTGCGGAGAAACTGAACCATTAGGAGATACCTGTGGGAGAGGGAAGGAGAGATGTAAGAAACTGATTCCTGTGATTATGAGACCCAGAGAAGAGGCAGATGTTGCAGTTCAAGTTCAAAAGACTATCTGCTGACAGAATTCCTTCTTACTCAGGGAAGGTCAGTCTTTGTTCTGACAGACCTTCAGGAGATTGGATGAGGCCACCCACGTGGAGGACAATCCAATTTACTCAAAATCCGTAAGTTTAAATATAAACCTCATCCAAAAACACCCCCACAGAAATATCCAGAATGATGTGTGACCAAATATCTGGGCTCCATGGCCCAGGCAAGTCGACAGTGAGATTAACAATCACAGGGCCTTTGTTGGCATAAATCCTGGACTGGCCTAAGTTTTCAACTTTGGCTTGGACAGCGCCCCCTTATTCACAGCGATATCCCAAGGACGTGAGGGCAGATGGTTCCTGAGAGAGGCATAGACTGGCCTCCTGTCAATGCCAAGGTTGTTTGGTTTTGCTTTGGTCCCCACTGAGAGCCCAAGGAGACTCCACCTTCCATGACTGGTACCTGCTAGGGGACGTGGAGGCTAGGTTCTTTCTCCTTCTCCCCATCCTCTGCTGCCTCCTCCCTTTCCTCTTTCTCCTATAAATTGAGATATAATTGACATATAGCACTGTATTAGTTTTAGTAATATATCAAATCATTGTTATATGTACATATTGCAACATGATCACAAAAGTAAGTTTAGTTAACATCTGTCATCTCTCTTACAGATTTTTTTTTTTTTTTTATGATGTGAACTTTTAAGATTTACCCTTTCCCTGGAGAGGGAAATGGCAACCCACTCCAGTTATTCTTGCCTGGGAAATCCCATGGACAGAGGAGCCTGGTGGGCTACAGTCCATGGGGTCACGAAAGAGTTGGGCATGACTTCATGACTGAACAACAAAATGCTTTTAACCCTAGCACCAGCTGGCTGAAAGTTCAACCTTTCTGAGCCTTGATTTTATCATCCAGTGTTCTCTCCTACAGTAGTAAATATTGTTAGGAGTACAGAATCCTTGGGGGTGAGAACAGTGCTGTAGAGTGTTGGACTTAAATTCTTGTCCCTAAAAACGGGCATAGTTTTGGCAAGTCATGAAACTTCTATGTCTCAGAATTCTCATCTGTAAATAGGAGGTGGTTCTTTCCAACCCTGAAATGTAGGTATGTGTTTATCGAGAGCTAAGAGAACAAACAAGTTTCAAAGGTGGAGTTTATAGGTAAAAAGACTGGCAGCACACAAATAACAGATACTAAGAAGCCAGACAGACCATCCATGTTTATATCATAGTGAGTTCTTACCATTATTAGGAGAAGCAAATTTCAGAAAGTAAAAAATCAAACACAAATCTCTTCAGTGTTGAAAGCTTTTATTTTTAACAATATTACCATTTGGATTTTTTTAAAAATGATTTCTCTTAGAATTTCTCAAGAAAGAGAAATAGTTTGAAAAAGAAAAAATCAAAGATCTACCCTTCTAGCAGCTTCCAGTTACACAACACAGTTTTGTTAACTGTAGACACCGTGCTGTACATTACACCCCCAGGACTGCTTTCTAATTTGAAATTTGTACGTTACCTTTATCCATTTTGTCCACCTTCCCAGCTTCTTGCCCCTGGCAATCAATCCATCAATCTGTTCTCTGTATCTGTGAGTTGTTTTTTTTAAGATTCTACATGAAAATAATATTCATTACCTATTTTTATCTGTTGGACTTACTTCACTTTGCATAATGCCCTTAAGATCCATCCCTGCTGTCATACATGGCAAGATCTCCTTCTTTTTTAATGGCTGAATAATATTCCTCTGTATGTGGTCGTGCATGTGTGTGTTTCACATGTCTTTATTCGTTCATGCATCAGTGGTGGACACTGAAGTTGTTTCCATGTCTTGACTGTTGTAAGTGATGCTGCAGTGACCGTGGGTGCAGATTTTGTCTTTGAGTCAGTGATTTTGTTTTCTTTGTGTAAATACCCACAGGTGGGATCATTGAATTATATGATAGTTTTATTTTTAATTTTCTGAGGAATCTCTGTACTGTTTTTCATTAGCTTTTTTCTTCTGGTTCTCTTTTCCTTTCCCCAACATATATGGGTTAGTCTTGCTTCCTTAGGATTTCTGAAAACAAGAATAATGACCCTATTCCAGAAGAAAGGATATTATTAAACAAAAAGGATCCCCAACAAAATCAGAGCAGTACTTCCACGTGGAGACGTCTGGGGCTGCTGTCGCCTGTGGTCATCGGTAGGATGGCTGCTATCCTGGTCTCTCTGTCAGCTGCCATCTGCTCCAAAGGCCCCCTGCTCAGCCATCATCACAGAAGTGAACTGGGCCTCAGGTGCTGGTTTCTGAGGACCAGACAGCAGAGAGGAGTTGAGGCTGCAGTCTGATTGCATAAAACAGGTGCTGGTTTTTCTTTTTTTTATATCATATTTTAGTCTGTGATTGGAAATGTCTTTCATACATCATCCTCTTACTCTTAATTAAGGAAAATTAGCATTGACTAGAAGCAGGGGTATCAGCATAACTAGAGGTTCTCCTGTTGTAGTCTAAGCCTCATGAGAAATCCAACCGGCACAGAAGTAAAGGAAGTGGGGATCAGATGCCGTTCTGCTCCTCGGTATACATGAGTGGTGCTGCTGGGAGAGAGCAAGGGCGTGAGGGAGTGTGGCGAGGTGTTGGGCCGAGAGCAGGGCTTTTCCCTTTACTGCGGGTCTCCCTCACCTCACCTGGGACTGTTGGGTCTCCTTGACCGACTCTCCTGGTTTATATCCTCAGGGGCAAGTGCCTCCCCACTGAGAAGCTAAAAGGCCATGCCAGGCAGTACCACCAGATACAGAGATTTCATTGTGTCCATTTTGTAGCAAAATGGCACAAAATGACAAACCCTCTTTGGTGCCTTAGTTGCTGTTAAAAAAAAAAAAATAGACAAACGTGTTCCGCTAAATGATGAGCGTACTTGGCCAGCACAGTGTGAGAGTGAATTCATTTTTAGGAAAATGGGAACACTGAAGGACACTATGTCTGCAATAGTTTTTTTCTTTGAAGCAGGAGGCAGTGCTGTCTCTGGAAGAGAGGTGTGGCTGTGGGCTGCGGCCTGTAGAGCGTGCTATAAGCTTTGTGGCTGCTGTAGATGGTGTGAGAGGACAGAGGCGCGAGCTGTGCCCGCGGCTGCTGGCGGCTCACTTCAGGCTGGAGACCCACATTCCTGATAACACCAGTCTGGATGGTTGTGTCACTAATGGGTACACTTCCACTGTGTATGTTCAACAGTGCGAGTGCAGAAGTGGAGAAACCAGATGGCTATATTGGTCCAAAAATTGGAGCTTAGGTTTTAGAAGTGCTAGAAGGAAAAAGCAGACCTGAGAGATGACCCACAGAGTTCAAAGTGATAAGGCAAGCCCAAGAGGCTACGGATGGGTAGATAAATGGTAGCATCAGAGTCAGTTACATCAGTGAGGCTAAAAAACCAGCCAAAGCATATAAGGTTATACCACATCACAGTTTTAGGTGAAGCTGCTCTCGGATGATGGCGTGGCCATAAAGGTGGTGAATGCAGGTTCCTAGAGTCGTTAAGCCAAGGATCTTGGAGGCTAGGTTTTTGGTGGGTCTTTTACATGAAAGGGGCAGTCTTTCTAGGTGATGGCAGGAGATGCAGGGTGCCAGATTCCAAGGTCTTTAGTGAGTGATAGTGACCATCAGTGGATAGCCCCGACAAGGAGGAAAGCCTTGAGAATGGTGGTTGGAAATTAATATTGTAGATGCCGCATTGCAGGAAGCCAGAAAAAAGCTGCATATATTAAGAGGGGAGCAGCCCACTCCAGTACTCTTGCCTGGGAAATCCCATGGACGGAGGAGCCTGGTAGGCTGCAGTCCATGGGGTCTCGAAGAGTCAGACACGACTGAGTGACTTCACCTTCACTTTTCAATTTCATGCATTGGAGAAGGAAATGGCAACCCACTCCAGTGTTCTCGCCTGGAGAATTCCAGAGACAGAGGAGCCTGGTGGGCTGCAGTCTATGGGGTCACACAGAGTCGGACATGACTGAAGTGACTTGGCGGCGGCAGCAGCCCGATCCTAGTGGAAAATGGCAATTTGGAAGAACTGGCTGGACCCGTGTGCTTAGCTCCCAGTGGTGTTGCAATGACCTGTGATGACCAGCAGCCCTTAGTGTTGCAAGGGGAAAGGTCTGGGTGGAGTAAGCAAAACATCTTTTGGTCAAGGCGACTGTTTCCTATTTTTAAAAACATTGGTGTTGGGACAGGTAATCTGCAAAGCGCCTTCCTAGTTTAACAGTTCTTTCCATGAACCTAAAAAAAATGCATATCAGGAGTTTGATCCCTTGTATTGTCCAGCTGGAAGAAGAAGCCTAGATTCTGAATATTCCTTTCTTCATGGGAAAGTCATCTTTCCCAGAGACACAGAAAGTAGACTACGTCAGAAAGTCTTGGGGGAGAAAAAGATTTAAAAAAGGTAAAAGGTATGAGTTGAGCAAAGTGAGATGTAATTTTGTGTCTGGTTTTGGAAAAATCTGGCCTCTGCAGTAAAGAATGAGCCTGCAGCACAGGAGACACAGGAGATGCGGGTTTGATTCCTGGGTTGTGAAGACCCCCTGGAGGAGGAAACGCAACCTGCTCCAGTATTCTTGGCTGGAGAATCCCGTGGACAGAGGAGCCCAGGGGGCCACAGTCCATGGGGCTGAGAAGTCAACGGAACACACACTTGGAACAGCTTCCTTGGGAGGGTGACTCTTTCAAGCCTGAGATAAAGAGGTTTCAGTTTGGAGCATCTCAAGAAGAATCACCTTTCTGTGCCTAAAGCCTGTACTTATTCCTCTAAAAATAATGCTGAGACAATGATGGGTATCTTTATAGATGCCTAATTTTTTTTTTCTCTTTTTCATAGCCCTCATATATTTTCTGGAGGAAGCAGAAAAGATAAAGTAAATCAGGGGAGCAGACAGGGTAAGGGAGGTAGAAAGTACAGAGGGAAAGGAAGAAAGAGGAAAAAACAAACACACACCCAAGAATACGCAAGAGAAGATTTAGCCTGAAACAGACTTTCATATTCAGCCTCCTGAGTAATTAGTTGTCCGGGGTTCTTGGCATTCACTTCAGAGAGTGGTTCCAAATCTGGGAAGGAGAAAGCAGCAAAGGAAAACAAAATGCCGACTTTTCATGGCACAGAGGAGGGAAATACATTCAGTGATTTTGATTTTAGGCTCTTTTCTTGGGACCCAAGTGTGAATACTAGAGCCAGATGCTATATGCTTTGCTATTTGTGTACTTTTGTGACTTTTTAAAAACTTTGTAAGCTATAGTAACTAACTCTTTGTCATTTTATTATAAGGAATAAGAAGACACAGTATAAGGCTTTCTTTGGGAAGATAAATTCCCTTGAAAGTGAAAGTGTTCATCACTCAGTCATGTCCGACTCTTTGTGACCCCATGGACTGTAATCCATCAGGCTCCTCTGTCCATGGGATTCGCCAGGCACGATTACTGGAGTGGGTTGCCACTCCCTTCTCCAGTGGATCTTCCCAACCCAGGGATTGAACCTGGGTCTCCCGCATTGCAGGCAGACTCTTTACCAACTGAGCCACCTACTTCTTGGTCTTTTTCTCTATTTGCTGCTTCCCCCACCACTCTCTTCATCCTCACACAATTCTCTGTTTGAAACAAGGCACAATTTCAGCATTATTTCTATCAGCTGTTCTTTGAAGAATGGCAAGCGAGAAAATGACTTGCTTTTCAGGTCAGTGCCACTCAGCAGCCATCCAAGAGAGGAGGATTGGGACTGCTGACCTTTAACCCTGGGTCCTTAGCTCAAGCAGTCCACCAACCTGGGACTCTGCCTCCTTATCTTGAACTGAAAAGTCCTCACTAGATGATTTCCAAGGTCCAGGCTCTGAGGATTTTTGACTTAGATTCTGTTGGAGGTTCAAAGAGTCAGTTTGGGGAAAGGGCTGATAATGTCATCAGAAATAAGCATGGCTAAAGGAAAGACCACAAGCCGAGACAAGAGGGCACTTCATGCCAGGCCTGTCCCCGAAGATGGCCAGACAGTGACGCTCCTAAAGCAGAAGACTGAAGACCACGAGTGGCCCTGCCTGTAGCTGCAGGAGACGCTGCCGTCACCAGAGTTCAGTACAGAGGGAGAGTAACAGGCAGGAGCTGGCCTTCTAAACAGGGGCTCGACTTCATCATTCCCGCCCTAGACACATCGCCTCACTAGAATGTGTTTTGGACAGCTTTTCTTGAAGTTAGAGAAAAAATGCAAAACCATAAGCAAGTCGTTCGTTATTTCTGCCCTAGTCCTGCCCCCGGCAGTCCTCTGTTAAGGTCATTCTCCTCTTTCACGTTTGTACAGGTAACAGGTAGACCTGGGTTTAGGTCAGCTGTGCCTTTCTAGTTGTGTGATCTTGGGGAAGTAACTTCTTTAAGAACCAGTTTCCTCATCTGCCAAGTGGGGATGCTAGCTAATGATAGCTGCAGTGTTTATTTTGTGTGAATACGTCAGATAGTGAGCCCTTACTGGATGTCAGCTGTGACTATTGTTTGTTGTTCCTAAAGCTCCCCTTTATAAACTTACATCTCATCTATCTTCCAGGGCTTGAGATACCTACTGCTGGGTAACAAATGTCTCAAAAGTTAATGGCCTAAAATTACCACTTTCTTGTTTCTCACGATTCTGTGTGTCGACTGTAGTTCAGCTGGATGGTTCTTCTTCTAGCACAGTTTGAAATTTGTCGTGCAGCTGCAGTCAGACGGTGGCTGGAGCGGGAACACCTGAAACGGCTTTACGTACGTGTCTGGTCCTTGGCAGGGAAACTGGGGCCCCAGTGATCTTTCTTCACTTGGTCTCTCCATGAGACTACCTTGGGCTTCTTTACACCGAGGTTGGATCGCAAGAGCAAAGCTCCAGCCTGTAAGCACTGTTTACATCATGTTTGCTAACGTCCCATTGACTAAACTCAGTCAGCCTGGCCCAAGACTAGAGTCAATATGGGAGGGACAGACTACACAAGGTATGACTATCAAGAGGTGTGGTTCATTGCAGCCACCAAAATAAGTCTCTACCACATCCAGTTTCCAAACCCCTACTGTCTGGAAAACATCTTCACTTGGACATCACTCTTAGTTTGAACATAGCTAATTCACTTCCAATTGAATATAGGCAATTCGTTGTTCTCATTGATGAGCATGGAGCTGGTGCTGGATCATAAAAGGTAGCCTCATTTTGTCAGCTTTCCTCCCGATTATTCCATCGGTTTTCTCCCAAGTTAAAAACCTAAACACAACTCCCCCCTCACCTTTTTATTTATTTTTAACCAAAATCTAGATTTCATGAAACCTTGGCATTTATTCCTTTGTTCTCCACCCTCATGCCACCGTTGAAGTCCACATCCTTATTGTCTTGCATGTGAACAACTGCAGTAACCTTTCAGTTAGGTTTTCTTTAAACACCATTTTCAGTTTGATGCCTTTCTTTTCAAGAACCTGCAGTATATTTGTTGATCTTACTGCATCAAACCTGCTTGTTTTTCCAGTGCCCTTATTTATCAGACCCTACTCCATTTGTACAACTCTTCTCTTCCACTGTTGTGTATCATCCACCCTTCAGAATCAGAGAATGAGGACGGAAGATACTTAATGAGTTTAAGTCCATCTACATTATAAACATCTTTGAACACAGAGGGGAATAGAGGAGGTGATGAGGAGGCAGAGCAAAAATCCTGAAAGTAAAATGTGAAGTGGAAGGGATTTTACTGTTGCTGTTTGTGTTTTTGAGAATTAGGTAAGAATTAAAGGAGGAAACTAGGTATTTCAGGGCGTTGGAAATTAGTTCCGTTTTAATGGAATGCCTTAAGTTTAAAAAATCTTGAACTGTCTCGTTCTTCATCGCCCTGCTCCTGGCTCAGTTGGGTTTTACATCCGATAGTCTGTTGTATTTTTATCAGTGGTGCCAGCTGTATGTTCTGACGTGGTGCTTGGCCCACACGGAGTGCCTCGTGAATGTTTGGAGGAAAAATATAAGAACTCAGTCAGACTTTTCATAAACTAAAATGGACAATATCCACAAAGTATAAGGAAAGGATGTAGTTCTCTTACATTAAATGGACAGAGATCCAGGAGGCAGTTCTGTAAATTATGTTCACCACTGAAAGCAGACGTTTGTTAGTTAAGTACTTACTCAGTGCGTGTGCTCTGGACGCTAACTGAGGCTGGGGTGAGTGCGGCTTAGCTAGTTACGCTGCATGATGAGAGCGCCCATGTCTTCTGTAGATGGGCATAGAAAATGTGTCAGGAATGTGGGAAGAGAGACCTATTACACTTTTTTTTTCTTTTTTAGACCTATAAGCTTTTTGAATCATATAACATTTAAAAAACAGGATATTGAAAGAATAACTTCCTGTTCATATGAGGGAACAACATTATAAAGTGATAAACACAGAAAGGCATGAACCTAAGGAATTGAACAAACATATTCAGTTAATCCCTGACATTATTTTGATAGTTTATTTTTATTTCAAAGGTATCATATTTTTTGTGAAATCAGTGATAGTTTTTAACCTCAGTAATTGAGATTCTGTGTAAGGAAATGGCCAGCGTTTTGAAGAATCTCTCCTATTCCACCAGCTTTCAACCACAGTTTCAAATACACTATTTTAAAGAACTTAACTCCAGAGTAGTCCACTTAACTTTATTAACTTGGACTTCAAGGCAGCTGCATTCTTTGGGGTGGAGCCATGCTCTTCTTTCACTGTGATCCTGTTTTATTCCTTTAACTTCTCATCACAGCTGAAGAAGGGGCCCTATTTCTTCCTGGAGACTTAGAGGCCAAGGAGCTGTTTCCAGCTTCCTCCTGAGTCTGCCCGGCGTGTCATGCAGGGGCTGCAGGGGGAGCTGTCCTTGGGAGGGCCTCCTCAGAAGTTCTGGGGATG
>NW_011495026.1:9098735-9202642 GCF_000754665.1 Bison bison bison | reverse complement strand
TTCTGGGGATGGGCCTCGAGCTCTTGGCTGCAGTCAGGGTTTTCCAAAGTGGAGGCCGCAGTAACGCTCGTCATTGACTGAGAGACGTGCTGCCTGGGCTATTTTCATGAGGGTCAAATAAAACTTTCTTGTCTTCAGTCTGCTTTGAAAGGTGTTTTCCTAATGATTTTACCAGTCAAACAGAATGACTGTGTGGGAGAGTGTAGTTAAAGAGCTGGAACACGCCGGGCCACTTCCCTTCTCCACCCAGTGCCCCTGCTTGCCTTTCCTCCTGAAGCTCCTCCTCTCCCAGGCACACACTCGCTGCTCTGTTTTCTGTTCTGGAACTGCCTGAATTGTGAGATTTTTGAGGAACTCCTCAATCCAGAAAGAAGTGCCAGGAACACAAACAGCTAATTGGCATTCATCCCTAGGGGAGCTGCATGACCAGCCAGGCTGGTCACATTATCTCCATGGAGCACTTAGCTTTGAGAGAGACCTTGGCACTCTCAAATCATCCTAGAAGCGTTTCCAAAAGGTAGAAAGAATTGCCAAGAAAAGGCTGTAATCAGTAGGTGCTGTATCTTTTGGGTATGTTGGACTGGTTGCAGAAATACTGGCTGGAGGCAGTGTATATTTTTGCTGTTTATCTTCATCTGATCTGCTTGTGATTTATTTCAGGGAACTCTGGCCAGGTTAATAAACCTTTGAAATGAATTTCTGATTGGTGATCCATAAGCCAAAATGCGACCTCAGCAAAGTGTGTGTGTTTGCATGTGTGCATGTGCGCTCTTGGCTGGTGCTTAGTGGTGGCTGGCCTGTCAGTTGGGGTGTATGTCCTGTGGTTTATCATGGTCCCCACTATTCCCTTCTCCTCCTGGTCTTATCACCAAGCTGCTTCCCTCTTGTCTGTTACTCACACGGTCCCTGCCGGCTTTTGAGTTTGATGCCCTGCTTTTAGTACAAGTGTTTTCAGTGGTCCTTGAATGCTGAACCCCATTTATTCTGAGACAAACCAAAGGAGCTGATAAAGATTTTTCAAGAAAATTTAGAAACATCAACTGTTATTTTTCAGTGAAAATATTTCTCAGCTTCTAGCAGGCTGCCCCTGACTGAAGGTCTGTCTGACTTGCAACAGCTTGGCCCACGTTAGGCTGTTGACTTCCTCAGGGGCCTTCTGCCACCGTCCCTTCAGACAACACAGCAGCAATTCTGAAACCTGGCGCTTCCTGCTCCAGCTTTGGAAGGCTGCTGCTGGAAGATGGCTCCTCATAAGTGGTACAGATACCTGCTCTAGGAGCCGACGCGTGTCCTGTTTATTCAGGAAACACTGTAGGAAATACGAAGAAATGTGAAGGGCCCACATGTTCCGGGGTCACCAGGGCAGTTTTTAGTGTTCTATTACTGATGAAAAATGTAAAGATCTACAACATTCCACTATCTGATGCATACAAAATTTTTCAGTCTTTTTTTACATAACCACCTTCCACCATCTATATTTTAATTGTAATTTGGCTCCCTTTGTTATACAGCAACTTAGCACTAGCTACACGATGGTGTGTATATGTCAATGCTGCTCTCTCCGTTCATCCTACCTTTGCCGTCCCCTGCTGTGTCCACAAATCCAGTCTCTAGTGGGTTCCTCAGTACCATTTTTCTAGATTCCACATGTGTGCTTTAATATATGTTTTTCTCTTTCTGACTGACTTTGTATAAGAGACTCTAGGTTCATCACCATCTACCTTTTAAATATGGCAACAAAGAGGTAGCAAAAGTGATATTTGAACTTCATTCTTCTTTCCTCTATCCTCTGTTCCTTTACCATCTAGTGGAAATACTGAGACGCTGTGAATAGAGAATGGAAAAAATTGAGAATCTACGGGGACAGAATAGCCCATAGGCCATGTAATGAGCCTCTGTATAATTGAGAATTCGATAAAATAGAATAAGCCATCAAAAAAAAAGAATTTTCAAGTAGTGATTTGTCTTGGAATAATTTCATATTTCCCCATGATTATTAGAGTAAAATCATTAAAATGTAATGTTAACTGAAACTTTGCATCAGATTTTTTATACTGTATGGTATTGTGTTTTATTCCATGTGCCTAGATAGGACTGAGATCATGGAGAGCCATGAGTTGTAGAATGGAAAACTATCTAGAGCGTGTATACACTTGAGCCTGATTATTTGGTTTATGGGCTGTTTTACCTATGGGTTCTCAATTCTATCCATTTCTGTTCGCTAAGGAAATGGAAGTTATAGTAAAAATAATATCTAGAGTTTATCTTCTTTACATTACTTGGCTTTTTTCTTTCTCAAATAATTTTGTCTCTTAAAGCACATAGTCAAATATTAATTATTAAATGAGACGACATTTTGAATTAGTTGGCTGACATTTTTTAAATGAAAAAATTTGAGATAATTTTAGATTCACTTACAATAGTAAGAAGTAACATAGAGATTCTGTGTCCCCTTTGCCCGGTTTTCCCCAGTTGTAACATCTTACAGTGCCTTTCACAGTTTCACACCAGGATGTTGACATCAACCCAGCCAAGACACAGAACATTTTCATCATCACAGGTATTCCTCAGGCTGCCCTTTTATAGCCACAGTCAGTCCCCCAAGCCCACCTCTGGCAACTGCCAGTCTCTTCTCCATTTCTATAACTTTGTGGCGAACTTATTTTTAGAAACATTTCTCCAATAGTTGGCCTCTGGGAAGAAAACAGCCATTAACACTTACATAGAGCAGATGACTTTTGTAGGTGGACGCTGGTAATTATGCATGCGTACTCAGTGCTGACTTGGGTTGCTCTGCCAGGAGACAGTGTGGGGTCCTCAACTGCAGATTACTGAGGTGTCAGAACTGAAACAGTTCTTGCCAGAAAATGCTTCTGCCAAAGGCTGTCAGAATTTTCCCTCCTGAATTACACACCTCCACAAAGCAGGCCAAGAAATGACTTGGGTGGCAAGCATTTCTAGCCTCTCCTGACACTAGAATAGTCACATACTGTTTGGGATCCCTAGTAGCTATGGAAAGGGTGAGGGAAGGTATTTTCTCTGTCAGTTTGTGATTATCTGCTGATGAGGGAACTCTTTCCTTTTCTTTCCATCTTTGTAGTTATCTTTGCTACTGTGAAGCTCTGCATTAACCCTGTATTGCTCTTGGAGCTTCTGGAATGCCTCAAGGTGCTAAATTGTCTTTCCCTCTTCCTCCTTGTCAGTCTGACTTCATTATCTGATGCCACTAACAAAGTAAAAGCCATGGTGTGTGTTAGTCGCTTGGTCTTGTCTCTTTGCTACCTCATGCACTGCAGGTCATCAGACTCCTCTGTTCATGGAGTTCTCCAGGCAAGAATATTGGAGTGGGTTGCCATTCCCTTCTCCAGGGGATCTTCCTGACCCAGGTCTTAGGCATTGTGGGCAGATTCTTTGCCGTCTGAACCACCATTATTGCTGTTCAGTTGCCAAGTTGTGTCTGACTCTCTGCAACCCCATGAACTGCAGCACTCCAGGCTTCCGTTCTTCACTATCTGAGTTTGCTCAAACTTGTGTCCATTGAGTCAGTGTTGCCATTCAACCATCTTATCCTCTGTCACCCCCTTCACCTCTTGCCCTCAGAGTTTCCCAGCATCATGGTCTTTGCCAGTGAATTGGCTTTTCATATCAGGTGGCCAAAGTATTGGAGCTTCAGCATCAGTACTTCTAATATTCAGGGTTGATATCCTTTAGGATTGACTGGTTTGATCTTGCAGTCCAAGGGATTCTCAAGAGTCTTCTCCAGCACCACAGTTCAAAAGCATCAATTCTTCCATGTTCACCCTTCTTTATGGTCCAGCTCTCACATCCATATGTGACTACTGGAAAAACCAGAGCTTTGACTATATAGACCTCTGTCAGAAAAGTGATGTCTCTGTTTTTTAATACACTCTCTAGGTTTGTCATAGCTTTTCTTCCAAGGAGCAGATTTCTTTTAATTTCATGGCTACAGCCACCATTGCCATTCATTGTGTTATTAGAAGAATCTAGAATCATCTAATGTCTGCAGCTGTTTGGACCTGTGTTACATTTGCTCGTACCTGTAGCTCAGGTAGCTCAAACACTTCCACTTTAGGACGTGAAATAGGAGATCCAGTAGATACTGTAAGAAATTGATTTTTATAAGTTTTTATGGGTTGGAATTGCTTGTAACAGCCCTGTCTTTGGCATAAATCAGCTGTACATTAAAAATTTTTATTGCAGGAATTAAATGATATGGTTTAGACATAAATGGCAAATTTGATGTTTCAGACATATTACACTTTAACTATTTTATATATTTTGTCATCATTGGTAGTCTTAAATCTCATAATGAAAACGATTTCTACTTTGTAGCTATAAGACTTGATACAGAGAAAGATTTAATCGACTCGTAAAGCCACGTCCTGAGTAACAATGAAAGAAGTCGTGGATTTCTAAGGTCCTTCCCTTCCTTCCTAGTTTTCTTTGTTATGCTAATTTTAACCTTCTTTGAAAACTGTAGAGTTGCTAAAAATTTCAATGAACTGTGTGTCTAATAATGTTCTTGTTTATAAACTTAAGTTGTGAAGAGAATGGGATGTATGGGTTCCCCCTTCCCGCCCCAGGATGATGTACAAAAGGAAATGATCAATGAACGGTTAATGAGAGTCAGTGTGAAGCTCGTTAGTCAGATTTGTGTTTTGTCCACACAAAAAAGGAATAATTGAATAAATTTAGGTTGCTGATCTTTGTTATCTGATTACTACCCTCTGGTATTCCAGACATATATGGAGATTTAAGGGTTTTCATTTTCAAGAAGTGTTTCTTTTGTTACATGGACTCCTTTGTCAGTTATCTGTGCATTAGAAAGTTTTTAGTGTGGTCTTCAGCATTAAATTGGATGATTTTTGATGTAATAAAATAAACCAATGGGTTATGCCTTGGAATTTAGTTATTAGTTACTCATGAATTACAGTTCCAAGGAGACAACTGAACCTAACTCAGTTACTTATTGACTGAAAAATATTTTATTGTAAAGCTAGGGTTGGACACGACTGAGCGACTTCACTTTCACTTTTCACTTTCATGCATTGGAGAAGGAAATGGCAACCCACTCCAGTATTCTTGCCTGGAGAGTCCCAGGGACAGGGGAGCCTCGTGGGCTGCCATCTATGGGGTCGCACAGAGTCGGACATGACTGAAGTGACTTAGCAGCAGCAACACACTTTATCATCAAGTTTTAAATTAATGTTGGTTTTGAATGAGTAAGGAAGGAATTAATATGTGTGCAGTGCTCTAAGAGGAGGATGTCAGGAATATGAGTACTGTCAGCTGTAGACCTATATAGTGATCCTTGAAATAGTGTTAGATAACTGCTTTCTGATTATTTTTGTGTACTAAATTACAAATTTCACTTTGCTTTGACTTCAGATTATTTAAATGAGAAGTAACATTAATGTTGGACCAACTAAAGAACACCATGCATTTGCCACCAGAATGTAAGCTACGTGAGGGCAGACACTTTGTAGTTCTTGGTTCCTGTTGTATTTCTAGCTCCTAGAACAGTTTCTGACACATGAGGCAAGTGTGATACCATTTTGTTGAATGAATGAATAAATATTAAACACAGGACAATAGGTTGAGAAATTGTATAAGGCCTGTGTCGTCTTTGCAGTAAGTACCTTTTAGTTTACTTCCCTTGAGAATAGTGAAACTATAAATTTCATCAAGAGGCTTTTGAGTTCCTCTTCACTTTCTGCCATAAGGGTGGTGTCATCTGCATATCTGAGGTTATTGATATTTCTCCCGGCAATCTTTATTCCAGCTTGTGTTTCTTCCAGTCCAGCGTTTCTCATGATGTACTCTGCATATAACTTAAATAAACAGGGTGACGATATACAGCCTTGACAAACTCCTTTTCCTATTTGGAACCAGTCTGTTGTTCCGTGTCCAGTTCTAACTGTTGATTCCTGACCTGCATACAAATTTCTCAAGAGGCAGATCAGGTGGTCTGGTATTCCCATCTCTTTCAGAATTTTCCACAGTTGATTGTGATCCACACAGTCAAAGGCTTTGGCATAGTCGATAAAGCAGAAATAGATGTTTTTCTGGAACTCTCTTGCTTTTTCCATGATCCAGCGGATGTTGGCAATTTGATCTGTGGTTCCTCTGCCTTTTCTAAAACCAGCTTGAACATCAGGAAGTTCACAGTTCACGTATTGCTGAAGCCTGGCTTGGAGAATTTTGAGCATGACTTTACTAGCGTGTGAGATGAGTGCAATTGTGCGGTAGTTTGAGCATTCTTTGGCATCGCCTTTCTTTGGGATTGGAATGAAAACTGACCTTTTCCAGTCCTGTGGCCACTGCTGAGTTTTCCAGTTGATGATGGACAGGGAGGCCTGGCGTGCTGCGATTCACGGGGTCGCAAAGAGTCAGATACGACTGAGCAACTGATCTGATCTGATCTGATACATTTGTTGAAGAGTTGCAGAGGTTTTACAAGTTCCCCTGTGCCTTTACCCAGCCTTCCCTGAAGTTAACTTCTTACATAATTTACACAGAAGTGTGGCATTTTACTCAAAAAAAAAAAAAAAAAAAAAGCTGATACTGGTACATTACTATTTGCAGACTTCATTTAGATTTCACCACTTTTCCCACTAACATCCTTTCTCTGTTTCAGATCCAATCCAGAATATTATGTTGCATTTAGAGTCTTAATTTTAATGCAGAATATTATACTACTTGGAAAGAATAACAGTTTTGTCTCTTAGTTTCCAAATCTCTGTATGCATATGTGTGTGGTGGTGTAGGGATTAGGTATGTGTATAGTACATACCCTCACAGGCTGGCTGAGAGAGAGAGTGTGTGGGTGTGTGTGTGGTGTAGGTCGGTATTAGATGTGCGTATAATACATACCCTCAAAGGCTGGCATGGACTGACCACTCTTCCAGGTTCTACACCCTGTACTCCTCCTGTAAGTGTTGGTGCTCCCCAGGATTCCGTCCTTTGCCCTTTAATTCACGCCTGCTACACACTCTTCTGGATCTCATTTTAGTCTTCCTGTGTGGGTTTGGAGCAGCCTGTGCATCCAAGGTAGCCACTGTTTGCTATGATTAACCAGATCTTTATTCTAGCAGATTTCTTCTTTGAGCTCCATATTCATAAAGCTGACTATCTTTTGGATGCCTGTGTCTGCATTTTCCAGAGACTTCCAGTATTACTTTAAGGGAACGTAGCTGATCATCTTGCCAATTTGTCTCTCCTTTTGTATATCCCACCTCAACAAAGAGAAACAGTTCTTTCCTTGCCTGTGTCCTTACCTCCATTATCTCCATTCCTTTCAGATCTATTTTTGTTTCCTTCATTTCTCACATATTTATCAAGTTCTCTCCATCCAGTTTCATACAAAGCACTCATTCTTTCATCCTTTTTCAAATTCCTTAACACAGTATTCAGAGCCTCTGGCCTCACTCTGTCCCGTGACACCCTCTTCCACAGCACACACAGCACCCTCACTGTGCTGGCCATATCCATGAACCTGACGTTTGTGGCTATGCCATGCCGTCTTTCTCCTTTGCAAGTTTTGTCAGGATGCTTTTGTTGTTCCTACTCTCTTCCTGACTAACTCCTGCTAATTCTGTTGGTCTCCATTCAGTTGTCACTGCTTCAGGAAGCCTCTCCTCTCCAGGCTGGGTTAGGTGTACCTTCTGAGTGCTCTTGGGTAGCTTGTGTGAATTCCTCTCATGGAACTTACAGTACTGACCTTGTTTAGTTACCTGTACCATCTCTCTTCTTGACAATACTGTATGTTTCTTAAGGTCAAAGACTTGCTTCCTATTGCTCTGCACAGTTCCTGGCACATAGCTGTTACTAACAAATGTTTATTGAATGAATAAATGTATTCCCTGTTATAGGAAACACTGACTTATGTTTCCAAAAACCATATCCTTTTACCAGGGACAAACTTCTCTAAACGTCAGCTTCTTTATTTATGTATGAGCAGGGTACACTGCTGGAGAAGGCGATGGCACCCCACTCCAGTACTCTTGCCTGGAAAATCCCATGGACAGAGGAGCCTGGTAGGCTGCAGTCCATGGGGTCGCAAAGAGTTGGACACGACTGAGTGACCTAACTTTCACGCATTAGAGAAGGAAATGGCAACCAACTCCAATGTTCTTGCCTGGAGAATCCCAGGGACGGGGGAGTCTGGTGGGCTGCCGTCTATGGGGTCATACAGAGTCGGACACGACTGAAGCGACTTAGCAGGAGCAGCAGCAGCAGCAGGGTGCACTGCATGACCTCTAAGTCCGCTCTAACAAGTTAGTATTTATGATTTTAAGATTTATCACCCCTTGAGCCTATTCAAAGGAAAATGATACAAATTCCAAAAAAGGAGTTGCAAAATGTTTTGAGCCATAGTGTCACATTGAAATAATCCTTTGGCTGGCTTTTTGGTTATACTGCGTAACTAAATGTGTCAGATGTTAATGGTCTGAGCACTTGAACATTTGAGTAGTTTACTTACTGTGATCAGAGTTTCTGTTTCTTTGCTTACCTATCTAAATCATTTTAGAAAGACCATGTAAATTCTCCTTTGCTAAAGACTGTCAAGTAAAAAGTAGACAACTGTTTATGGATATTGTAGATGGGATTTAAGACGTAACTGTATTATGATGGGACCAAGTGATGACTAGTGAAGTGAGTGTGTGCAAGTCACTCAGTTGTGTCCAACTCTTTTGGACTATAGGATCCATGGAATTCTCCAGGTCAGAATGCTGGAATGGGTAGCCTTTCCCTTCTCCAGGGGATCTTCCCAACCCAGGGATAGAATCCAGGTCTCCCACATTGCAGGCAGTTTCTTTACCAGCTGAGCCACAGGGAAGCTTGCCTAATGATAAGGTTCTTCAATTCGGTGCTTTACAGCTTTTGTTTTTATGCTACAGCAGAGGGGGAAAAAAGTTGAATTTTAAGCTTGGATAACACACTTTTTCCAAGTTCATCTCTTACTGGACTTAAATATCAACATTAGGAAGCCATGAGAAGTCTTACGTTTATCAAAACTGTTGACTTCTGTGCATCCAAAACCTGAACATAGATTGGTCGTCTCCAGCATGCTGAAAAGACCTGGGCTATATCGGTTCAGAGGTCCAATTTAGAAAGAACGGTTTTCTATTGTAGATTATTTTTAAGAACTTTCAAAATGTAAAATATAATGTAGATACAGGAAACCATATAAAACAAATTCATATATTAATGGGTTATTACTAGGTGAACATTCTTATAACCACCACTCAGGTTAGAAAACAGAACTTTGCCAGCCACCCCAGACGCCTCCCTGTGTCCACTGCCTCTCCAATAAAGTACACAGATTTCTAATTACTTTGAATTTCTTAGTAGTTTCATCACAGTGATAGGCATCCTTAAATATTCTAGTTTAGTTTTGCTTTTTAAAGTATGAGCTTTAGGCCTTTTTTAGTCTCAGGTCCCCCTTCCATCTTTTTTTCCTCCATAGTAATTGATTGATTGTTGAAGAAACTAGATTATTTGACCTGCAAGGTTTCTCAGTCTGGATTATGCCTGTTGCTCGAGCTGTCTCAGACTTGGCTGTTTAGGCTTCGGGGCTGTCTCCTGCCTCAGTCCTGAAATGACAATCTACCTGGAATATCATTTCTTTTAATCTCCCTACCCTGTACCTTGTTTGTGATATTATCTCCTACATATCTTTCAAACCTTAGCTCAAATCTCATCTCTCCTAGAAAGATTCTCGGATTTTTTCATCTGATAATATATGTCATTTTCTGTAATCTCATAGCACCTGTATAATACTCATGTACAATACCAAGGACATTACAGCAATGAGTTCTTTTATCCATTTTTCTTTTGCGTGAGATGCTTTCAACTTACCAAATGTTCACAAGGTATTTCTCTGTGCCTGGTATGGGATAGAGACAGACAAAGTATAGTTCCCTTTTGGATGATATGCTTCTTACATCTCTTTTAATTGAGATACTTCCTCTTCCTCTTGTTACTCGTAAATGCAGTTATTTTCAGTCATGTTTAATATGGCATACACTTGGTATTTTATACAGCATATAAAAATTGGCTCACAATGGATCAAAACCTAAATATACAAGGTAAAACTAAAACACTTAAGAGAAAAGCATAGGCATAAGTCTTCATGACCCTGGGTTAGGCAATAGTGTCTCCAATACGACAAGCAATGAAAGAACAAAATCAATACGTTGGATTTCATGAAAATTAAAAAATGTTTATGCATCAAAGGATAACATCAAGAAAGTGAAAAGACAACCCACAGCATGGAAGAAGATATTTATTTGCAAGTCAGATATCTGATTAGGGCTTGACTCTAGAACATATACAACTCAACGTGAAAGTCTTTAAAAATGAGCCAAGGATCTGAATAGACATTTCTCTAAAGATACACAAATAGCCAATAAACACATGAAAAGATATTCAGCATCAGAAAAATGCAAATGAAAACTAAGAGATAACCACTCTATACCCAATCGAAATAACTATAATAGGAAAACAAAAACCCAGGACTACAAAAAAAGTGGCCTGGATGTGGAGAAACTGGACCCCTTAATTTCTTGTGAGACTGTAAAATGGTTGCTTTGGAAAACAATGTGACGGTTTCTCAAATGATTAAACATGGTACCATATTGACTTTTCAGTATATGTCCAAGAGAAAAGAAAATGTGTCTATACAAAATCTTGTACAGGAATGTTTGTAGCAGCATTATTCATAACAGCCCAAAACTGGAAACTGTCTATCAAACTGGGTGAGTAAATCAAATGTGGTCTAATTCAATGGAATGTTATTTGGCAATAAAAAAGGATGAAGTGCTGATGCATGGCCATAACGTGAGTGAAACTTGAAAACATGCTAAATGAAGGAAGTCAGTCACAAAAGACCACATATTGTATGACCACATTTATATGAAATTTCCAGAATAGGCACATCTATAGAGATAGGAGGCAGATTAGTGGCGGCCTAGAGTTGGGATGGTGGTACTGGGAACATAGGAGGTGTGGGATGAAGATGTTCTAAAACTGATTGTGGTGATGGCTGCACAACCTTGTGACTGTATTAAAAACCATGGAATCACAAATACTTTACATGAATTGTATCTTGACTTAAAAAACAAAAGTACCAGTACTAGTTTAGTACAAGAGCCATTGACAGTACTTAAACATCATGGTAACTCTGGAAAAAGAACTTCTAAGCTGGAGTTAACTGATATGAACAATTCAAGTCAGCTAGGCAAATAAGCCGCTTACCGTGCTGGCAGGTTTTTTGTTTTTTTTTTAGCATAGTTTTCAAATGACGATGTTAAGAGAATAAAGTCTCAGGTAAATGAAGCCTACCTGATCTCAAAAGGAAAAAATGTCAGATCAGGTTAGTTGACAATGTTATTCTTATATTCCATATACTTACTGATTTGTCAATTTTTGCTTCAGTTCTGTTTTTTTTCTTGAGGTATCTCTCCTGATTATGAAATAACTTTGCTCATATCTAGTTACACTAGTTGCCTTGAAGTCCACATCAGATACTAATATAGCCATACCAGCATTCTTAATAATTAGGGTGTGCAACTTATGTTTTTCCCACATTTTCAATTCGCTCATATCTTTGTATTTAAAGTGCTTTTCTTGTAAACAACATAGTTGGGTTTTGCCTTTTATCTTGTTGACAGTTTTTTCACCTTTAAAAAGTGAAGTATTTAGTTCCTTTAATTATTGATATGTTGAGTCCCTTGGACTGCAAGGAGATCCAACCAGTCCATTCTGAAGGAGATCAGCCCTGGGATTTCTTTGGTGGAAGGAATGATGCTAAAGCTGAAACTCCAGTACTTTGGCCACCTCATACGAAGAGTTGACTTCTTGGAAAAGACTCTGATGCTGGGAGGGATTGGGGACAGGAGGAAAACGGGACGACAGAGGATGAGATGGCTAGATGGCACCACTGACTCGATGGACGTGGGTCTGAGTGAGCTCCGGGAGTTGGTGGACAGGGAGGCCTGGCGTGCTGCAATTCATGGGGTCGCAAAGAGTCAGACATGACTGAGCGACTGGACTGAACTGATTGATAATGTTTGGGTTTAATTTGCCATCTTGGAATTTGTTTACCCCATTTGTTCTTTGTCCTTTTGTTTCTCTTTTCCTGCCTTCTTTTGGGTTGTAGTCTTCCATATTCCATTTTTCTGAGACAAAAATGGCCCAGCTGTTAACTATTGGGGTAGTTCAGGAGTTAACTTTGCTCTTGAACTCCACCTTGTCTTTTCAGATCTCTCTTCATCCTCCTTTTCATTTGGTGAAGGCTCAGTGCTTCTCGGGGGCTCTCAGCTCTGTTCTGCTTCCAGCCTTCAGTGGATAGCTGCTTTGCACTCAGCAAGGCCTAGGTGATTCAGAAGGCTCTGAGGCCCTTCTGTCTTCTGCCTGTCGGGTGTGATGGTTGTACACTAGCTGTAAGCTCTGTAGGAGAGAACTGGCAGGTGGGTATGGAATTGCTCTTTGATAGCAGCTATTAAAAGCCTGTAAAAGTTCAGCTGGTTTATTCATACTCCCCATTTTGGCAGGATTATTCTTCCTGTTAAAAATGGAAGCAGGTCATCTCTTTTTGCAGGGAAGGGACCCCAAATGTGGAATTAAGTGAAATTTTATTTGTTTAGATCTCTTTATACCTCAGATCTGATGGGTTTTTAAAGAAAATCTATGATTTTGTGGATTATCCAGCTTCTTATTGATTTAGGCTCTGGTTCCTGTCTCTGTTTTTATGGTTATATGGTAACAGAAACACTTTTCAGGCATTGACAGTTTACTTTTTAGTGGCTTATCAAATAACAGTATCCAAACGTGAATTCCCAAGGAATCTATGAAAGGCCAATGAATAAATGAATGACATTTACTTTTGCTTCTGAGTCACTGGTATTGACCACATGTTAACATCCATAATCTGACTTATGAATAGAAATTGTACATTTACAAAATGGTGGGCTAGAGCTAGGCTAGTTTATTGATAGATTGCCAGAAAAAAGTATAGTGATTGTACAGTCATGAGCATTTATACAACCTCATGAGTTAAAAAGAGATGCTCATATATCATATATGACTTAAGGATCTAATCATTAATAGAATTTTGCTTATATTTGTCAAAAATCTTTTCTACATTTTTCCATAATGTTGTGAAAAACTCTGTTTTCATGACTTGATTATATTCCTTTTACTTTGTATCTTATTTATTTATTCCTATTTTACTTTGTATCTTTTAAGATTCTGCAGAAGAATTTCACCTGGAATGACTGGTACATTGAGGAGAATCAGACATAAAATTAAATGTCCAACAAATGTCTTTTTTACTTGATTCCTTTTATGGTAATTTATAATGCAGGTTATGAGAAGCACAGTTCTGAGAAGCTGACAGTAAAGAGTTAATCTGACTTACTAAGAATTTCTTAAATTTAACTGGCCCCAGAACCTGTTTTTTAAGTAATCTGTTAGTCAAAATACATTTTGGAGAATGCTGCCTCTGAATAGCAAAAGAGAAATTTTAAACTTAATTTTCATTGAGTTGATTAGATGATTATTTGTCCATCTAGCATTATCATGCTTATGTAATATCTATTTTTTGTTTGTTTTCTGACGATCTGT
The DNA here is from genome assembly GCF_000754665.1 of Bison bison bison. Classification (NCBI taxonomy): domain Eukaryota; kingdom Metazoa; phylum Chordata; class Mammalia; order Artiodactyla; family Bovidae; genus Bison; species Bison bison. The sequence continues at coordinate 9,188,992 of NW_011495026.1, read as the reverse complement.
TTAATATTGACAGTGTAGTGTAACACCTTGGTCATCCTCTTCAGGATCTTATAGGCTGAAATCTTCATCACACCATATAAGCAAATTAAATGTAAACATTATTTTTTTGCAAATATCTAGTTGAAAAACAAAATCTATATATCAAAATCTGTCCATAAAGAAAGATGAATATTTGCATTGTATTGAATGGAAAGCTAGAAATAAGAAACTCAAGGAAATACAAACCAAAAGATAATAGTGAGCAATTATATTTTATTTGTGAAGAACAGGTTAAAAATAGCTTTTAAAGAATTTAAACTTTAGTAGTGTGAAAATTCTCTTAATTGGTTTATATATTTATGTACCCTTCAAATATGTACACTCAAAAAAAAAATCTTTAGTTAACAAGGCCAAGTGGAGGTAATTACCTATTGAACAAGAGAAATTCTCCATCTGTCCCTCTTATCAGCTGACACTGGAGTGAGAAGGGAGTTTGGAGGCACTTGTGCTCTAGAGGGTCATTCGCTCTAATAGAATTTAATTGACGTTTCACCTCGGCCGCCAGCTCCTTGCCAGGGTGGACTAGCTGGTTGCCTGCGTGTCTCAATCTTTTCCCTGTATGTTGCCTAAATGTGTTATGTAGATGCCTCATTTTCCTATGATACTACAAAGGTAATTTTTCTCTGTTACTTATAGTCAAACTACAACTTCAAGCAGAAGAGAGAGGGGTTGTGTCTATCAAAGGAGTGTGTGCAAACCGTTACCTTGCTATGAAAGAAGATGGAAGATTACTAGCTTCCGTAAGTAATGCTTTCTGTATTTATATTTTTTTCTTTAACTTTTATTGCTGTAAATTTACTAGTATTGGTATTTATTAAATTTTTACTAAGGTTTTGTAAATATTATACCACTTAATCTTCACATTCATATAAATAGAGAGTATTATACTCTTATTTCACAGATGTAAAAACTATAGTCCTGAGGGAGAAATAAAGCAACCAAGAAAAGACAGCTCGTGTGAGGCAGAGTCTGGAGGGCACGCCAGGTGGTCTTAACTGTCTTGACTCCCGAGTAGGCACTCTAATTCACTGCATTTTGCTGCAAAGCTATTATTTAGTTATAAAAATATATTGTGCAGTTGTCTGAAGAGCATTGGGATGGACATATAAAATTTTGAGTATGAGTTTTAAAACTTCTTTAAAATTTGACATACAAAACACTATATAGAATACTCTCTGCCAATTCCATGGACTGCAGCCTACCAGGATCCTCCGTCCATGCAATTTTCCAGGCAAGAGTACTGGAGTGGGGTGCCATTGCCTTCTCCAGGGGATCTTCCCGACTCGGGGATTGAACCCAGGTCTCCCACAATGCAGGCAGACACTTTACTCTTTGTGCCACCAGGAATGCCTGTGGGCTCCTCACTTAGGTACAAATGCTGGCTCTGTCACTTATTAGCTGTTTGTTCCTGGGCAAACTATTCTGAGTTCGTTCCCTTAGCTATAACACAGAGACAACAATGATCCTATCTCAGTTTTTGTGCAGACTAGTTTATATCAAGTGCCAAAATCGGGGTCTCTTATACATAGTAGTGCTCCAGATTTTCACCTCCTCCTCCTGTTCTCACTTATAAACAAGCTCATTTATGAGCAGAGACTTTTGAACTTTTTATCACTGCCACTCCAGGGTCCTCACTCCTGGCTAGTATCTTCTCCATTAATGCAGGTTCTCTGTCAACTTCTACCATTATTATTACAACTGGGATTGCATGTCTGTTGACCAGACTGCGTGGGGAATGATGCAGGGAAACAGAGCAGTATAAGAGACACAGACCCTACTTGTGTCATTGCGGGAGTAGGAAAGACATGTACTTAAAAGTGTGTGTATACACAAACCTCAGCCATGATACCAGTAGCAGTTAGAAGCTCTCTATAACTTTCCTCACAGAAGGGATCTAACAATACTTATTAGGTGTTTTGAGCTTATACAGATAGTTTTTGATTTTTTTTTTTCTGAGTGAAGATCTTTGGATTTCTTTTTAATTAACTTAATGGTGTGTAGTTGACAATGTCACATTAGTTTCTGCTGTACAGCAAAGTGAGTCAGTTATACATAATATATTCTTTTTAAGATTCTGTTCCCATATAGGTCTTTAGGATTTGAGTAGAGCTCCCTGTGCTATAAAGTAAGTAAGTAAAGTTGCTCAGTCGTCTCCGACTCTTTGCGACCCCATGGACTGTAGCCTACCGTGCTCCTCCATCCATGGGATTCTCCAGGCAAGAGTACTGGAATGGGTTGCCATTTCCTTCTCCAGAGGATCTACCCAACCCAGGGATCGAACCCGGGTCTCCTGCACTGTAGGCAGACGCTTTACCATCTGAGCCACCAGGGAAGCTTTTACTAGTTATCTGTTTTATATATGTGTACATGTCATTCTCAATCTCCTAATTTATCCCTCCCTCCTGGGTAATTATCAGTTTTTTACACCTGTGACTCTATTTCTACTTCTAAAATAAATTCACTTGTACCATTTCTTAAGATTCCACATATAAGCAATGATATTTGTCTTTGATTTACTTCTCTCGGTATGACAATCTCTAGGTCCATTCATGTTGCTACAAATGGCATTATTTCATTTTTTTTTATGACTGAGTACTATTTCATTGTATATACATACCACATCTTCTTTATCCATTCCTCTGTTGATAGACATTTAGGTTGCTTCCATGTCCTGGCTATGTAAATAGTGCTGCAAAACACTGGAGTGGCGTGTATCTTTTTGAAATATGGTTTTCTCCAGATATATGCCTAGGAGTAAGATTGCTGGGTTATATGGTAACTATTTTTGGTTTTCTGAGAAGCCTCCATACTATTCTCCATAATGACTGTACCAATTTACATTCCCACTAACAGTGTAGGAGGGTTCCCCTTTCTCCACACCCTCTTCTAGCATTTATTGTTTGTGGATTTTTAAATTAATGACCATTCTGACTGATGTGAGGTGATACCTTATTGCTCTAGCAATTAGTGATGTTGAGTATCTTTTCATGTGCCTCTTGGTCATTTGTACATGATCTTTGGATTTCTGAAGGGACTGAAACATACTTACAGAGAAAAAGAATATTCACTGAGTGATCATGTGATTAAGATATATTTATCATGATATTATGTTTGTGATTTTTGCAGGATAAAAGTCTAGGTGTAAAGGTGCTTTCTCTCTCCCTTTTTGTAAAGGAATAAAAATTTAGAATGGTCTTCAAGAATAGTCAGTGTCTTTGAGTGTAAGGCAGTGGCACCCCACTCCAGTACTCTTGCCTGGAAAATCCCATGGATGGAGGAGCCTGGAAGGCTGCGGTCCATGGGGTTGCTGAGGGTCGGACACGACTGAGCGGCTTCATTTTCACTTTCACTTGAGTGTACTAGATACTGTGCTAGGCATTAGGATGATAAAACTGAATGCCAAATGGCCTGTGCCTTTAATGAGTGGCAGTCCTGGGGAGGCAGAATTGTAAATAAGTATTTGTAGTAACGTGTAGGAGAAGGCAATGGCACCCCACTCCAGTACTCTTGCTTGGAAAAATCCCATGGACGGAGGAGCCTGGTAGGCTGCAGCCCATGGGGTCGCTGAGAGTCGGACACGACTGAGCGACTTCACTTTCACTTTTCACTTTCATGCATTGGAGAAGGAAATGGCAGCCCACTCCAGTGTTCTTGCCTGGAGAATCCCAGGGACGGGGAGCCTGGTGGGCTGCCGTCTATGGGGTCGCACAGAGTCGGACACGACTGAAGTGACTTAGCATAGCATAGCATAGTAACGTGTAAGGGGATTGATATGTTCCTTTTCTATCTTGCATGGATGCATAGTAATATAGGAAAGGAAGTGATTAAATGTGTCTAGATTGGGGAAGATGACCTATAAGAGGATTGAATGGAGATTGGGTTATGGGTAATTTTAGGACACAGCACATGCAGAGACATGGATGCAGGAAGCTTACTAGGAGTCTCTCCAGAAGTACCGTTTACTACTGTGGGAGTGTAAGGTGCAAAGGCAGTACGAGGTAGAAGGGAAGAGATGTGGCTGGAGAGGCAGGTAAACTGCCTCCTGAAATATCTAATGTGTCGTGTTGCAGTCAGCAGTGGGAAGCTGTGAAGTGTTTTTAAGAAGACACACATCATATTTGAATTTGAGAAAGTTCTCTTGCAGCAATGTAGAGGATGGACTGGAGGGGGCCAGGACTGGTGGAGACAGAGCAGTTAGAAGGCTATGGGAATAGTCCAAGCAAGTGATAAGAATCTGGCAATAACAGGATGGAGCAATGAAGTTGATCAGGTTTAGGACTGGAATAAAGGAAAAAGTCAAAGATGACATCTGGGTTTCCAGTTTGGATGAAGAGGTAGATGAGAAAGGGGTTAGAAGAAAAGAGCAAGTTCTAGGAAAAGGTAATACAGGTTCAAATTTAGTCTTATCTAGTTTGAGCTGTCTAAGAGAAATTCAGGTGAAGATGTGTAACTACACAGTTAGAATTATGGGTTTGGACTTTAGAAGTCTGTGTTGACCTCGGTGTCATCAGTATATAGTGGATAAATAAGGGGAATAGATGGACTTTCCTAGGCGGAAAAAAAAAAAAAAACATATATATATAGCAATGAAGACTACTTGCATGTCTTCCACTGTTCTTGCTACAAGCCTGTTGTCAACTCAAGGGATGATGTAATACTTGGGAATGTACTGAAGTAGCATGTTAAATATTTCCAGGACAGTGAATCTAAGGTTAACTCCAGTATTTTCACCTCAGGACGTGACAGACACACACAGCGCGAATCACTTTGTCTTCTGTAATAGTGTTGATTTGGCTACCACCAGACAGTAACGGTGGTGGAGATAAGAAAGGAGATGACAACGTTAGCTTCTGTCTTAACTACGGACAACACTAGTCAAAATGGTTTCAAAGCTCCAGACTTTGCTATGTCTGTCTCAGTCTGGCTCAGTGAGTGACTTCAGATTCTTACCCTGTGGTTTTCCATTATTGAGATTAGAAGATCCAGTAACCTGGTAATCATGGTGTTCCTGTAAGATCATCACTGGAGGGGTTATTTATCTTGAGAACATAGGCTGGAACTTAGGTTCATCTGTAATGATAAAAGGCTCTATAATTATCTAAAGTGATGATAACAAGCTATTCTACTTTATTTATGAAAACTTTTTTTTTTTAATTGAAATTTAGTTGATTTATAATGTTTTAGTTTCTGGTATACAGCAAAGTGATTCAGTTTTACACACACATGCACCTGGCAGTTTAGTCTTTGGGGTTGCAAGAATTGGACACTTCTTAGCGACTAAACCACCACCACATACATACACACATTTTTTTCACATTCATTTCCCTTATAGATTATATAAGACACTGAATATAGCTCTCTGTGCTATAAAGTAGACTTTGTTGCTTTTTTTTATATACAGTAGCTTATATCTGGCAATCCCAAACTCTTTATTCTTTTTCCCCTTTGGTAAGCATTAGTTTGTTTTCTATGTCTATGGGTCTGTTTCTGTTTTGTAAATAAGTTGATTTGTATATTTTTCAGATTCCACATATAAGTGATATGTAGTATTTCTCTTTTTCTGTCTGATGGACTTCACTCAGTAAGATAATCTCTAGGTCCATCCATGTTGCTTCTATGGCATTATTCTATGTTATGGCTGAGTACTATTCCATTGTGTTTATATACCACATCTTCCTTATCCACTCATCTGCTGATGGATATTTAGGTTGAGAAGCTACTCTACAGTGCATCTCTGAAACTACTGGGGTTATAAAAGAGGAGAAAATTTATGACACTAGACCTAAAAACTGAGCTTTCTTCTCATTCTTACAGAATACTCTACAAGTTAGAATTCAGAGAATTTTGACTCCTTCTCTTGGTAAATAAGCATTAAGTGTCCCAAACTTGCTTCTGTACCATCAGAAGCATAAACTACTCTAAAATGAAGTGTTTTCTAGTGTCTCCCTTAGTTAATAAGCAGGACCTTTCACAATATTTATGGTCACAGCATTTTTAGTCTTAAATATATTTCTGTCCCCTTGGACAGAAATTAATTCTTCCTGATACAACAGACTTCCTTTAGATTGGTATAGCAAGAGTTAAATCAGCAATGCTCAGATATTTACCACAAACTCTGTAGGGACAAAGCCACAGTTGTTACACATAAATGGAAAATTCAGGATTTATCGATTTTCTTTGAGGAATGGCACCAGCCAAGATCCATTTGTTCCAGCTCCCATCCTAGAAGCTATTCCTGCCAAGTTCATGAGTTAATCTCTAGTCTTACGATACAGTTTGTATGGCTTTCTGCCTTGCATTTCAACAGCCATCCTCTTTCAGATTAGTCTGGGTGGGCTGAGTCAATTTTCAGATGAAAAAGTAAGTGTCGCTACTCCCAAACCAAGGAGGTGGTTCAGTAAGTGGCATAATTCTTGGAGCCAGATCCATAGGCATTGAGCTGTCAACAGCAGCTTTTAGATACGAAATTAAAAGTCTTGACCCTTGGCTATTAATATCATCTTACCAACATTTACTGGGTTGAAATGAATCACTGATGGTGAGACATCCCATAGCTAGGGATGTCACTGGGGACCCACTCAGGTGACTTCCCAGAGACTACTGGACATGTAAGAAAAAAAGCAAAACGACTTTGCATGTAAGTCCAAGGTTGTGACCAGTAGCCATCATGTGGGGATGCAGATGTTCCTTATTATGTAGAGACACTGGGTTTATGAACTTGAACTTGCCAAAGGCATAATTCTTTCCACTCTTCTTTTACGGGGCCCTATTTCACATCCATCCCTGGGTTCTTCTGCATTTCCCCCTGTGTGTGATTCCCACACAGATTTATAAAACTCGTTTCCCTCGCCTCAGAAAGAGCATTCTGGACAATAAAACATTTTAGTTTCTAGGAGTCACATTAGGTTGACTACCACCAGTTGAGAGTATAAAAACAAGACTTAAGTTGTGTACCTTTTTTATTTTTTTCCCCAACATCTTCACATGTTAAGGGTCTTCTTCCTCCTCTTCGAAGCTAGAAAATATAAATGTACAAGCAGTAACTAAATTTATCTGCCAAAGCATAAATTAAGGCTGACGTTGAGTATTCTTTAATACACAACAGACTCCTTATTCCACTCCATAGCAAGATAAATTCTGTTGCTATGAGCAACAGAAGCCCATAACAAATATTAGAATTTGATTTCTTCAGTGTTCAAAAATTGCATATAATAAGGTTAACTGCGATCTTAAGTTTAAATCACCAAACCTCAGTGTTAGCACTGGTATGAAAAAATTTGCCTGATCTTTATCTGCTAGAAAGTTGCATGTTGTTTTCTATATTATGTGATATATTGTGATAACCTAAACAAAATAACTTAGTATTAGAATGTATTTGACCTGTGTTGATCCATATGAAATATGCAAAAATTATATTATCTGAGGATACACATTTAATTATTGGAAAATACTTTTTCACTTATCAAATAGGGGGCCTTATAATGAAATGAAATTTACACACATAGTAAAGGAAAAGATTTTTGAGGGTTCACTTAGATTGGCAAAATATACTGATTAAATTTGTCAGAAAAATGCAGTAATTAAAGAGCAATATATATCATTTTAATTTTCTTTAAAATCATTTTTAAAAGATAAAAAGCTTCCCTGGTGGCTCAGATGGTAAAGAATCCACCTGCAGTGTGGGAGACCTGGGTTTGATCCCCAAGTCAGAAGATGCCCTGGAGAAGGAAATGGCACCCCACTCTAGTATTCTTGCCTGGAGAATCCCATGGACAGAGGAGCCTGGCAGGCTGCAGTCCATGGGGTCTTGAAAAGTAGGACATGACTGAGCAACTGACACTTAACACTAGATTAGATGCAAACACTACTACATATTAAGAACTACTGCTTTTTTTTAGAAACCAATCATATAAAATTTTACATAGGCTACATACATACTACAATATTAAGATTAAATTTACTTTTAACTTTCCACACTCTGTGTGTCTTATTTTGTTTTGAAATAGTCAACACTGATACTGACATAATGTCTGTCTTTAATTCTCAGAAGTGGGGTAAGCAAAAGCATTTTTGGATTCATGTTGAGCAGACTCGTAAGTTAAAACTGCAACATCAAAGTACTGTAAAAGAATGAATAATCCAAAAAACAGCATGGTGGAACGGCCCTAAGGGTCAATTTAACAGAAGTGCATGAGAATTCTGAGGCCAATATGTAAGTAAGGACAGGAGATTGGAGTGAGGGGGAAGGAGAGGAGAATTTACTCTAGTTCTTTTTTTTTCTTTCTTAAAGTGTGCCAGGGCTTTAAGATTGTTTGAAGGCTTAAAAATTGTTAAAAACTAGGAGGGATCAGAAGACAATCTCTACCCATACGGCATTTATAGTCTGGTGAAATGAAGTGGATATGTATATATAAATAAATGATCTGTATCTGGATGTTTTAGAGCACAAAAATAAATGAGATGCTTTTATCCATCATGGTGTAACAAGAGTCACTAAATTTAGTTACTTGAAAGATGCTCTTATTATGGTCACACTGTAGCGCTAGGGTCAGGTTTTAAAAATATTGATTTTAGAATAGTTTTAGTTTTTCAGTCAAGTTGTGAATATACAATACAGAAAGCATCTATATACTCCATTCCCAGCTTCTCCTATTAACATATTACATTGCATGGTACCTCTGTCACAACTAATGAATCAATATATTGATCATTATTAGCTAAAGTTCACACTTTATTCATATTAGTTTTACCTCATGTTCTTTTTCTGTTCCAGGATTAAGTTCAGGATACCACATTTAGTCATCCTGTCTCTTCAGTCTCCTCTACACCCTGACAGTTACTTAGACTTTCCTTTTTTTTGATTTGACAGTTTGAGGAGTACTGGTCAAATAAGGTCTTTCAGTTTGGGTTTGACTGATTAGACGTGGGTTATAAGTGTTTGGGAGGTAGATCACAGAGGTAAAGTGCTATATTTTCATTGTATCACTTATCACTAATAGTATTAACCTTGATCACCTGGCTGAGGTAGTGTTTGTCTCCACTGTAAAGTCACTCCTGTTCACCCCTTTCTGTACTGTATTCTTTGGAAGAAAGTCACTATACACAATCTACATTTAAGAGATTGGAGGGTGGGGATGGGTGGGGTTTATGCTCCATCCTTGAGGAAGTAGCTACATAAATTATTTGGAATTCTTTTGTATGAGAAATTTGTCTATTCTCCATTTATTTATTTAATCATTTATATCAGTATATGTGCATGGGTATTTAATTTTATGCTTTGGGTTATAATCCAAAACTTTGCTGTGTATTTGAAATTGTTTCAGCTTTGACCACTGGGAGCTTTTTCAGTTGGCTCTCATGCTCTTTCACATACCCTAAACAACGTGGGCTTTTTTGAGTATTTCCTTATCTTATGGCCTCTAAGAGTGCTCTAGGCTCATCTTGTATATTCCCTACTCCAGCCTAGAATGAGCTATTTCTCTAAGGAGCTTGGTTCCTTCTAATACCATTAGAAAATGGTATTAGAAACCAAGACCTGGGTGTTTGCTTCTAGGCAGCCTTACCTGACAGGGCAAGGCATCTATGAACAGTTCCGTATTTAACTATGTGTATAGTTTTATATTAAAAAATGAGTACATGCTGATGTATCCAACCCTAATCCACCAGTATCACATGAACCACTTTAGCCTTCCATGCTGGCTTGTCTATAGCCACCTACTCCAAGAGCGAGAAACCTGGTTCCTCCCATCTCCTGCAATTAGTTTTTCATTATGTGTAAATATCTCACACTGGTTCACTGTCTTTTAATTTACTTTGAAATTTAAAAATGTCTAGATGAAATACAAATCAAACTATTAAAAACTGTTGATTATGCTTTTTCAAACTCTCTTCAGTTCTTTGCTATTTAGATTCCTACAAGGGGTCAAACTTCCAGCCTGCACATCTTTAAAACCATTAGCATCACATCAGTATCAACAAATGCTTATTAAGTCCCTTATCTTATTAAGATCCTAAGCTATGCTGGTTCACGTACATAGCATTCAGGAAAGTCTTGAGGTGTGGTCTACCACTGACACAAGATACATTTGTATTACTCTCATACATGTACATCTACATTCATTTTTTAGATTCCATACCTTTTAGAATTGAGAATAATGGTTTACTGAAATTATTGTAACACACTTCCTAGCTTTCAAATAAATTAGTACTTTTCAAGTTCCAATTCTGTGGTTATTAGCATTAGTAAAAGGGAAAGAAGGTTAAGTGATGTCTGTTACATAGTAAGTGCTCAGTAAACATTTTTCTCCACTAGAATACCTACTATTCATCTCAAACTCAACATGTCCAAAACTGAATTCCAAATCTGTCCCTATAAAACCCATCCCCACTCATAGCTTTCCCCATCTCAGCAAGCCCATCACTGGGCACTAATGCCAGTGCCATCCTTGACTTCTCTGTATCTCTTACCCTGAACATCTGATCTGTCAGGTTAACTCTTGACAACTCTACTGCAGAACACATCCAGGAGGAGACAGCTTCTGATCCTCTCTGGTGCCACCCCTGTGGTCCGAGCCTCCCTCTCTGTCTAGGTTCCTGAGCAAGCCGCCAACAGGTGTCTCCACATCTGCCTTTGGTCCAGAGTAATCCTGGAAAAATAGATCAGATCATGCTCAAAAGTCTATAGTGGCTTTTCATTTTCTCAGGATAGAAGCCAAAATATTTGTAATAGCCTACGACTCTTGTATCTCATTACTTCTCTGCCTCATTTCCTATTCCTTTTCTCCTCCAAACCTTCTGCTTTATTTAACCCTCTTGCACTTCATACTCTAGGCATGATTCTGTTGAAGGGATTTTACACTGGCTTTTCCCTCTGCTTAATGCTCTTCTCTGGTATCTGGAGGGTTAACCCCACTTCCTTCAAATTTTTGCTCAAATACCAGAGCTTACTGTTACTTTGCTATTTAATACTGCAACCTAGTGTGTACCCCTCACCATTTCCGTTATCCTATTCAGCTTTATCATATAATTTACTCAATTATGCTGTTTATTGTATATCTCCACCAGTGAGAACTGGAGCAGCAAAAAGGGAGGGAACCTTGTTCAGATTTGTCCCCTTATTTGTTCCCAGTGCCTAGAAGAAAATATATGTTAAATGATTAAATGCATTATTTGAACTATGTGCTTTTTGTGTCCCCAAACTATTCTTAAATTTTAAAAAATGGAAAATTAAATTTGATGAAAAGGTATCTGATAGATACATGGGCAAAGGGTATCTACAATCTGAAGTTACTAAGAGCCTTGAATTTTGGATTCCTCATTTGTCAATGAGTATAATATTGTGTTGGCCAAAAAGTTCATTTTGATTTTTCTGTAATATGGTATGAAAACCTGAACAAACTTTTCGGCTGACACAGTAAATAAAATGCTATGCATGAGAGCGGCCAATAACCATGAATTTAGGGATTTCCTAGCTCCTGCGCCTATGTAAAATAAGGCCTTGAAGAACAAATTGTATAAGCCCTTAGAAGCTACTTATCTACTGCCTCTGTGATGTCGCTTTTCTTTTTCTCTTAAGTTTGAAATGGTGAGCAGTTAAACATTGAGTATAAGAAAAAAGCTCTGTAAATATGTTTATAAAGTTAAAAAAAAATTACATTGCATCAATTTTTAACAGGAATACTGACATCACAGCTAGTGAAGAGAATTTGTAAACTCAGAATGGAAGGACTGAAAATCACTTAAAATGGGATATTAAATGCCTGGTTTTAGCGAGACTGAATTTTGGCCCTGCTACCCATTACAAAGATGGGAGTTTGTTTTCAAGTGCAGAGCAGCAGTTTAGGAAACTTACATGTCTGAACGTTTGGCACAGATGCACAGTTTCCTTCTTTCTCCTCTGTGTAAAAGAACAAGAAACCTCTGTTTTAAAAAACTGTGGGTTCCATGATGTATTATCCACTTAATCCCTGGTATCATTCCTTTTCTCTAAAATATTAGCAGTTGGCTGAGAAGGCATATATTATTGGTATGGTACATAAACCATTGGCGAAACATTATAGGTGACACACCCTTGAGGCTAACCGAACACCAAAAAATGAGCTTATCAACATCCTGAGGATAACTGATGTGGGTTAGGTCTACTTCTGGGGAATTAGCCCAAATCTCAATGGTGACCTTTCATGTTATCTTTATGATTACATGACTTTTCCTTTAACTCTACTGTTCTGCTTCTGATCTCAAACCTGGAATAGGGAAGAGGAAGATGTTTGTTGCTGGCACTCAAAAATGACAAGATAACCTGTATTACTTTAACACATGAAGCACGATAATTTCATGAAACGTAGAGTGAAAATATTGGCTATACAATATTCACGTTAGTATATGTATTCCACTGTTATCACATTTGAATCTCTTTGAAAACCCCAAGATAGTCCTATGTATCATACAGCTGTTCCTTGTGCAATATCTGCTTCTCTGTAAGGCTACCTGTGATTTATTTGCATCAGAAAGTCTGAAGTTGTTTTCTTAGTTGCAAAAGATGACCAAACTAGATAAATTTGCACTTCAATTTATAAAAGTTAACTGTAGTCAGAACAAGCCAAGTAAAATTCTTATCCCTAGAAGCTGACTAAAGGAGCTAATATTCACTTTTAGGGCTTTTTCAGTACTTTACTTTTAGAACACTGATTATCATGCCAGTTCTTTTCATTGCTGTACTTACATGTTTTTCTCACACTTTATGCCACTCTGTTTATCTTAGAACCAAAGAATCTGGGAAAAGATTCAAGTCTTTTGAATGTGGATTTCCCTAAACCTCAAGTTTCCTAGATTTGAGTATGTAGAAATCAGCTGGAATCTGGTATGCTCATAATACAAAACCATAGGTTTATGTCATGTATCTGTGTACACATGTTGTATTTATATGTGGACATATGTGTGAATTTATATGGTTTTCTATATAAAATTATCATCCTACCCTACTTAACTAATTATAACATAAAATATAATTTTTCTTCTCTTCTCTTAAATTGAGTAAGTCACTTGTTGACTTTTCCCCCCAGAGGTCAGTAAATATCATCAGTGCTGCCCTATGAAGTTGATTTTTGAACATTTACCTGAAATAATGCAACAGCCTATTGGACTCTATAACTTGGAATATTATTTCCAGGTCTCACTATTTGTAAATCTAGCTATTTTCCACCTCCTCTAATAAACTGTTGAAGTAAAATGGCAGAGTAGTTGCCCTTCCCACAAGAGACTGTCTAGATTATTTATTCCTCATTATCTATTAGTGTTTTGAGAATGCTGTGCTTAGTTGCTCAGTTGTGTCCGACTCTTTGAGACCCCATGTTCTGCAGCCCACCAGGCTCCTCTGTCCATGGGAATTCTCCAGGCAAGAATACTGGAGTGGGTTGCCATGCCCTCCTCCAGGGGATCTTCCCAACCCAGGGATCGAACCTAGGTCTCCTGCATTGCAGGCAGATCTTTACTGACTGAGCCACCAGGGAAGCCCTTGAAAATGCTAACCGTGTTACAATGTTCCAGTACAATTTTTTGGCATTATATACATTGGCAGTTTTCTGCACAATAAATTATTCTCTTTATGCCTCAGAATCAGTGTTAGTCACTAGGAAAAAACATAATTTAAGGAATAAATTGTTTCTTTGAGTAAAGTATTACTAAAACCCTTCTTCTTTATGGGAAGGTTACCCATGGGTTTCAGTACTAGAGATGCTGCTGCTGCTGCTGCTAAGTCGCTTCAGTCGTGTCCGACTCTGTGCGACCCCATAGATGGCAGCCCACCAGGCTCCCCCGTCCCTGGGATTCTCCAGGCAAGAACACTGGAGTGGGGTGCCATTTCCTTCTCCAATGCATGAAAGTGAAAAGTGAAAGTGAAGTCGCTCAGTTGTGTGCGACTCTGTGTGACCCCATAGATGGCAGCCCACCAGGCTCCTCCATCCATGGGATTTTCCAGGCAAGAGTACTGGAGTGGGGTGCCATTGCCTTCTCTGGTACTAGAGATGGATGGACCATAAATACCTAAGCGAAAGCCATTGCTTGTTTGTTTCCCTAACTTTTTCGTGCTTCCTGTTACTGGATTTATCCTTTGTGGAGACCACTGAAAATCTGTTCATGGGATGTTTTAGTTCTGTGCCAGTGTCGTTTTTAGACCACCTGGGTGCTTTTGCTGCCCAATATCTGACCTGTCCGTTGTGAGGCTGCAGGATGGTCCTTGGACTGCTCCTCCAAAGAGATGTGCTTCAAGTTGTACTGCTGACATGCTGTGTTCTGTCCCACATCTTTCTGCAGAATAAGAAACCTGTGTCAGATTTTGGCCTGTTGAGTCTTGCTAGTTTGACTGTCCTGCTGAACCCAAAGCACTGTGTACTATTTCTTTAAATATTTAATATGAAAGTATCACAACAACTACTAATTTTTCCTTTATTTTGCAGAAATGTGTTACAGACGAGTGTTTCTTTTTTGAACGATTGGAGTCTAATAACTACAATACTTACCGGTCAAGGAAATACTCCAGTTGGTATGTGGCACTGAAACGAACTGGGCAGTATAAACTTGGACCCAAAACAGGACCTGGGCAGAAAGCTATACTTTTTCTTCCAATGTCTGCTAAGAGCTGATCTTAATGGCAGCATCTGATCTCATTTTACATGAAGAGGTATATTTCAGAAATGTGTTAATGAAAAAAGAAAAATGTGTACAGTGAGCTGCTCAGTTTGGGTAACTGTTCAGATAACCGTTTATCTAAGAGTAAAATATTTAACCATTGCCTTAGTTTTTTTTTAAAGAAAAAACACAATAACAGCAAAAATTCCTGGAAAATGTATACATTTCCACTTTTTATACAGCATTTCCTTTTATCCAGTGAAACTTACTTAAAGCTACAATCTTTCATACAGTTGCTTCATTTGAAGAGGCTTTTAAAATGTGTACAAACAAGTTTTCTTCATGGAAATTATAGACATTAGAAAATTAAAGTCATATTTAGTTATTCACCCAAATGTCCACTACTTCCTATAATATGGCACACATTAATCTACATGTACAACTTACTTAAACATGTACAACTTACTTAAACATTTTAAAAACATGTAAATATGAATTTAATCCATTCCTGTCATAGTTTTGTAATTGTCTGGCAGTTTCTTGTGATAGAGTTTATAGAACAAGCCTGTGTAAACTGCTGGCAGTTCTTCCATGGTCAGATCAATTTTGTCAAACCCTTCTTTGTACCCATACAGCAGCAGCCTTGCAATTCTGCTTGTTATGGGAGTCGTATTTTTAGTCTTGACTAGATCGCTGAGATTCATCCACTCACACTTTAAGCATTCACGCTGGCAAAAATTTATGGTGAATGAATATGGCTTTAAGCGGCAGACAATATACATATCTGACTTCCCAAAAGCTCCTGGATGGGTGTGCTGTTGCCGAATACTCAGGAGGGATCTGAATTCGGATTTTATACCAGTCTCTTCAAAAACTTCTCGAACTGCTGTATCTCCTACATAAAAGAAAATGTACAAATCAATAATGATTATACTTTTAGAAATTTAATCAAAGACTTTCAGATAAGGAAGCATTATTATGTAAAGATTCAAAAGGTAAAAATTTACCCTAAGAAAAGAAAGCTTTCCCTGTAAACTCTGTCCTCTGGACATCCTGAAAAAACAAAGTATTTTCTTACCACTGTATAGCTAAGAAGCTTTTGAAATAATATTTCTTTGGCTTCTACTTGCAAGCTTACCCATCTATATATATGTATTTTGGGAGTCACATATTTTTAAATTCTTCCTGCTTTATTTCCCAAAAGGTGAAAACATAGGTTGCAAAGCTGTAGTTAATATTCCTGTATATTTTTTCATTATTATCTTGTTCCTGATTATCCATTAAAACTGCCTAAACTGATAAACATTTGAAGTAAGAAAAAGTGATCCATTCTTCTTTACAAAAGTCTGTAGAGCTGCAGAATATATAGAACTAGGAAATGATTCAAATCATCCCTGGTCTCTCCTGGGACTGTCAGGCCTCTGAAGTCATAGGTCGGATTTCGTTATAACCATTTTGTTATGCTCTTCTAGTTATTCTGTCAGTGGAATCCCACCATGGTAATTTCTGGCATTTTCTTTGTTTCTTGCTGTTTCAAAGAACTTGGATTCATTCTTCCAACACCAAAATGCTACAGTCATCAGAAGTTTAAAAAAAAACTTGCAATTTACAGAATTTTATAATATTACCAGGCTTTTCACATTTTATAAAGTTGATTTTTAAATAATATGCAAATTTCTAGGACAGGATTTTTATTGCCATTAACTTATTTTTGTGGCTGCTCTTTCTAAATATCCAGATGAACCTCCTACCTGGGATTTCTGTAATTTTCTGATGCTGTCATTGTCTCCCAAAGTGTTTATGAAAAGCCCTAAAAAAGCTGCCTTCCTTGTCTATTTTCTGGGAAGTTTCACAATTGCCACAAGTATAGATTTTTGTTTAAATATCTTTTAATGCCTTCATTTTCTTGTTTGTCAGGTTGTAAACTGTATTTGGCTTCTCAGTAGTCCTGCTAGTGAGGAATAGGCAAGGAAGAGCAAGTAAACAAGAAATGTTGCAGTGTTTTTTCTAATAACAGCTCTGGAAATAAGCACAGGAAGAGTAGTGTGTAAAATATGACATCTGTCTACCATATTTGAATTCTGTGTGAACGAACTTTTTAATTGAGATTTGCTAAAGATCAAATCAACATGGTTAGAAATTATATTTTTAAACTGAAAATATAGAAAAATATATGTTAAGAAAAGGAAAACTTGGCTTAAGAAAAATAATTTTTGTTGTATTAAAAAACTTGTATTAAGTTTGTTACAGATTGTGGCACTAGTCTTAAATTTTACATGTCATTTGCTGATCTGACTTAAAAATTGTTTAAATGTTTAAAAAGTTCTTTAAACATTTTAAAATGACCATGGGGGTCTTGTTTAGCTCTTAATAACACTAGTCAAGAGTTTAACATTTAGTTCCTGTGTCTAGCCTGCTTGTATGTTATAGAAGCACAGGATGGGGCTGGTGAGTGAATCTGCCGGGCTTAGCCATCACCACAGCAGCTGATTCAAAATCAGCACTGCCTGGATAGTTTGATCCATTTAACTTGAATCATGATGTCATTAACTAGACTAAAAATTAAATGGGCAAATAAGTGCTTTTAGATCTAGAGGAACCAACCCCTTCTATATTAAAATTGAAATCTCTTCTCCAAGGATTTTATGATGAATTAAAAATTTTAATTTAGGTAAAGTGCGTTATTTGCTGGTATTATTTTAAATGTACTGTAAGTAAACTGAATAACGGTTTTATAGATTTGAAGAATATAGGAAAACCAAGAGGGTTTTGTTTTTATTTTTGCTGGTTGAAAGATGTTTAAAAACATCATAGTGTTTTATTTAGTTAAAGGACAGTACTGAAATGGAGTTTATATTTGTTACTTCTATTTTGTAATATTTAATAACAGGATTAGGTTGAAATAAAATAATAGGAAAAACTGTGCAGAATGTGGATTTTCCTGGTGTCTCCCCCTCACTCTGGTACACTGATGAGCTCTGAACAGACCCCACTGCTTTACAGACCTTTGGCTATACAGGGAGTTCTCTTCCTGTTAGTGCTAATGAGATTTTTTTCCCCCCAGAAAGGCAGCTTCTGTTTTTAACCTATCTATAGATAGCCTTTCGGAGAAGGCAATGGCACCCCACTCCAGAACTCTTGCCTGGAAAATCCCATGGATGGAGGAGCCTGGTGGGCTGCAGTCCATGGGGTCGCTAAGAGTTGGACACGACTGAGCGACTTCACTTTCACTTTTCACTTTCATGCATTGGAGAAGGAAATGGCAACCCACTCCGGTGTTCTTGCCTGGAGAATCCCGGGGACGAGGGAGCCTGGTGAGCTGCTGTCTATGGGGTCGCAGAGTCGGACACGACTGAAGTGACTTAGCAGCAGCATAGATACCTTTTTGTACTCTGCTTCATTTACCTAATACTTATCAAAGAATGAAGGATTCCAAACAAATGAGCTTCTTATTTTAACTAGTATTTACTGCTTAACAGCCAGTATGAACGTTACATTTATGATGGCGGCAGTCCTATTACATACTTTCCTAAAAACAGAGTTTAAAGAAAATAAATAATTCCTGGTTGATTTGGCTTCATCATTAAGAGTAATCTATTACTATACTGTTACAAAACAGAAATGTACTCTACATAGACATGGTCTTTCAGATCTCTATGTCTCTTATCATTTCTAGCTGCTTTCAGAGTTTTATCACTTCTGAGGCAATGCTTCAGTTTTTCCTACTCCTAGGCAATATGGTAAATGCCAGTTGCTGCTTTTTTCTTAATTCCATGTGGCTGGAGGCATTAAAAACAATCTCTGACTAGGTGGGTTGTTGTTATAACCACAAGTATTTTTAAAAAGTAGTGAATTTCTAGTTATATGGACTTGAAATGTTCTGGAGTACACTCAAACCTAAAGTGTACTTACTTACATGGTGTGGAAATGTGTTTATTTACATTTAAATATATCTGAAATTCAGAATATCAATGAAAACTCAAATGAAAAAAGTTATTCATTTGAAAGAAAAAAAAAAAAAGTTATTCATTTGAGAAGGCAAGGTTCAGAAGAGGAAGTTATACAAACTTCCTATAGACTGCTATTTGCCCAGTATGGATTAGATAAGGATGTAAAACAGACACTTAACCAGTTCACATGATCTCATATCACATGATAGTGTGAGATAACCAGGAATTCTAGAGTAAATGGCTTTTTCTTTCAGCACTGGCACTACTACAAAATCCTTTTATTTCAACAGAAGACCTAGGGAAGACTAAGCTAAAGGTCAGTGAGCACCTAAAAACCAAAATCTGCTATGATATATTTGTAGTGAAATTTATTTATAGGATGTTAGGAGTTGGCTCTATACTACAAATAGGACATTTTCATCTGTGGAACATTAAAAAAAAATCATTTCAAGTATATATATATATACATTTAAAAATAATTTAGGGCACTGCCTTCATATAAATGATGGCTAAAGAGAATAGGGTACATATACACAGTGAGGAAAAAGTCATAGAAAAATAGTTAAGTATGAAATGAGTTATCTATTGATTTATTATGATAAGGACTGTGCCTGACACAATGGTTTAAGGAAGAGACAGGAAAACTCAATTTCTACTCTCGATTTCCTGTAAAATCAGTGACATAAAGAATTCTTAGATTATTTCAAACTTCCCTTAGATACTGAGCTCAGTAAATTGTTCTAGGAAATTATCTCTCATTTCAGACTTTCTCACATGAGACATGTTACCATCTTTTGGCTTTCTGACTATCGAAAAAATATAGATAAAATTTCCATAAACAGAAGAATTATACCACCACTGTTCAATAATTGCCTTTAAAATATTTCACATTTCATTTAAAAGTTCTCTTCAACCTTGTGATAAAATGGTCAAGAATTTTTCTAATAGTAAAGTTCCAACAATTTTGTTATGCCGAGTTGCTCAGTTGTGTCTGACTCTTGTGACTCCATGGACTGTAGCCCACCAGGCTCCTCTGTCCATGCGGATTCTCCAGGCAAGAATACTGGAGTGGGTTGCCATGCCCTCCTCCAGGGGATATTTCCAACCAAGGGATCAAACCCAGGTCTCCCTCATTGTAGGCAGATTCTTAATTGTCTGACCTACCAGGGAAACCCTCCAACAATTTTAGTCAAATTCAAAATATCCCTTAATGCTAACCTTAACTGTATATCCAAAGTTTCTCATTTCCAAATTATCTAGAAGCAGTCCTAAGCCAAAAAACAGGTGTTATGCTCTGAATGGTATTATTTATACTAATGGAATAAATTGTAGTGTTAAGTTTTGCTATTAATTTTATATCAGCACTGAATAACTTCTTTGAAATTTTCTGACTTAGTCTAAACCAATTAAAAAGTGTAAAATCTCATTCTCAGCTCTAGAGCAAGAAAGTAAACACATAAATTTATTCAGCATTTTCAAGTCAATTATAAATATATAAGATACCCACCAATATCTTCTCCAGGCTCTGACAGGCCTCCTGGGAACTTCCACATGTTTTTCAGCTGTAGTATTAAATCAGAAAGCAAAGTTAACACAGCTCTTATTTACTAACATACACATACATAGAGATGCCACAGAAGCTACCCATAATTGATCAAGGTGGTTGAGAATTTATTTTTTCGTAACTGCCACCAATTTTTTTCAGCTTCCTTCCTCACTCCTTTCTTCTCTCGGGAAACTGCTGACTTGTGAAATCTTTCCTATCTTTTTATTTAGGAAATAGAAGTGGTTTTTTTATGTTAATGTGATAAATTCTGTATGAGTGAAACAGTGGGGGGAACATCTACTGAATTTGTATAGTTAAAAATTTTTGCTGCTAGTTTATTAAAGAATACATGAATCTTACTGATGCTGCTATAAATTAGTAGAAAATATATAAATGTAATCACTAAAGTATGCTATTTTTAATTTTCAATTTACTTTCTATATTGTGTGTCTAATCAGATATATTAATCTTAAGAGTTTTCTTGTTCTCTGTGTTAATGATTTTATGTAAAAATATAATTGTCTTTCCTGGGAAGTGTGAATAAAATTGATTTAAGTTTCTGGCTTTTTGTATACACCATTTCCTGTTCTTGGTGGGGAGGGGCAGGTGGGAAGATCTGATCTAGGACTGGAGATAAATATGAAAACTTGATTTAAAATCATTCTGCAGTAGTATGAAACAATATTCTTATGGCTGACATGATTATTTTTTCTTGTTAGAATTCTGTTAATATCAATCCATCACCATGATAAAAACTGAAGAATTAGAAATTACAACATACTCATAAAGGTGCTGCAGCTTGAAGCCAGTACACCTCATACTCTTCATTCATAAAACAAGTTTATGGACCTTACTGGTGTGCTTTGTGGACCCACTCATTTCCTGGACAAGAGCTCCTTAAAGAATGTGTCATTTCCCAACTATGCTAGGTTGGAGACTAGTGGCATGGTTCCCAGGGTTTCCACAGACTGTTGATTATGTGGGTACAGAGTTCTGGCTTTCCACCCTTCCGTGTCTGCCTCAGACTTGAGATTAATTTATAAAGCACATTATGTTTTTTTTAATGTAGCGATATCTCCAAGTATATCTCAACATTAATGCACTGTCATTGGGGTTCCATTTTGAAATTGTTCCAGAAGCTACATTTCTATAGAAACTATGCAGACTTTTTTTTTTTTTTGTCTGCTAGGATATTAAACTTCACCACTATAAATTCTACTTCTAAAAAAGAAATGTTATGAGACAAACAAATGCTTCCCCAGAACAGAAACAAATTTTGAAAAAATATTCACCTGGACCTGATTGTAAGTAATTGGAAATAGTTGAGCTTACAGTTAGTTCTAAGTGGTAGGCTGAGAGGCGTAAGTTTCGTGATTTGAAAAACCTGGTTAATGCTCTAGATAAAATCAATCATTGAGGGGATAAGTCTGCCTTCAACCTCTTTTTTTTTTTTTTTTTTACATTAAAAAATACTCCCACTATCTGGGTTTAGCTATGTAAGTAATAATAATAAATACTAGATAACATATTGAATGTTCACTATGTTCCAGACACTATGCTATGTTTTAAGAAGAACTGTACACATTTACAGTAACCCCATGAGAAACTATTCTTGTTCCCATTTTTTTCCTTTAAATTGAAGTATAGCTGATTTATAATACTGTGTTATAGCAAAGTATATAATGTATAGCAAAGTAATTGAGTTATATACATATTTTTTCATATTCTTTTCCATTATAGATTATTACAAGATATTGAATATTGTTCCCTGTACTATACAGTAAATCCTCATTGCTTATTGTTCCCACTTTAGAACTGATGAAACTGAGGACAAAAGATTTAATAATTTACCTGGAGTGACACAGCCAGTGCATAGTAAACTCATGGTTAAAATCCAGGTGATCTGATTCTAATCATCTCTTAAGAAATTTTAAAAGTTGATTTGGTATTTTCATACTAATCTTTTACCACTATTCACTGCTTTCATATACTTTTTGATCTCTTCTTCAGTTCTGATTGGAACATTCTATATAAAACCAATTAGAATCTGTTGCTTAGTCTGACATTCCTCCAGGAGTTGAGAATTTGAACTAACACCTAGTTTGGTGTCAGATGTCTGTCTACCTCTTGCCTATGAGTTCCCTATCTAGAATCTTCTGATTGGCATGAGATTTATCATTTTGTTAGTGATTTACTAAGATTTCCAGTATATTGGTCCACAGAGGAAAAATTACTGAGGAAGGAGTAAGGTTGGGCTTTGAATATTTTTTAGTTTATTATCTGTTTTCATCTTTGTTCTCTATCCAATAAAAGAATACAAAACATCTCTCTGCGTCATGTATAAAATTCCATGAACTTTTCCCTGCTAATCTTAAAAAACTTTCCACTCCCTTTTAAAATAAATATTCTGCTCAGACATTTTTGTGCCTCTTTGCCTTCTGGGTCTTACCCAGCATTCACGTATATGATCCCTCCCTACTTTGAATTAGTGAGGTCATCTAATTCCTGAAGCATATCTGACTTTTACATACTATAAAAAGGAAATTTTTTATAGTATGTAAAAAATTTACATACTATAAAAACTTACATACTATAAAATTTACATACTATCCTTCTAAGTCATAAAAATGTGGGATTTTAAACTATATTTAGAGTAATTCCATCATAAAGAATGGTGAATGTGATAAATTCTTCCTGTACATTTGCCAATTACAAATCTGATGTTCGTGTGTGTGTGTGGGTGTGCGCACGCACATGCAGGAGTGGCAAACAGAAGAGAGTGTGGATGAGGTACAGTGGTCCCATCTATCACTAAACTGCTAGCCCAAAAAGTAGGCATTATCAACAAAGGGTAACTTTTCAATGCATTCTTAATATTAACAGAGTGTTAGGTATTTTCTCTGTTCAGGCTATTTCAAGTTTAATTGCTCTGCTTCTTTTAAACCTGTCCTGAAGAAAAACTCCCAAATTTAGTGTTTCTAGAATAGATAAAGAGGAACGATTCGTTTTCTGATCCTTTTTCTATTCTTCCAGTCCCATGGACATCTTCTGTTTTCCTAAGCAAATGATTAGCTTCAAGATCTTCCCTGGGTGTGGCTGCTGAAATCCTAACTAGGAATTTGTATAAACAGCAATGCCCCCCGCCCCCCCCAAAAAAAAAAAACCAAAAAACATTACTTTCTTTCAAGTCAGAAACTAATCTCTGAACAAGGGTTCAGACTTGCTAGTCTATTCCTTTCGGTCCTCTTGTACTATGTGACCTTCTCATTCCTCCCTTACTCCGAGTTGCTCAGAGAGAGAGACCTCATTAGCTTTTATTTTCATTGTTTTAATCTTTAATGTTACTGCTCTCACTTTTCAGAATTCAAAGCCACTGTACTTAGAAAATTAACTGAGTGATAGGTCTCAGGCACAGAGAAATTTATGCACAGTACAGCAGGCCAATCACTCTCTTTCTCCTTCTACTACTGTATTTTCTTAATAACATTTACCACCACTTTTATATATATTTTATTATTTGTATCTCATTTAGTTGGTAAGTTGTGTCCGACTCTTATACAACCCCATGGACTGTAGTCTGCTAGGCTCCTCTGTCCATGGGATTTCCCAGGCAAGAATACTGGAGTGGGTTGCCATTTCCTTCTCCAGGGGATCTTCCAGATGAGGGGATAGAACATGCATCTCCTGGCTTGGCAGGTGGATTCTTGACCACTGAGCCACCAGGGAAGCCATTTGTATCTTACCTATTTGAATATAAGCTCCAGATGTAGAAACCTTGCTTTGTTCACTGATATTTACCTAGTGCTTAAAACTCATGAACTCTGTAATGTTTAGTGAATGAATGAAAAGGTCCCTACCATTAATTCAGCTCTTGAGCACCAGGTTTACAATGTCAAGTCACTGTTAGGTCTTGACAGTGATGGGGCAGCAGTAAAAGAACTGTATGGGTAGGAAAGGAGAAAGGACATGTTTAAAGTATCATTTTAGCTTTGAGTCTGAGTGTACATTTGCTTACAGTGAAGGTTAAACTTTCCTCCCTAAGACATGCTTGACACTAATGCCTGGGAGGAGTGAATCACTTAAAGAAAAACCGGCTCAGATGTCTGAAAATATGCTTATTAGTTATTTACGGCTAATAGCTATCATCAGGGCTTCCCTGGTGAGTCACATGGTAAAGAATCCGCCTGCAATGCAGGAGACCTGGGTTTGATCCTTGAGTTGGGAAGATCCCCTAGAGGAGGGCATGGCAACCCATTCCAGCATTCTTGCCTAGAGAATCTCCATGGACACAGGAGCCTGGCAGGGTACAGTCCACCGAGTCTCAAAGAGTTGGACATGACTGAGCGACTAAGCATAGCACAGCTATCATCAACCTCAGATAGACAGATGATACCACTAATGGCAGAAAGTGAAGAAGAATTAAAGAGCCTCTTGATGAAGGTGAAAGAGGAGAGTGAAAAAGCTGGCTTAAAACTCAACATTCAAAAAATGAAGACCACGGCATTTGGTCCTGTCATTTCATGTCAAATAGATGGGGAAAATGGGGAACCAGTGTCAGATTTCATTTACTTGGGCTCCATAATCAATGCGGATGGTGACTGCAGCCACAAATTTAAAAGACACTTGCTCCTTGGGAAGTATAGTTATGACAAACCTAGACAGTGTATCAAAAAGTAGAGATACCACTTCGCTGACAAAGGTCCAGATAGTCAAAGCTATGGTTTTTCCAGTAGTCATGTATGGATATGAGAGTTGTACCATAAAGAAGGTTGAGCACTGAAGAATTGATGCTTTCTAACTGTGGTGTTGGAGAAGACTTGAGAGTCCCTTGGGCAGTGAGATCAAACTACTCAATCCTAAAGAAAATCAACTGTGAACATTCATTGGAAAGACTGATGCTGAATCTTTTGGCCACCTGATGTGAAGAGCCAACTCACTGGAAACAACCCAGATGCTGGGAAAGATTGAGGGCCAGAGAAGGGGGTGACAGAAGATGAGACGGTTACTGACTCAGTGGACATAAGTTTGAGCAAACTCAGGGAGATAGTGAAGGACAGGAACACCTGGCATGCTGCAGTTCATGGAGTTGCAAAGAGTCAGACACAACTTAGCAACTGAACAACAACAGCAACAATAGCTATCATGCTTAAATTCCACCTAAAACCAAAATAATTACATTATAATTAATATAACAGCATCTCACTTTATACTTTTTATTACAACATTGAGCTATATAAGAATACTCAGTTTTCACATTTTATTACTCCATTAGATAAATCTGGTTATAACAAAAAAATCAAAATCCTAAGTAAGAGTATCACTTCTATTTAATCCACAAAGAAACCAAAGTCTTATATTAATATAATGTGAATTTGTTTCTAACTTTTGCCAATCCCAACTGCCTAGAGGCATAAGGGGAATCATGATTAGATTCCGAGAAGCAGTACTTTCTTATTCTTAAAGAACCAGTCATTGGCAAGACTGAAAATCAGCAAATGAAGAATCTGGATGCCCAATGCTCTAGTTTGGTGGTTCTCAAACTTGACCATGCACCTAAATCACCTGGAGGGCTTGTTAACACATCAGTTGTTGAGTAGTATCCCCAGAGTCTGAAATCAGGCCTGGGGGTGGAGCAGAGGTGTGAGCACATGTGGTTTCCAAGAAGTTGATGCTATTACTGTCCCTCAGTTTCAAATTCACCCTCCATGCTCTGCCTAGTGATGCTAGAGCTGGGACTTCACTAACCAGTTTGTTTTGCCAACTGACTCCCTTAAGCCTCTACCAACAGACCGCAGAGCTGGGGGAGGAAGAAAGGAGAAAGAAAGCTCCTCCTGTCTGCTTCCTGTGCCTTTTCCACGTGCCTGTGGGTCTTGTATCGCTTCAGCATGTTGCTTCATTCTGGCAGTGGCAGGGCCTTCCCATAGCAACAGTCACATCCACTTTGCAGTTTTCTAGCATTTCCTACCTAAGCTTCATTGTGCCCTCTCTTCAAAGGTATCAGAAAGCTGATGCTTCATTTGCAGAGGTCTGGGCCCCATGTCCTCCGAGTTCAGAGACAACAACAGGAGTTGAACAGCATTTCTTATTAGAGATTTAATTAGCTATGGGCAGTCCCAGATGAAGGGATGCACAACCTACCAGAATGGCATAAAGATGACTTTAAACCACAGACATCTAAGATACAACAAGATGTAGAAAGAAGCCTTTCCTGAGATTCCCTTTATCAGATTAAAGGGGAAGCATTCTGAGAATGAAGCTGCCATAAATCCCTTCTAGGGGAACTTCCAGCCAGGAAGGAAACTAACCTTTAGTACCTGGTGAGAAACTGTATACACATACTTTATCAGAAGCTGCCATACCTTCTAAAATTACTCTAGCTCCTTCACTTAATCATCTTCCTTTTCTCCAGAATACTTTTTCTTCACACTTTTGTTCTAACCTCTCTTCTTGTACTACTAAAGTATCACTGCTGGTACCTGAATTGAATGAAATTGTTAATCTCAGCAACAGACAAAGGCATCTGTACTATATATTAAAAAAAAAAACTATCTCCCTAAAAACAAACCCCATTCAAGTGAAGTTTTGTATCCTAATATATAGGTATTGCCATATAACTACTGACTCCCTCAAATTCAGGTATTAATTCATTTTATGTTTTCATTTGCTTTATTTTAATGAACAGATTCCTCTCTAGGCTTAAATTCTCATTCAGTTGTGTAATGATGAAAAAGTTATTCAAAGTTTTACTGAAAAATGGAGATGATAGTATGGGAAAATTTTTGTGGAAATATTTTATGTCATCACAGTGATCATCATTTATGTGATTTTATTTCTATTAAATAGCAAAACATGATGGAATTAATTTTTTTTTAGCCTGAAAACCTCATCATCAGGATCAGGAATGTGTACTATAACAGAAGAACAGGTGACTCGGGGAACGTCAAGTGTTAGCAAATGGTTAGTTATGAATTTTTACGAGGCTGGAAGCCATAGCAGAGCTGGTGCTACCACTTTACCTGGGTTTTTAATCCTCTTCAGATATGGTTCCAAGAGATACCAAATAAACCATTTAGGAACTTATGCAGAGTTATTTACTCAAAAGTCTCCCCAGCTTAAAGGTATGACCTTCAATTGACCCTAAAGGCAATTGATACCCCAAAGAATCTGGAGGCAGAAGATGGAAAACTCTCCACTTGTGTCTTTGTAAGTAAATGTTACAGGATGAATAATGGCTAAAACAATGCCACTTTGGATAGGTCTCTTGGAATTTTTGTTTAGTCATTAAGTCTTGGGTCTCCCTTTGTTTCTTGACTACCTTGGAAAACACTAGCAATTATTTCTTTGAAAATAAGATGAGCAAAACTAGAGAAGCACTGATTGCAGTCATGATTAACTGAGAATCAGAGTTTTTAGTCATTTATAGTGGAGTTTATGCAAATTTATACATACTTTTGACCACAGTCCTGTTTTAAAAATGTAGCTCAACTCAATTCTTTCCTTTTCAATTGCTGTAATACAGATTGCTCTGGAAGTTTGATTTCTCCAAACTGAACCTGTTAAATCATGTTTTGACAGATCTTATAAGGGAAAAAAAACACACCCCCCCCAAAACATCATGCGGTCTAGGTTTGGAGTAAGACAGGTCAGCCCTAACTGCCGGGGAAGCCCTTTTCTTTTTTTCAGACTGCAACCCAATTTTTAATATTTTTAGACTTAGGTTTGTTTTCTATGAATTTCCATGTTTTAATAAATGAGTAATTATATAAATAGATTCTTACTTGGTTGATCTACCAAACCTGAAAAACTGCTTAGAGTGGAGACATCATGTTAGCCTGGCTGTCTTTCATTCTCTGTTGAAGTCCTTAATGAAATTTTATTTGACAAAGTCATTTCCAAAATTGTGTTATTTTAATATCTTAAAAGTTTACCCTTTTCAAAACCAGATTACATCTGGTACCCTGCTATATATGTACATAAGAGGATAGGGAGCATTACAGTACTGGGGTATTTAATTTGTGATCACCAAATCTAACTCAATTTCATAAATGGTGCAAATTAGGTCCCCAGAGGCTCATAGATATGCCCAGAGTTGTTTCTTTGAACCCAGGTCTCCTGACCCAATTTTGTTTGTACAACTTCTTATGTCACCTGAGCCTAAAAAAGAATAAATAAATTTTGGTGATACTGTTGGTTCTTCAAATGCATGGAAAAGACAATTAAAGGGATACACTTAAAAGACAGTAAAACCTTTTATAATATCTCTTTAGAAGTGTTTTTTATATACCAAAGTATAGATTTTTTTCAAACTTAGCAAAAGAAATGAACCAATTTATGTTACTTGTATATCCTTGTATGGAATCTGTCAATAATGTAATGTTTGGGCATATCATTCATCTGCCATATTGCAGAGAGTTACAATACTTTAGTATAAGCCAATTTAACTGAACAAAATCCTAAATAAGTTCTCTGACCTTAGGTACTCAATTATATATAAGCCCCTTTGGTCTAAGAGTTGTAAGACCTGAATGATAAAATGATAAAATAATGACTACAGGAACTCTTCTTTTGTGGGTTAGAGTAGGATAAGTTAAAGAACATCTGTTGTCCCTCCTAATTTCATGGAGAATAGGGAAATAGCTGTATGTCTGTGAAACTGTTACTCAGTGTTTGAAATTGAATGTGAAGAGAATCAGGGCTTATTACTTTCAAACAAAATGAGTTAATTTAGGTTTTGACTAAATTTTTTTAAACAATTACTCTGAAATTGCACTGACTAGACTGGTTCCACTACTACATTATCTGCATGATTTTGGGTAAATAGCCCCTCTATATGCCTTTCACCCTATCTCTAGTTTCTAGATCTAGCAGTTTACCCTATGGTAAAAGATCCCTGTGAGATAAACAACATAATATAATCCTGAATATAATTTCTTATTCACCTTGTCTCATTACCATAATTTATACCTCAATTAAAGCATCATTCTATCTGCAAGTAATATATTTCTTTAAAATATTCTGTAATTTAGATTTCCATTTAGATAAACTTCTCCTCTTCCTCTTTTCTCAATCACTGTAACCTTATGGTACACCTCATTAAATTGTTTTCTCCCTTCAGTGAAACTCCCTCAAAACTCAAACTAATAATGCAAATACAGATGGAGCAAAATTAACATATTAGAAGAAAAGGATAAAAAATACATATGGATCCATGCTGAGACAATACAAAACAAAAACCACATACCACTATGCTATGAGGAGGATCCTGAGCGCACCCTGGCCCAGGTTAACTGATGTTCTCAGACATCCCAGATGTTCCCAGTGCCCTGCACTTTAATATAATTAACTGCTCCGTTAAAGATGTTTCTATGTCTATTTCTGTTTGTTCAAAACAGTCTATAGCAACTTTGACTCCTAATCCTGAACATGACAATAAAGCAGTACCACATTATGTTTTTAGTCAAGTCATAGATTATAACCTAAGTATTTTCAACTCTTACTCATCTGTTTAAAACCAGACATTTAGGGAGCTAAGCAACATAACTGGTTGGAGATTTCAGATATATCATTTAACTATCCTCTGCTTCAGTGAGAAAGGATCCCTAAAGCTACTGATGAAAAATCTTCAATTAAAAATCAAGCAGGCTGACTCAGTGGTGGGCAGGTGAAGAACCTTTGCCCACAAAACCATCTATAACACTCCAGTTTTCTTTGCAAGACCAGGCTGCTCCTGACCCACCATTACAACACAACCAGGGTTCACATCAGAATATGAAGTCGAATAGACAACTAATTCAAAACTACTTTTGGAACAAATGTCAGATTTTGATCTGTCAATGGTTCCATAGTGCAGTTGTCTTACAAAGCAGAGGCTCTGCATCACAACACTTGACTTTTCCTCCACTGAACATACCAAGTTAAACTGCTAAAGTAAAATAAGGCCTGAAAGAGGTACTGCATTTGAAATTATAATTAAGGCTAAATAAATACGGCTGGCTTGTGGTTCAAACTAATGTGCCAGTGATTATGTTAACCAAGTTTCGCTTTTTGTCCTCTAGCCTGTTTGTGAAGATGGTTCTCTCTCTCCTCCCAAGACCAGCATTCCCAGATGTGAGAGTGAGGCCTCCTTCATGGCTTTGGACTAGATACATATATGGTGGTGCTCAAAGGTTAACTTATCAGCACAGCATTTCTCACGACAGAGTGCAAAAGACCAGGAATGGGCGTTTGCATCACAGTTAGGTCACCATGAAAGTATTTTCAATGAAAATGAACATCTTATCCACCCCCACCTTCTACTTCCATGTCAAATCCACCAACAGTTAGGTGGATGAATACTGAAAGTCATTCCAAAGCCAAAGAGCTTGCCAAAAGCTGGACCCCTCTTCATGAACCAGTTGCTGCTCCACAAGTGGCAGAACATCCTGACTAGCACAAATGATGGCAGGGTTGTAAAGACAATACCACAAGGTGAAACACCCTTCTTACTTGGTTCAGAATTTAACTGGAAGCTGTTAAGGTATTCAGCTGATAAATATGTATCAACATCACAAAAAAATATGAAGATCTTTCCCTGTTTCTCAAGCTCAGACACCTACATTTAGTCCTTATCTATGATTAAACTCTTCATTCAATGAGACCAAAAAGGTGTTAATTGTGAAAATTAGACTCATCTGCTACAGATTTTAGGCTAGAACAGACTTTGGATTAGTCCTTCTTTGCAAAATACATCACTGTGAGATTAATTCTCTAGTCCTGATGCATATATACATCCCTGAAGTTCTGCATAAACTGTGCCAATACTTGAGTTCTTCTAGCAAGTGGCAAAATAATATTAATCATGGATCTAGTGGTCAATCATCTGATTCTTCACTTTCATGAGAGGTCAAAAAGGGTGGGAAGAGGATCGATCACATGTCTATACACTGTAAGATCTGTTTTCTTCAAAAAAGAGTTCATAATGTGTGCCCATATCTCTCAGTGTAATAATACCCTTCTATGATATAATTTTCATTAAATATCAGTTTCTCTCCAAGAGTACCATCCTCATCTTCCTATTCATCATTTTCATCTTCATGATTAATGTCCTCTAAGCAAGCTTCAATAATTGCTACCAATTCATCTCACTTCAGTTCAGTTCAGTTCAGTCGCTCAGTCGTGTCCGACTCTTTGCGACCCCATGAATTGCAGTACGCCAGGCCTCCCTGTCCATCACCAACTCCCGGAGTTCACTCAAACTCACGTCCATCGAGTTGGTGATGCCATCCAGCTATCTCATCCTCTGTTGTCCCCTTCTCCTCCTGCCACCAATCCCTCCCAGCATCAGAGTCTTTTCCAATGAGTCAACTCTTCACATGAGGTGGCCAAAGTACTGGAGTTTCAGCTTTAGCATCATTCCATCCAAAGAACACCCAGGACTGATCTCCTTTAGAATGGACTGGTTGGATCTCACTTATCTTTCTTTTTAAAATTTATTTATTTTTAACTGGAGGATAATTGCTTTATAATATTGTGTTTCTTTCTGCCATATAGCAACATGAATCATCCATAGTATAGGTATGTCCCCTCCCTCTTACACCTCCCTCCCACCTTCCACCCCTACTTCTCTTTTCTAACAGGCTTTTCCTTAGGATAGTGAGTGAGATTCATTACCAACTGCAATACTTTCATTGCAGTAAAACATTCAAAGGGAATGACTCCATAAGGTAGTCTGGCTCCTATGCTAACTTCAGCTTTATCAATTTGAGAATGAAGAGACTCCAAAAGATCCTAGGTAGTTGTTCTTTATTGCCTTGATAGCCTTTGCTATTAGCCCCTATAATATACTCTAACAATAACATCTTCTCACTCATTTCCTGTAATTCTTCTTTTAATTGGGACATTTGGCCTTTCAGACTGGTTGCCCAGTTTGATAATGTTCTCACTTATGTAGGAGGGTTTGATAAAACTCTGCCATAACTTTCCATAATGATACTAGTAAGAGATGCATTTGCAGTCTTGGGGGCACATTCCATAAAGTGCAAAAATAATAAACTGGAGACTAAAGAGAGACCTAACAGCAGCCAGTAGGTCCTGCTGTGAAGAATCAATCATTTTCTAGGCATTCTTATTAATGTGAACTTGCCTAATGAGATAAGTGCTTTACTTGTTCATACCTTTAGCAAAACATTATCAAAAACTACAAGAGTCAAGGAAAGACATTACATAATGATCAAGCGTTCAACCTAAGAAGATACACAGTTGTAAATATATATGCACCCAACATAGGAGCATCTCAATATATAAGGCAAATGCTAAAAGCCATAAAAGGGGAAATCAACAGTAATACAATAATAGTGGGGAAAATTAACACCCCACTCACATCCAATGGACAGATCATCAGGCAGAAAATTAGTAAGGAAACACAAGCCTTAAATGATACATTAGACCACACAGACTTGACTGATACGTTCAGGACATTCCATATGAAAGAAGCAGAATACATTTTATTCTCAAGAGCACATGAAACATTCTCCAGGTTAGATGACATACTGGGCCACAAATAAAGCCCTGATAAATTTAAGAAAACTGAAATCATACCAAACATCTTTCCTGATCACAACGCTATGAGATTGGGAATCAACTACAGGAAAAAAAAAAACTGTAAAAAACACCAATACATGGAGGCTAAAAAGCATGCCACTAAATAACCAAGGATCACTGAAGAAATCAAAGAGGAAATGGAAAACAGAAAACCTAGAGACAAATGGCTATGAAAACAAGACAATCCATAACCTATGGGACATGACAAAAGCAGTTCTAAGAGGCAAGTTTACAGCAATACAATCTTACCTCAGGAAACAAGAAAAATTGCAAATAAACAACCTAACCTTACACTTAAAACAACTAGAGAAAGAACAAACAAAAGCCAAAGTTAGAAGGAAAGAAAGTATAAGGATCAGAGCAGAAATAAGTGAAACAGAGGCAAAGAAAAAAACAGCAAACATCAATGAAACTAAAATCCAGTTCTCTGAGAAAATAAACTAAACTGATAAAACCTTTAGGCAGACACATCAAGAAAGGGAAAGGCCTCAAATCAATACAATTAGAAATAAAAAGCAGAAGTTACAATGGACATCACAGAAATACAAAGGATCATATGGGCTACTACAAGCAACTATATGCCAATAAAATGGACAACCTAGAAGAAATGGACAAATTCTTAGAAAAGTATAACTGTCCAAGAACAAACCAGGATGAAATGAAAAATATAAACAAACCAATCACAAGTACTGAAATTAAAATTATGATTAAAAATCTACCAACAAAAGTTCAGGACCAGATGGCTTCACAGGTGAATTCTATCAAACATCTAGAGACTAGTTAACACTTATTCTCAAACTCTTCTCAAAAATGCAGAGTAAATAATAATCCCAAGCTCATTCTACACAGCCATCATCACTCTGATACCAAAACCAGACAGATACCACAAAAAATCTTTTACAGGCCAATAACACTAATGAACATAGACACAAAAATCCTCAACAAAATACTAGCAAACCGAATCCAACAGTGCATTAAAAGGATTATACACCAGGATCAAGAGAGATTTATTCCAGAGATGCAAAGAGTCTTCAATATGTGCAAACCAATCAGTGTGATATACCATATTAACAGACTGAAAAATAAGCATCATCTTAAGAGATGCAGAAAACACTTTTGATCAAATTCAACATCCATTTATGATAAACATTCCAGAAAGTGGGCATGGGGCTAGGGAACTTACTGCAACATAATAAAGGCCATTTATGACAAACCCCTGTCAAACTCCTTTCTCCAGAGGGTGTGATGGTTGGATGGTATGACCAACTCGATGGACATGAGTTTGAGCAAGATCCAGGAGATGGTGAAGGATAGGGAAGCCTGGTGTGCTGCAGTCCATGGGGACGCAAAGAGTCTGACATGATTAAGCGACTGAACAACAATGACAAACCCAGAGCAGACATGATTCTCAAAGGTTAAAAACTGAAAGGATTTCCTCTAAGATCAGAAACAAGACAAGGATGTTCACTCCACCTTTATTCAACATAGTTTTGGAAGACCCAGCCACAGCAATGAGAGCAGAAAAATAAAAAGGAATCTAAATTAAAAAAAGAAATAAAACTGTCCCTGTTCACAGATGAAATGATACTATACATACAAAATCCTAAAGATGCTACCAGAAAACTACTAGAGATCAATGAATCTGGTAAAGCTGCAGGATACAAAAATAATACACAGAAATTCATTGCATTTCTATACATTAACAATGAAAGATCTGAAAGAGAAATTATGAAACAATCCCATTTACCACTGTATCAAAAAGAATAAAATGTCTAGGAATGAACCTAAGGAGGCCAAAGACGTGTACCCAGAAAACTGTAAGATACTGATGAAAGAAATCAAAGATGATACAAACAGGTAGAGAGCTGTACCATGTTCTTGGATTTTAAGAATAAATATTGTCAAAATGACTGTATTACCCATAGTGATCTACCGATTCAATGCAATCTGTATCAAATTACCAATCCATTTTTCATAGAAGTAGAACAAAATATTTTACAATTTGTATTGTCAGCCATGGCAACTGCCATGGGTGCTTACCATCTACCTTTACAAGGATTAAATCATGTGCTGCAGCTGCTGACTTTCAACAACCCTTGAAGGAGTTCAGGGTGGAGAGCAGAAATGAAGCACTCTGTGCCTGGGAACTGGCAGGACAAGTCTTGAGATAGTTTGTACTCTCCATTCATCAAAATCATATTACACTGTCCTTTTCCTCTACCTGTATGGAACAGTTTCTCAGCTATCTGAGGTACTGTCTCCTGAGATGCAGTCCTCATTTTTGCCCCAAATGGAAAAAAAAAAAAGAACACGAAGTGAGTGTTGCGAGAAGTTTTAAGTTGACAGTTATGGTGACGCTGATGAAGGGACCCAGAGTGGACTTCTCTCCTCTGCCTGAACTCTAGAAGGAACTGGATGGAGCCTTGGTAACCAGCAGAGGCCCCTTGCACCTGTACACCTTTTCAGAGTGTAGACAAATTTGGTAAGTCTCTCCTGGTTCTTGGATCTCCTGTATTGGTTGGTGATTCTGAGTTTTATTTGAGGTAGAACAGGTTCATGCCCCCTCCCAGCTGAAAGATATTTTTTGGGGGAGGAGCTGGTTGAAAGATACCAAGGAATACCCACTCAGCTGGAAGATAGGAGAGGGGCTAGATGAAGGATACCAGAATTTGCTCAGCTGTAGAAGACTGAATGGTCTATGCTGGGTGGTGAGGTAAGAGGCTGATCTGATGCTTTTACAAGGGACGTCAATCAGGAAGTCAGCCTCTATATAAAACCTCAGCCAGGGTTATATACATACAAAACTTATACTTGCAAGTACCTACTTGATTGGGGAAAGTAATGGCACCCCACTCCAGTACTCTTGCTTGGAAAATCCCATGGACGGAGGAGCCTGTTAGGCTGCAATCCATGGGGTCGCTAAGAGTCGGACACGACTGAGCAACTTCACTTTCACTTTTCACTTTCATGCATTGGAGAAGGAAATGGCAGCCCACTCCAGTGTTCTTGCCTGGAGAATCCCAGGGACGGGGGAGCCTGGTGGGCTGCTGTCTATGGGGTCGCACAGAGTCGGACACGACTGAAGTGACTTAGCATAGCATAGCATACTAAAGGAGACCCCAACCTAAAATGACCAAATTGGGATTCTTCTGATATTCTAAAACTGATATTTTTACATACAGTTAGAAAAAGCTGGCTATAAGATCACACAGACTGAATGGAATGCTTACTTTGATTGGTATCTAGAAGCTTCTCTTGAAACTGCATCAGAACAAAAAAAGGCTACTAGCAGTCTGTCACTGACTCTGTCTCTACCTCTAGGTATCCTGTTTTATCTGAATTACTCAGTGAGATGCTGTATCTTTTTTTCTCTTCCAACTCTTCTGCCTCCTGCTGCTCCCCTTTCCCCAGCAAAGGAAGATTAAAACACAAACCAAAAAAAAAAAAAAAACAGTAACAAACTTTTAAAGCAATATTCTGGCTTGACACCTGAGTCATTCTCTTAACCACCAAAATGATCCTTTGCTTAATCCTGCCTTTCAGAAGGTTTAGATGAGAATTTGGCTATTCTAGTTTAAAAAAGACAATCTAGGTTAGTCTGAGTTATACACAAACACTTCTTACACTGATTGACCAACTTTTCAGAACCATTAAAAGAAAGATAAGGGGTTATCTATGAAAATTACAAAACTTCAGTTGTGCCAATTAATTACACAATGCCAGTGGAAAGGTAACTGACCCACAACCAGTAGACAAAGTTGGTTTGATTACATGTATGTGTGTGTGTGTGTGTGTGTGTGTGTGTGTGTGTGTGTGTGTATCCTGAAAGAAAAAGTCCAAATTAGAAGAATCTGATTTTTGCTCCCTGTGCCTTGAAACCAGAGCTCCCAGGATCCCAGAGCTCCCAGGAACACTAATCTATTCTACTCCTGAAACTGAAGTGCAAAAAAAAAAAAACAAAAACGCAGGGAATGCAGTCTTCTAAAATCTTTCTTATAAACTAGTGATTTTTATATTGAGATACCTGATTCATGACTAAGTTTAGAAAATGAAGCTAAATTTCTTTTATCTGTCTGAATATGTATCAGTATGTGTCTGTTTCTGGATAGTATTGCTGGGGTTAATTTGTAAGTGAGCTCTAATTTAATTGGCCTGCAGAAAAGTAAGTGATGAAAAAACAATTCTAAATATAAGGAAATTAAGCTAAAAGAATTTCTGCTTTATGGGAACTAGGAAATATTCAATATTAAGTTAGTTGTTGTCCCCTTGCTAAGTCGTGTCTGACTTTTTGTGACCCCATGGACTGCAGTATGCAAGACTTCCTGTCCTTCACTATTTTGAAAACTCATGTCCATTGAGTCAGTGATGCCATCCAACCATCTAATCCTCTGATGCCCCCTTCTACTCTTGCCTGCAATCTCTCCCAGCATCAGGGTCTTTTCCAATGAGTTGGCTCTTGCATAGGTGGCTAAAGGACTGGAGCTTCAGCACCGGTCCATCCAATGAATAGTCACAGTTGATTTCCTTTAGGATTGAATGGTTTGATCTCCTTGCTGTCCAAAGGACTCTCAAGAGTCTTCTCCAAGCACCACAGTTTAAAAGCATCAATTCTTTGATGCTTAGCCTTCTTTATAGTCCAACTCTCACATTCACACATGACTACTGGAAAAACCATAGGTTTGACTAGACGGAACTTTGTTGGCAAAGTGATGTCTCTGCTTCTTAATATGTTGTCTAAGTTTGTTATAATTTTCTTCCCAAGGAGCAAGCGTCTTTTAATTTCATGACTGCAGTCAGCATCCACAGAATTCAGTAAAGTTGCAAGATACAAAAGTAACACACACATTTCTTGCATTTGTGCACTAACAATGAAAGATCAGAAAGAGAAATTAAAGCAACAATACCATTTACCATCACATTAAAACTAAACCTATGTAAAGAGGCAAAAGACTTGTACTCCAAAAACTGAGACACCAATGAAAGCCAACAAAGATGACACAAACAGATGGAAAGATATACTATGTTCTTGGATTGGAAGAATCAGTATTGTCATATTACTATACTACCTAGGGCAATCTATAGATTCAGTGTAACCCCTAACAAATTACCAATGGCATATGGTAAACATTTTTGTTTAAATTTGTTTGGAGACACAAAAGATTTGGAAAAGCCAAAGCAATCTGGAGAGCAGAAAAATAAAATGAAATGGAGGCATCAGACTCCCAGACATCAAACTATACTACAAAGTTACAAGATTCAAAACAGTATGGTACCATCACAAAAACGAAAGTATAGATCAACTGAACAGGATACAAACCCGAGAAGTAAACTCATGCACCTGTGGTCAATTAGTCTATGACAAAGGAGGCAAGACTATATAATGGAGGAAAGAGTCTCTTCAATAAGTCATGCAGCGAAAACTGGGGCACTATACATAAAAGAATTATATTAGAACATTCTCCAACACCATACACACAAAAAAACCTCAAAATGGATTAAAGACCTAAATGTAAGACTGATACCATAAAACTCTTAGAGGAAAACATAAGCAGAATGCTCTCTGACATAAATCACAGCAATATCTTTTTGTATCCGCCTTCTGAGTAATGAAAATATAAACAAACAAACAAAAAAAAATGGGACCTAATTAAACTGAAAAGCTTTTGCACCACATAGGAAGATTACACAAAATAAAAAGACAGCCCACAGAATGGGAGAAAATGTTTGGAAATGAAGTGATCAACAAGGGATTCATCTCCAAGATATACAAACAGCTCATGCAACAGAATATTAAAAAAAATAAAGATAAAAAAATGGGCCGAAGACCTAAATAGACATTTTTCCAAAGAAGATATATAGATGGCCAAAAAGTGCATGAAAACATGCTCAACATCACTAATTATTAAGAGAAATGCAAATCAAAACTATAATAAAGTATCACCACACACCAGTCAGTGTAGTGATCATCAAGAAGTCTATACACAATAAATGTGAAAGACTGGAGAAAAGAGTATCCTACTATGCTGTTGTGGGAATGTAAATTGGCAGAACCACTAGAGAGAACAGTATGGAGGGTTCTTAAAAAATATAGAACTATCATGTGACTCAGCAACCCCATTAATGGGCATGTATCTGGACAAAAACATTGTTTCAAATGTACATGCACTCCAATGTTCACTGCAGTGCTGTTTACAATAGCCAAGTCATCAAAGCAAACTGAATGTCCACTGACAGAGGAATGGATAAAGAAGATGTGGTACGTATATACAATGGAATATTACTCAGCCATAAAATAAACAATGAAACAATGCCAAAAAACACAGATGGACCCATGGATAATTACACCAAGTGAAGTAATTCAAATAGAGAAAAACAAATATGATGTCATTTATATGTAGAACTGATGATACAAATAAACTTATCGGCAAAACAGAAACAGACCCACAGACCCCCAACAGACTTCTAATTGCCAAGGTAGGGGGTAAATGTGAAGGGAAGGGATACATTTGAGGAGTTTGAGATTAATGTGTACACAGTGCTATATATAAAACAGATAATCAGCAGGGATCTGCCTTATAGCACAACACACTACTCAGTATTCTGTAACCATCTATATGGGAAAAGAACCTAAGAAAGAATGGATATACATATATGTTTAATGGACTCAGTTGTACACCTGAAATGAACACACCACTGTAAATTAACTATACTAGAATAAAAAATAGAAACTTTTTTTTTTAAAAAGAAGGCTGACCACTATCATCTCTTCTATTAAACATAGTATTGGAAGTCATAGCTACACCAATCAGAAAATGAAAAGGTATCCAAATTGGAGGGAAGAGGTGTAGTTGATATGATTCTACACATCAAGTCCCCTACATATGAAAGAGTTTGAGTTCTGTTCTGAGAGCACATTTGTAAGTCCAATTTTTCGTAAGTCAACAAAATCAGCATTGGTACTCAACTAATACAATCAGCTGTATAGTACTGTAAGGTTTATAATTGTTATACAAATAATACATAAAAAATGAACACAAAAATAAAATATTTTTCATCTTACAGTATACTACCAATGAAAAGGATAGTAGTACAGTTCAACAGCTGATATACAGGGGCTGGCATCCAGTGAACAGGCAAGACTTACTGACTAGAGGAGTGAGAGGAAGTGAGAGTTAAGAGCCGAAGGATTGTCAGAAATAAGAGACAGATGGCCAAGTTGCAATTTCACTCATGCCTGACATTGATATAAAGCTCATTCACATCTTTGAACATATGCAACTTGAAGGTTCATATGCAGGGGACTTACTGTATACAGAAAGCCCAAGAGATGCCACTCAAAAACTACCAGAGCTGATAAATGAATTCAGCAAGGTAGCAGGATACAAGATTAACAGAATCTGGCTGCATTTCTTTAAACTAACAATAAAATATCATAAAGGGAATGTAAAAAAATACTTTTCAAAATCGCACCCCCAAAATAAAGTACCTAGGAATATAGCTAACTAAGGAGGTGAAAGTTTAAGACACTAATAAAGGAAAGTGAGATGATTTAAAGAAATGGAAAGATATTCCATGCACTTTGATTGGAAGTATTCATATTGGTAAAATGCCCACACTACCCAAAGCAATCTATAGATTCAATGTAATCCTCGTTAAATTACATATGACATTTTTCACAGAACTAGAATAAGCTTAAAATTTAATTAGGATTCATAAAAGACCCAGAATTGCCAAAGCAAGCCTTAGGAAAAAAGAACAAAGCAGGGGGCATAACCCTCCCAGACTTCAGATAATATTACAAAGTTTCAGTGATCAAAACAGCATGCTATTGGCATAAAAACAGACAGATCAATGCAACAGAATAGAGCACCCAGGAATAAACCCACACACTGACAGTCAATCTTCAATAAAGGAGAAAAGAATATACAATGGGGCGGTGGGGGGGGGAGTCTCTTCAGAGGGTAATACTGGAAAAGTTGGACAACAACACAGAAACTAATGAAGTTAGACACACCCTTTCACCATACATAAAAACAAATGCAAAATGGCTTAAAGATTTAAATATAAGAAATGACAGCATAAAACTAGAAGAGATCACAGGAAAACATTTTCTGACATAAATCATGCAAATGTTTTCTTGGGTCAGTCTCCAGAGGGAATAGAAATAACAAAAATAAACAAATGGGACCTATGAAACAAATATTTACACAGCAAAGGAAAACATAAACAAAAAGACAAACTACAGAATGGGAGAAAATATTTAAAAATTATGTGACTGACAAGGGCTTAATTTCCAAAATATAAAAAGCTCATACACCTCAACAACAGAAAAACAAAAATCCAGTTGAAAAATGGACAGAAGACCTAAAGAGACATTTCTCCAAATAAGAAATACAAAATGGCCAAAAGGCACAGGCAAAGATGCTCAACATTGCTATCTATTAGAGAAATGTAAATCAAATTTACAATGGTCACCATTAAAAACTCTCCAAATTTTAATAACAAATGCTGGATGAGATGTGAAGAAAAGGGAGCCTTCCTAAACTCTGGCTGGGAATATAAATTGGTACAGCCAGTATGGAAAACAGGATGGAGGTTCCTCAGAAAACTAAAAATAGAATTATCATATGATCCAACAATCCCATATACCCAGACAAAACTCTAATCCAAAAAGATACACACATGCACCCCTATGTCACATAGCAAAGTCATGGCAGCAATCCAAACAGTCATCCACAGATGAATGGATAAAAATGTGGTACATATACACAATAGACTACTACTCAGCCATAAACAAGAATGAAATAATGCCATCTGCAACAACATGGATGCAACTAGAGATTATCATACTATGTGAAGCAAGTAGGAGAAAGAAAAATAACACATGGCATCACTTATATCTGGATTCCAAAATATAGAAATGAATCTATCTGTGAAACAGAATCACAGATACAGAACAGACTGGTGGCCATGAGAGGGACAGGGGAGGGATGGAGTGGGAGGTTGAGGGTAGCAGATGTAAGCTTTAATACTGGGAATGGATAAGCAGCAAGGTTCTACTGTGTGGCACAGAGAACTATGTTCAATATCCTATGATAAATCTTTATCCTATGATAAAGAATGTAAAAGAATATTTTTAAAAAATCACATATAATTCAGTCACTTTGCTGTGCAGTAGAAATTAACAGAATATTATGAGTCAAATATAATTCAATTAAATTAAGAGAAATATTCTTTCTCTTGAGAAACTGAACAAAAAAACCTATTAGAACTGATAAATAAATTCAGCAAGGTAGTGAGATACATCAGTATATAGAAATTGGTTGTATTTCTTTAAAATAAAAATGGAATGTCAGAAAGAGAAAGCAAATGTACTATCTTATTTAAAATAACATTAAAACAACAACAACAACAACAACAACCAAACTCTACAAATAAAGCTAACCAAGGAGGTGAAAGATTTAAACTCTGAGAATTATAAAACTTATAAAGGAAATTGAAGATAACCAGGGAAATGGAAAGATAACCCATGCTCCTGGATTGGAAGAATTAATACAGTTCAAAAGGTCACAATACCAAAAGCAATCTAAGATTTAACATGATCCCTATCAAATCATCCATGATATTCTTCTCAGAAACAGAATAACCCTCACATTTATATGGAATCACAGAAGACCTAGAATTGCCAAAGCAATCCTGAGGAAAAAGAACAAAGTTGAAGGCATATCCCTTCCAGACTTCAGACAACGGTACAAAGCTACAGTAATCAAAACAGCACAGTAGTGGCACAAAATCAGAATTACTGATCAGTGTTAACAGAATAGTGAGTTCAGAAATGGCAGATTAATCTTTAACAAAAGTGGAAAGAATATACAATGTAGAAAAAACAGTGTCTTTAGCAAGTAGTGTTGGGAAAGCTGGAAAGCATGTAAATTAGTGATGTTAGAACACACCTGCACACCATACATGAAAATAAACATAAGATTTTTATGAAAATAAGAA
Source organism: Bison bison bison (assembly GCF_000754665.1). NCBI lineage: Eukaryota > Metazoa > Chordata > Mammalia > Artiodactyla > Bovidae > Bison > Bison bison. Next base: position 9,146,251 of record NW_011495026.1, on the reverse strand, counting down.
AAAAAATGAGGAGTTTCATAAAACTCCTCAGAAATAACACAGGGAAAACATTCTCTGACATAAATCTTAGCAATATTTTCTTAAGTAAGCCTCCCAAGGCTAAAGAAATAAAAGCAAAATTAATTGTTTCAAGAAGGACATGTGTTCATCTTCTGCCAGACCAGCAAAATTGCACCTAGCTGTAGAACAACCATTGACAACACAATGGAATCCACCAAAAAAGATACCTCACATCCAGGGACAAAAGAGAAGCCACAATACAACAGTATGAGGGGCACAATTACAATAAAATCAAATCCTATACATGCTAGATGGGGGACCACAAACTGGAGAACAGTAATATCAAAGAAGTTCTAGGTGTGAAGGTTCTAGGCCCCACATCAGGCTTCCTAGCCTGGGGATCTGGCCAAGGGACTGGGAATCTCCAGGGAATCTGACTTTGAAGGGCAGTGAGATTTGATTATAGAAATTCCACAGGATTGGGGGATATAGACTCTTGGAGGGTACAAACAAAATCTTGTCCACACCAGGACACAGAGAAAAGGAGCAGTGACCCAACAGGAGACTGAGCCAGACCTTACTATAAGTGTTTGAGGGTCTCCTCCAGAGGCATGGGTCAGCAGTGATGCACTATGGGGACAGGGGCACTGGCAACAGCAGTCCTGGGGGATTCGTGAATTCTCCAGGAGGTCACCAATAGCCCTACAATAGAGTCTGTAGACTCCAGGACTGGGTCACCTCATGCCAAACAACTAACAGGAAGAGAGCACAGCCCAACCCATCAGCAGATGACTGGATTAAAGTTTTACTGAGCACAGCCCTGCCCACCAGAGCAAGACCCAGTTTTCCCCACAGCCAGTCTCTCCCATCAAAAAGCTTACATAAGCCTCTTATCCTCTTCCACCAAAGGGAAAACAGAAGAAATAAGAACTACAATCCCAGCAGGCTCCAGAACTAATACCATAATCTCAGAAAACTAACCAAAAGAAAAGAAAAAGAATTATGTCCCAGATGAAGGAACAAGATAAATCCCCAGAAAAACAACCAAATGAAGAGATAAGCAACTACCTAGAAGAATTCAGAATAATTATAGTAAAGATAATCCAGGATCTCAGAAAAAAGAATGGAAAAGATGCCATGAAGAGGCGGACATGACTGAGCGACTTCACTTTCATGCATTGGAGAAGGACATGGCAACCCACTCCAATGTTCTTGCCTGGAGAATCCCAGGGATGGGGGAGCCTGGTGGGCTGCCATTTATGGGGTCACACAGAGTCGGACACGACTGAAGCGACTTAGCAGCAGCAGTAGAAGAACTAAAGAACAAACAGAGATGAACAGTACACTAGAAGGAATGAATAACTGAGGCAGAAGAATGGATAAATGACCTGGAGGACAGAATGGTGGAAATCAATGCCACAAAACAGAATATAGAAAAAATAATGAAAAAAAAATTAATACAGCCTAAGAGACCTCTAGAACAACATTAAATGCCATCAATATTCACATTATAGGGGTCCCAGAAAGGAGAGAAAGAGAAAAAAAAGAGAGCAAGAGAAAGAGAAAGGACCCGAGAAAATATCTGAAGAAATAATAGCTGAAAACTTCCCCACCATGAGAAAGCAAATAGTCAACCCAATCCAGGAAGCACAGAGAGTCCCTGGCAGGATAACCCAAGGAGGAACACACCAAGACACACAATAATCAAACTAATAAAAATTAAAGACAAAGATAAAATATTAACAGCAACAAGGGAAAAAAGACAAATAACATACAAGGGAAAACCCATAAGGTATCAGCTGATTGCTCAACAGAAATTCTACAGGCCAGAAAGGAATGGCAAGTGATGAAAAGGAAGAACCCATAACCACGAATACTCTACCCAGAAATCCTCTCCTTCAGATTTGATGAAGAAATCAAAAGCTTTCCAGACAAGCCAAAGGTCAGAGAATTCGGCACCAAACCAGTTTTACAACAAATGCTAAATGAACTTCTTTAGGCAGGAAACAGAGGAAAAAAAAAAGCTACAAAAAATAAACACAACTAAGAAAATGGTAATAGGAGTATACATATCAATAATTATCTTAAATGTAAATAGAATAAATGCACCAACCAAGAGACACAGACTGGCTGGGTAGATATAAAAACAAGAACCATATATATGTTGTCTGCAAGAGACCCACCTCACACCTACAGACACTTACTGACTGAAAGTAGGGTGATGGGAAAAGGTATTTCAAACATTTGGAAATCATAATAAAGCTGGAGTAGCAATACTCCTATCAGACAAAATAGACTTTAAAACAAAGCTGTTATAAGACACAAAGACAGACAATAGATAATGACCAAGTGTTCAATCTAAGATGATGTAACAATTATAGATACATACACACCCAACACAGGAAAAACTCAGTATGTAAGACAAATACTAGTAAAGGGAGAAATTGACAGTAACACAATAATAGTAGGGGACTTTTATACCCCACTTTCATTAACAGACAGATCAACCAGACAGAAAATCAATAAGGAAACACAGGCCTTAAATGATACTTTAGACAAAATGGCCTTAATTGATATTTATGGAGCATTCCATCCAAAAGCAGACTACACATTTTTTTTCAAGTGCACACGGAACATTCTCCAGGATTGACCACATGCTGGGTCACAAGGTGAGCCCTGATAAATTTGAAATCAAAACCATATCAAGCATCTTTTCTCACAACGGCATGAGATTAGAAATAAACTACAAGAAAAAAAAAACTCTAAGAAACACAAACATGTAGCGCCTAAACAATCTGACACTAAACAACCACTGAGTCACTGAAGAAATAAAAGAATGCCTAGAGACAAAGGAAAGTGAAAGCACAATGGTCCAAACTTCATGGGATGCAGCAAGAACAGTTCTAAAAGGGATGTTTATAACAATAGTCTTACCTGAAGAAACAAGAAAAATCTCCAATAAACAACCTAACCTTACACCTAAAACAACTAGAAAAAGAAGAGCAAACCAAACCTAAAGTTAGTAGAAGGAAGGAAACCATAAAGATCAGAGCAGAAATAAAGGAAATGGTGACAAAGAAAACAATCACAAAGATCAATGAAACTCAAAGTTGGTTCTTTGAAAACATAAAATTGATAAATCTTTGGCCAGACTCATCAAGAAAAAAGGGAGAGGGCTCAAATCAGTAAAATTAAGAATGAAAAAGAAGTTACAACTGACCCCAGAAATACCAAGGGTCATAAAAGACTACAATGAACAACTGCAGGCCAGTAAAACGGACAACCTGGAAGAAATAGACAAATTCTCAGAAAGGTACAGTCTCCCTAGACAGAAACCAAGAAGAAAGAAAATATCAACAGACTAATCACAAGCACTGAAATTGAAATCATGATTAAAAACCTTGCAACAAACAAACGTCCAGGACCTGATGGCTTCACAGGCAAATTTTATCAAACATTTACAGAAGAGTTAATACCTATCCTTCTCAAACTGTTCCAAAAAGTTGCAGAGGGACGAAAATTTCCCAGCTCATTTTAATGAGCTCACCATCTCCCTGAAACCAAAACCAGCCAAAGATAACACATAAAAAGGAAAATTACAGGCCAATATCACTGATGAACATAGATGTAAAAATTCAACAAAATGCTAGCAATTTGTATCCAACAATAAAAAGATCATATACTATGATCAAGTGGGATTCATCCCAGGGATGCAAGGATTTTTTAACATCTGCAAATCAAATCAATGTGATATACCATATCAACAAATTGAAGAATAAAAACAATACCATTCCAATAGATGCAGAAAAAGCTTTGGAAAAAACTCTGCACCCATTTATGATCAAAACTCTGCAGAAAGTGGGTGTAGAGGGTACACAGCTCAACATAATAAAGGCTGATATAGACAAACATACAGCTATCATCATATGCAGTGGTGAAAAGCTGAAAGTGTTTCCTCTAAGATCAGGAACAAGACAAGAATGTCCACTCTCATCACTTTTATTCAACATAGTTTTAGAAGTCCTAGCTGCAGGTATCAGAGAAGAAAAAGGAAAGGGAATCCAAATTAGGAAAGAAAAAGTTAAACTGTCACTGTTTGCAGTTGACATGATACTATACATAAAAATCCTAAAGCTACCAGAAAACTACTAGAACTCAATGAATTTGGTAAAGTTGCAGGTTACAAAGTAAACACACAGAAATCTGCTGCATTTCTATATACTAACCACGAAAGATCAGAAAAAGAAATTCAAAAAGCAATTCCATTTACCACTGCATCATAAAGAATAAAAAATATAGGAATAAACCTATCCAAGACAAAACTATAATATGCTGATGAAGGAAACTGAAGACATAAACAGATGAAAAGTTTTTGTATTGGACAAATCAATACTGTCAAAATGACTATACTACCTAAGGCAATCCAGATTCAATGTAATCCCTATCAAATTACCAATGGCATTTTTCACAGAACTAGAACAAAAAACCTCCAAATGTGTATGGAGACACAAAAATCCTGAATAGCCAAAGCAATCTTGAAAAAAGGAGCTGGAAGAATCAGGTTCCCTGACTTCAGACTAAACTACAAAGTGACAGTCATCGAAACAGTATGGTACTGGCCCCAAAACAGAAATATAGATAAATGAAACAGGACAGAAAACTGAGAAATATGCATATACATCTATAGTCAATTAATCTATGACAAAGGGAGGCAAGGTTACACAAAGTTAGAAAGACAGCCTCTTTAACGAATGGTGCTGGGAAAACTGAACGGCTACGTGTAAAAAAAAGAAATTAGGTCATTCTTTAACTCTATACACAAAAAGGCTCAAAATGGATTAAAGATCTAAATGTGAGACCAAGCACTATAAAACTCTTAGAGGAAAACATAGGTAAAACACTCTCTAACAAAAATCATAGCAATAGATCTTTTTTTGATCCATCACCCAGAATAATGGAAATAAAAGCAAAATTAAACAAATGGTAGCTACTTAAACTCAAAAGCTTTTGCACAGCAAAGGAAACAATAAACAAAATAAAAACACAACCACAGATTGGGAGAAAATACTTGCAAATGATGTGAGTGATGAGGGATTAGTCTCCAAAATTTACAGACAACTTAGTAAAATTAAAACAAACAATCTGTTCTTTTTTGTTTAGAGGACTTGAACAGACATTTCTCCAAAGAGGACATACAGATGGCCAATAGGCACATGAAAAGATGTTCAACACTGGTAGTTATTAGAGAAATGCAAGTCAAAACTATAATGAGGTTTTATAATGGCTATCATCAAGCATCAAGAAATCACAAAGCACAAATGCTGGAGAGAACATGGAGAAGGGAACTCTCTGCACTTTTGGTGGGAATGTAAATTGATACAGCTGCTATGGAGATCAGTATGCTGCTGCCCCTGCTAACTCACTTTAGAAGTGTCCAACTCTGTGAGACCCCATCGACGGCAGCCCACCAGGCTCCTCTGTCCTTGGGATTCTCCAGGCAAGAATACTGGAGTGGGTTGCCATTTCTTTCTCCAACGCATGCATGAATGCTAAGTCACTTCAGTTGTGTTCGACTCTGTGCAACCCCATGGACAGCAGCTCACCAGGCTTCTCTGTCCACAGGATTCTCTAGGCAAGAATACTAGAGTGGGTTGCCATTTCCTTCTCCAGATCAGTGTGGAGGTTCCTTAAAAATAGAGCTACCATATGGCCCTGTAATCCCACTCCTGGGCATATATCCAGAGAAAGGCATGGTCCCCAAAGATACATGCACTCCCATGTTCACTGCAGCACTGTTTATAATAGTCAAGACATGGAAGCAACCTAAATGTCCACTGACAGAGGATTGGGTGAAGAAGATGTGGTACATATATATAATGGAATATTACTCAGCCATTAAAAAGAATGAAATAAGACGCTTTGCAGCAACATGTATGGACCCAGAGAGAGTCATACTGAGTGCAGTCAGACAGAGAATAAATATCACATGACATCCTTATATGTGGAATCTAAAAAGAAATGATAGAAATGAAGTTACTTACAAAACAGAAAGAGACTCACAGAAAATGAACTTATGGTTGCCAGGGGAAAGGATGGGGGAAGGGATAGTTGGGATGTTTTGGATGGACATGTACACACTACTATATTTAAAATGGATAACCAACAAAGATCTATTGTATAGCACATGGAACTCTGCTCAATGTAATGTGGCAGCCTGGATGGGAGAGGAGTTTTGGGGAGAATGGATATGTGTATATTATTCACTGTTCACCTGAAACCATAACATTGTTAACTGGCTATACCCTAATAGAAGAGGTTTTTGGTGTTGAAAAGAAATAAAAATAAAAAAGCAAAATTAAACAGATGGGATTTAATCAAATTTGTAAAACCTTTAGCATAGCAAAGGAATCCATAAACAAAATTAAAGAGAACATATTGACAGAGACAAAAAATTTGCAAATGGTATGACTGACAAGGGCTGTATTTCCAAAATATATGAACATCTCGTACAACTGAATAACAAAAAAAAACAAACCGATGGAAAAATGGGTAGAAGATATGAGTCATTTTTCCAAAGACAGACAGATGGTCAACAGGCAACATCACTAACTCTTCAGTTCAGTTCAGTTCAGTTCAGTCACTCAGTCATGTCCGACTCTTTGCAATCCCATGACTTGCAGCACGCCAGGCCTGCCTGTCCATCACCAACTCTGAGTTTACTCAAACTCATGTCCATCTAGTCCGTGATACCATCCAGCCATCTCATCCTCTGTCGTCCCCTTTTCCTCCTGCCCCCAATCCCTCCCAGCATCAGAGTCTTTTCCAATGAGTCAACTCTTTGCATGAGGTGGCCAAAGTACTGGAGTTTCAGCCTCAGCATCAGTCCCTCCAATGAACACCCAGGACTCATCTCCCTTAGAATGGACTGGTTGGATCTCCTTGCAGTCCAAGGGACTCTCAAGAGTCTTCTCCAACACCACAGTTCAAAAGCATCAATTCTTCGGCGCTCAGCTTTCTTCACAGTCCAACTCTCACATCCATACATGACCACAGGAAAAACCATAGCCTTGACTAGACGGACCTTTGTTGGCAAAGTAATGTCTCTGCTTTTGAATATGCTATCTAGGTTGGTCAAAACTTTTCTTCCAAGGAGCACTAACTCTTAGAGAAATGCAAATCAAAATTACAGTGTGGTATCACTTCATATGGCCATCAGCAGTAAGTCTACAAACAGTAAATGTTGGCGAGTATGTGGAGAAAAGGGAACCTTCTACACAGCTAGTGGGAATGTAAACTGGTGCAGCCACTATGGGAAAAAATATGGAGGTTCCTTAAAAAACTGAAAATAGAACAACCACATGATCCAATAATCCTACTCCTGGTTATATATCCAATTAACAATAATCATACCTTGGATAAACCTCACTGGCTACAACAGTGCCACTGCACAAAGCTTGGGTACATATCCAGAAAGACATAAACTCTAATTCAAAAAGATACATATCTAACAATGTTCACAGCACTACTATTCACAAAAACTATGGCACTGTAGAAACAATCCACGTTCTCAGAAATAAACCACTGACTTAAGAAGCTGTGGTATATATTTACAATGGAATATTACTCAGACATAAAGAGGAATGAAATATTGCCATGTGAAGCAACATAGATGGATCTAATGAATACTTAGTTAAGTGAATCAGAGAAAGACTAATACAAGATACTAACTGTAAGTGGAATCTAAGAAATAATAGACATGAATCTATATATACAAAACAGAAGCAGATTCATGTAACAAAGTTACTAAAAGGGAACATTGTTGGGAGTGATAAACTAGGAGTATGGGATTAACAGATACAAAACACTACACATAAAATAGATAAGCAACAAGGATTTACTATTTAGCAGAAGAACTCTGCTCAATATTCTGAAATATTCTTTGCTCCATGTTCAGATTCAACAAACACCTGAAACTTAACAATATTTTAAATCAACATATTAAAAAAAAAGTTAAAAAAATTGTATCATGCTCTGTACTGCCATTCCATGCAAATGGAATTTAAAGAGAGCCAAAGAGTTCTAAGCAAAACAAAAACAGTTCTAAGAGGGACGTTTATAGCAATACAATCTTACCCCTGGATATAAGAAAAATCTCAAACTCACTGCCATATGACAAAATAGAGTTTAAAATAAAGTCTATTACAAAAGACAAAGAAGGATGGTACATAATGATAAAGGGATCAATCCAAGAAGGTATATCATTAATATAAATGTCCTGAACATAGGACCACCTCAATATATAAGGCAAATATTAACAGCCATAAAAGAAGACATCAACAGTAATACAATAGTAGCGGACTTTAACAGCCCACTTTCATCAATGGAAAGATCATCCAGACAGAAAATCAACAGAGAAACACAGGCCTTAAATGACATATTATTCCTGATGGCCTTAACTGATACTTATAGACCATTCCATTCAAAAGCAGCAAATATATATGCTTCTCAAGGGCACATGCAATGCTTTCCAGGATTGATATCTTGGACCAAAAAGCAAGACTCAGTAAATTTATGAAACTTGAAACCATACCAAGTATCTTTTCCAACCACAATGCTATGAGGTCAGAAATCAAGTACAGGAAAAACTATAAAAAACAAACACATGGAGGCTAAACAGTATGCTATTAAATAACTAATGGGTCACTGAAGAAATCAAAGAAGCAATCAAAAAATGCCTAGAGACAAATAAAAACAAAAATGATGATCCAAAAACCTATGGGATGCAGCAAAAGCAGTCCTAAGAGGGAAGTTTATAGCAATCCAATCTTACTTCCAGAAACAAGAAAAAGTCTCAAATTCACAACCTAGCCTTATACTTAAAGCAACTAGAGAAAGAAAAAATAAAACTGAAAGAGGGGAAAAGAAATCATAAAGATCAGAGCAGAAATGAATGAAATAGAGATGAAGAAAACAGCAAAGATCAATGAAACTAAAGCCTGGTTCTTGGAAAAGTTAACTAAATTGATAAATCTTTAGCCAGACTCATCAAGAAAAAAAGGTGAAAGGGCTCAAATCAATAATAAAAGAAATGAAAAAGAACAAGTTACAACAGACACAATAAAAATACAAAGGATCATAAAAGACTACTACAAGCAACTATATACCAATAAAACAGACATTCTAGAAGAAATGGAATAATACTTAGGTATAATTTTCCAAAATTGAGCAGGAAGAAACAAAATATAAACAGACTTCACAAGTATTGAAACTGTGATTAAAAATCTCCCAACAAACAAAGGTCCAGGACCTGAAGGCTTCATAGGCTAATTCTATCAAACATTTAGAGAAGAGTTAACACCCACTCTTTTGAAATTATTCCCAAAAATTGCAGAGGAAGAAACACTCCCAAACTCATTCTATGAGCCCATCATCACCCTGATACCAAAATCAGACGATATCACAAAAAAAGAAAATTACAGGTCAATGTCACTGATGAATACAGACGCAAAAATCCTCAACATAATACCAGCAATCTGAACTTTATAATATATTAAAAGGATCATACATCATGATCAAGTGGTATTTATTTCAAGGATATAAGGTTTTATCAATATCTACAAATCAGTGTGATATATCACATTAACAAACTGAAGAAGAAAAATATATGATCATCTCAATAGATGCAGAAAAAGCTTTTGAAGAAAACTTAAACACCCATTTATAAAAAAACAAAAAACAAAACTCTAGAAAGTAGGCACAGAAGGAACCTACCTCAGCATATAGGAAATATATGACAAACCCACAGCTAACATCATACTCAACAGTAAAAAGCTGAAAGCATTTCCTCGAAGATCAGAAACAAGTCAAGGATATGCACTCTCACCACTGTAATTCAACATAGTTTATGAAGTCCTGCTGCAGCAATCAGAGAAGAAAAAAAGTTAACAGGGATCTCAATTGGAAATAAGAAGTAAAATTATCACTGATTGCAGATGACACGATACACAGAAAATCCTAAAAATGCTACTGGAAAACTACTAGAGCTCACCAATGAATTCAGTATTAAAGTTTCAGGATACAAAATGAATACACTGAAATCTGTTGCCTTTCTATAGGCTAACAATGAAAGACTGGAAAGAGAAATTAAGTAAGCAATCCAATTTAACATCAGTATAAATATGGAATTTAGAAAGATGATAACAATAACCCTGTGTACGAGACAGCAAAAGAGACACTGGTGTATGGAACAGTCTTATGGACTCTGTGGGAGAGGGAGAGGGTGGGAAGATTTGGAAGAATGGCATTGAAACATGTAAAATATCATGTATGAAACGAGATGCCAGTCCAGGTTCAATGCACGATACTGGATGCTTGGGGCTAGTGCACTGGGACGACCCAGAGGGATGGTATGGGGAGGGAGGAGGAAGGAGGGTTCAGGATGGGGAGCACATGTATACCTGTGATGGATTCATTTTGATATTTGGCAAAACTAATACAATTATGTAAAGTTTAAAAATAAAATAAAAAAAAATAAAAATAAAAACAGTATGGGACTGACACAGGAATAGAAATATAGATCAATGGAACAGGACAGAATGTCCAGAGATAAACCCACACACTTATGTTCACGTAATTATGACAAGGGCTTCCCACACAGTGCAGTGGTAAAGAATACAGCTGTCAATGCAGGAGATGCCAGAGTCATGGGTTTGATCCCTGGGTCAAGAATATGGCCTGGAATAGCAAATGGCAACCCTCTCCAGTAATCTTGCCTTGAAAATTACATGGACAGAGGAGTCTGGCAGGCTACATTCCATGGGGTTGCAAAGACTTGGACACGACTAAGCACACATACACACACTCTATGATAAAGGAGGCAAGAATATACAATGGAGAAAAGACAGTGGTTCCCGGAAAACTGGACAGCTACATGTAGAAGAATGAAATTAGAATACTCCCTGACACCACACAGAAAAATAAGCTCAAAATGGATTAAAGACCTAAATATAAGGCCAGATACTATAAAACTCTTAAGGGAAAACACAGGCAGAACACTGACACAAATCACAGCAAGATCTTTTCTAACCCACCTCGTAATGAAAACAAAAAGAAAATAAACAAATGAAACCTAATGAAACTCAGAAGCTTTTGCAGAGCAAAGGAAAAACCATAAACAAAATTAAAAGACAATCTACAGAATGGGAGAAAATATTTGAAAATGATGAGATCGACAAGGGCTTAATTTCCAAAATACAACAACTCGAACAACTCAGTAACACAAAATCAACAACCCAATTGAAAAAGGGACATAACACCTAAATAGGTATTTCTCCAGAGAAGAAATACAGACATCCAATAAGCACATGAAAAGATGCTCAACACTGCTAGTTACTAGAGAAGTGCAGATTAAAACTACAATGAGGTACCACTTCACACCAAAATCGCCACTGCTAAAAACTCCATATAAATAACAAATGCAGGAGGAGATGTGGAGAAAAGGGGACCTTTCTACTCTATTGCTGGGAATATAAGTTGGTAGAGCCACTATGGAAAACAGAACGGAAGTTCCTCAAAAAACTAAAGATAGAATTACCATGTGATCCAGCAAAATGCAAATTCAAAAAGATACTTGCATGTTTATGTTCACAGCAGCATTACTTACAATAGCCCAGTCATGGAAACAACCTAAATGACCTTCCACAGATGAACGAATAAAAATGTGGTAGTTCCAGTTTAAGGTGGCAGAATAGAAGGATGGGTGCTCATCTTCTCCTGTGAGAACACCAAAATCGCAACTAGCTATTGAACAACCATTGAAAGGAGGATAATGGAACCCATCAAAAGATATCGAACATCCACAAAGAAGCTGCAGAGAGACAGTAGGAGGGGCGCAATCACAATAAAATAAAATCCCATGACCACCAGGTGGGTGATCCACAAACTGGAGAATAATACCAAAGAAGTTTTCCCATTGTTGTACAGGTTCTGAACCCCACATCAGGGTTCCCGGCCTAGGGAATCTGACCTTGAAGGCCAGCGGGATTTGATTACAGGACTTACACAGGACTAGGGGAAACAGGGACTCCAGTCTTGGACGGCACAAACAAAATCTTGCCTGCACCAGAAACCAGAGGAAAGGAGCAGTGACTCCACAGGATACTGACCAAAACCCCTGCTAGTGTTGGAGGGTCTCCTGTGGAGGTGTGGGTTGGCAGGGGCTCATCACTGGGACTGGAGCACTGGCAGTAGTAGTCATGAAAGGTCCCCCTTGGTGTAAGCCCTCCTGGGGGTCACCATTAACCCTACTACAGAGCCCTTCACAGATTACTGGCTTGTTGTGGCAAAGGGGCTTGTGTAACTCAATGAAGCTATGAGCCATGCCATGTAGGGCCACCCAAGACAGATGAGTCACAGTAGAGAGTCCTGACAAAACATGATCCACTGGAGGAGGGAATGGCAAATAATCCCAGTATACTTGCCATGAGAACCTCCTGAACTGTATAAAAAGACAAAAAGATACGACACTAAAGGATTAGTCCTCCAGGCCAGAAGGTGTCCACTATGCTACTAGGAAAGAGCAGAGGACATCTACTAATAGCCCCAGAAAGAATGAAGTGGCTTGGCCAAAGTGGAAATGATGCTCAGTTGTGGATTTGTCTGGTGATGAAAGTAAAATGTGATGCTGCAAAGAACAGTATTGCATAGGAACCTGGAATATTAGGTCCATGAATCAAGGTAAATTGGACATGGTCAAGCAGGAGATGGCTAGAGTAAACATAGACATCTTAGGAATCCATGAACTAAAATGGACGGGAATGAACGAAGTTAATTCAGAAGACCATTATATCTACTACTTTGGGCAAGAATCCCTTAGAAGAAATGGAGCAGTCTTCATAATCAACAAAACAATCTGAAATGCCGTCCTTGGGTGCAACCTCAAAAACCACAGAATGATCTGGGTTTGTTTCCAAGGCAAGCCATTCAACATCATAGTAATTCAAGTCTATGCCCCTACCACCATCACTGACTCAATGGACGTGGGTCTGGGTGAACTCCGGGAGTTGGTGATGGACAGGGAGGCCTGGCGTGCTGCAATTCATGGGGTCGTGAAGAGTCGGACACGACTGAGACTGAACTGAACTGAGCCAAGTACGACTTAAATTCCCTATGAATATGCAGTCGAGGTAATGAATAGATTTAAGGTCAGTTCCTTGAAGACCTAGAAGATCTCCTAGAACTAACACCAAAAAAATATGTTCTATTCATCACTGGGGATTGGAATGCAAAAATAGGAAGTCAAGATACCAGGAATAACAGGCAAGTTTGGTCTTGGAGCACAAAATGAAGCAGGGCAAAGGCTAACTGAATTCTGCCAAGAGAATGCACTGGTCATAGCAAACATCCTTTGAAACAATACAAGAGATGACTTTACAAATGGACATTACCAAAGGGTCAATACCGAAATCAAACTGATTACATTCTTTGTAGCCAAAGATAGAGAAGTTCTTTAGAGTCAGCAAAATCAAGACCTGGAGCTGACTGTGGCTCAGATCAGCTTCTCAAAGCAAAATTCAGGCTTAAACTATAAAGTGGGGAAAAGCACCAGGCTAGCCAGGTATGAGAAACGCTGGACTGGAAGAAACACAAGCTGGAATCAAGATTGCCAGGAGAAATATCAATAACCTCAGATATGCAGATGACACCACCCTTATGGCAGAAAGTGAAGAGGAACTAAAAAGCCTCTCGATGAAAGTGAAAGTGGAGAGTGAAAAAGTTGGCTTAAAGCATTCAGAAAACGAAGATCATGGCATCCGGTCCCATCACTTCATGGGAAATAGATGGGGAAACAGTGGAAACAGTGTCAGACTTTATTTTTCTGGGCTCCAAAATCACTGCGGATGGTGACTGCAGCCATGAAATTAAAAGACGCTTACTCCTTGGAAGGACAGTTATGACCAACCTAGACAGCATATTCAAAAGCAGAGATATTACTTTGCCAACAAAGGTCTGTCTAGTCAAGGCTATGGTTTTTCCTGTGGTCATGTATGGATGTGAGAGTTGGACTGTGAAGAAGGCTGAGCGCTGAAGAATTGACGCTTTTGAACTGTGGTGCTGGAGAAGACTCTTGAGAGTCCCTTGGACTGCAAGGAGATCCAACCAGTCCATTCTGAAGGAGATCAGCCCTGGGATTTCTTTGGAGGGAATGATGCTGAAGCTGAAACTCCAGTACTTTGGCCACCTCATGCGAAGAGTTGACTCATTGGAAAAGACTCTGATGCTGGGAGGGATTGGGGGCAAGAGGAGAAGGGGACGACAGAGGGTGAGATGGCTGGATGGCATCACTGACTCGATGGATGTGAGTCTGAGTGAACTCTGGGAGTTGGTGATGGACAGGGAGGCCTGGCGTGCTGTGATTCATGGGGTTGTGAAGAGTCGGACACGACTGAGACTGAACTGAACTGAGCCAGGTACGACTTGAATTCCCTATGAATATGCAATCGAGGTAATGAATAGATTTAAGGGATTAGATCCAGTAAACAGCATGCCTGAAGAACTATGGACAGAGGTCTGTAATACAGTTCAGAAGGCAGTGAACAAACCCACCCCAACAAGAAGGCAAAGTGGTTATCTGAAGAGGAAAAGCGAAAAGCAAGGGAGAAAGGGAAAGGTACATCCAGCTCAACGCAGAGTTCTAGAGAATAGCAAGGAGAAACAAGAAGGCCTTCTTCAATGAATGATGCAAAGAAATACAGGAAAACAACACAAGGGGAAAGACTAGAGCTTCAGGAAAACTGGAAATATCAAGGGAACAATTCATCCAAAGATGGGCACAAATAAAGGACAGAAACAAGAGCGACCTAGTAGAAGCCAAAGAGATTAAATGAAGCCAGAAGCATACATAAAGAACTGTACAAAAATTAACCAGATAATCATTATGGTATGGTTAATCACCCAGAGCCAGACATTCTGGAGTGTGAAGTCAAGTGGGCCTTAAAAAGCACTGCTGTCAATAAAGTTAGTAATGGATGTGATGGAATTCCAGTAGAGCTATTTAAAACCCCTAAAGATATGCTATCAAAGTGCTGCACTCAACATGTCCACAAATCTGGAAGACCTAGCAGTGACTATAGGACTGGAAAAGGTCAATCCTCATCCTAATCCCAAGAAGGACAGTACTAAAGAATGTTCAAACCACTGGACAATTGCACTCATTTCCCACACTACTAAAGTAAGGCAAAGTCAAATTGCTCATTCATGTCTGACTCTTCACAACCTCATGGACTGTATAGCCTGCCAGGCTCTTCTGTCCATAGGATTTTCAAGGCAAGAATACTGGAGTGGGTTGCCATTTAAGATCATGCTTAAAATTTTGCATGGTATGCTTCTGCATTACATGAACCAAGAACTTCCAGATATCCAAGCTGGGTTTAGAAAAGGCAGAGGAACCAGAGATCAAATTGCCAACATTTGCTGGATCACAGAGAAAACAAAGGAATTCCTAGAAAAACATCTACCTGTTCCATTAACTATGCTAAAGCCTTGCACTGTGTGGATCATAAAAAACTGGAAAAATCTTAAAGAGATGGGAATACTAGACCTCTTACCTGTCTCCTGAGAAACATGTATGCAAGTCAAGAAGCATCAGTTAGAACTCTGTATGGAACAACTGGCTAGTTCAGGATTGAGAAAGGAGTATGCCAAGGCTGTCTGTTGTCACCCTGTTTATTTAACTTATACACAGAGCACATCATGAAAGATGCCAGGCTGGATGAGTTACAACAGGAGAAACACCAACAACCTCATGTATGCAGATGATACCACTCTAACGGCAGAAAGCAAAGAGGAACTAAAGAACCTCTCGATGAGGGTGAAGGAGGAGAGTGAAAAAGCCAGCTTAAAAGTAAATACTAAAAAAACTAAGATCATGGCATTCGGCCGCATCACTTCATGGCAAATAGAAGGGGAAAAGATGGAAGAAGTAACAGACGTCCTCTTCTTGGGCTCTAAAATCACCGTGGATGGGGACCGTGGTCATGAAATCAGAAGACAAATGCCTCTTGGCATGAAAGGCATGACAAGCCTAGATAGTGTGTTGAAAAGCAAAGACATCACTTTGCTGACAAAGGTCCATATAGTTAAGGTTATGGTCTTTCCAATGATCACGTATGATTGTGAGAGTTGGACCATAGAGAAGGCAGAGTGCAGAAGAATTGATGCCTTTGAACTGTGGTGCTGGAGAAGACTCTTTAGAGTCCCTTGGACAGCAAGAAGATCAAACCAATCTGTCTTAAAGGAAATCAACCCTGAATATTCACTGGAAGGACTGATGCTGAAGCTACAATATTTTGGTCACCTGATGTGAACAGTCGACTCACTGGAAAAGACCCTGGATGCTGGGAAAGATTGAGGGCAGAAGAAGGTGTCAGAGAATCAGATGGCTGGATGGCACCACTGATGCAATGGACATGAACTTGGGCAAACTCTGGGAGATGGTGTGGGACACGGAGGCCTGGCCCGCTGCAGTTCATGGGGTGGCAAAGAGTCGGACAGAACTGGGCAACTGAACAGCAAAAACAGAGCCCTTAGACCCCAGGGCTGGGTATCCTCAGGCCAAACAACTAACAGGGAGGGAGCACAACCCCACCCATTAGCAAATAATTGGATTAAAGATTTACTGAGCAAGGCCCTGCCCACCAGAGCAAGACAGAAGAACCAGAGTTCACTGGGGCTAGAACAAAAACCACATTAAAGAAAGTTAATCAGGATGAAAAAGCAGAAAGTTATGTCCCAGAGGAAGGGACAAGACAAAAACCCCCCAAAAACAACTAAATGAAGTGGAGATAGGCAACCTTCCTGAAAAAGAATTCAAGACTCTCATTTAGATTTGATGGAGAAATCAAGCTTTCCAGACAAGTAAAGAGAATTCAGCACCACCAAACCAGCTTTACAATAAATGTTAAAGGAACTTTCTAGGCAGTAAACAGAAGAGAAGGAAAAGAGCTACAGAAAATAAACCCAAAACAATTAAGAAAATGGTAATAGGATCATACATATCAATAATTACCTTAAAGGTAAATGGATTAAATGTATTAAACAAAAGACATACACTGGCTGGGTAGATGAAAATATGTGCATGTATGCATTTTCCCTTATCACATCACTCTGCTTGACCCCCCCCCTCCAAACTGTATGTAATTATTTTATTGTTAGACTAATCATGTTCCCATTATGGCTTGCAATTGTAATTATCTTTTATTGTCTGGCTACTGACTGTGAAAACTGATCAAAATATTTTACTGTTGTGATTATGTAACTATTACTCACTTAATACCACTGTATCATGATTGGTCAACAGAAAATATAATAGAATTCTGCATCACCAAGACTACCATTTAATAGAAAAACCTGTAAAAAGATGTGGTACATATATATATACAGAATAGAATACTACTCATCCACAAAAAAAGAACAAGACAGGGCTTCCCTGGTCTGGGAACCACTGGACAAGTGGTTAAGAATCTGCCTTGCAATGCAAGGGACACTGGTTTGACCCCTGGTACAGAAGGGTCCCCTGTGCTGGGGAGCTGCTGAGCCCGTGCGGAACAATAATGAACCAGCACTCTGGAGCCTGCAAGCTACAACTACTGAAGCCTGAGCACCTGGACCCTGTGCTCTGTAACAAGAGAAGCCACCTCAATGAGAAGGC
The DNA here is from genome assembly GCF_000754665.1 of Bison bison bison. NCBI lineage: Eukaryota > Metazoa > Chordata > Mammalia > Artiodactyla > Bovidae > Bison > Bison bison. The sequence continues at coordinate 9,128,544 of NW_011495026.1, read as the reverse complement.
TGCACACTACAATGCAAAGTAGCCCCTGCTCAGCACAACTGAAGAAAGCCTGCATGCAGCAATGAAGACCCACCACAGTCAAAAAATTAAATAATCTTTGGGGGAAAAAAGAATGAAATAATGCTACTTGCAGCAACATGAATGGAACTAGAGATTATCACACTATGTGAAGTCAGAAAGATAAATACTACATGATATCATTTATATGTGGATTCTAAAATATGATACAAACTGATCTATGAAACTGAAATCATGGACATACAGAACAAACTGGTGGTTGCCATGGGGGAGGGGGTTGGGGGAGAGATGGAGGTTGGGCAGATGTACGCTTTTATACATAGAATGAATAAACAACTAGGTTCTACTTTACAGCACAAGGAACTATACTCAATATCCTTTGATAAACCTTAATGGAATAGACTATTAAAAAAGAAATGTGTATATATGTATAATTGAATCACTGCTACACAGCAGAAATTCACACATTGTAAATCAACCATATGTCAATAAAAATACTGATTGCAGTAAATAAAAAATATCTTTCTATATTTTTTAAGCATATCAAAGTTTCCACACTTTATTTTTCTCTAGATAGAAGTAAATATTTAGAAAGCAACTATAAAGAAGCAGCAACTTACTTTATTTCGATCTTGGACAACCAGTATTTTTCTAGTATTTTCATCAAATACAGCTCCTGTTGGGGGGAAAAGATAATCAAGAAATATGAATTTCATTCACCTCAGATTACTCCCACACTATTACCTGTGGTCATCTGAAGGCCTAGTTCAAATAACCACCTCATCCTTGAAGAGTTGTAAAATAACTTCAGTAAGAAACCAGTTGCTCAGTTATCTTGGGTCTTTAATGGCTGAAAGTAACAACGATGGTTCTAGCATATGCTATCTTACAGAATAATCATTTGCATCTCCTTCTCTAGATCATCTATTCCTGATGATAGTTAAAATATTCTTTCTATTCTTTTAAGCATTTAGTGTCCAATTTTAAGTGCTTAAAAATATCCATTGAATCAATGGATTGACTTTTCCATTTTGATACTTATTCCTTGAATCACTATGTATAAACATGATCCAAATCTCAAATATCTCAACTTTCAGTTCAAGACTTCTTCCTTAAAGCCACTTAAATTCCCTTATCACATTATGTACACAACTTTATAACTTACCAATATATTGCTACAGAATACTTTTTAATCAGCAGTTTATATTTTTTAAAGTTCTAGACCATTTCTTTGATTTATTCATTCAACATATACACTGCCCAGCACACTAGGCATTTTGCTAGATATCAGGCACTCAAAATTAAGTTTTTTTCTATCCTTGGGTAATGCTAGGTCAAAAACAAAATGACACTTTAATGATCTAGAGCTTCCCTGATAGCTCAGTTGGTAAAGAATCCACCTGCAATGCAGGAGACCCAGCTTCGATTCCTGGGTCAAAAGATCCGCTGGAATAGGGATAGACTATACCCTCCAGTATTCTTGGGCTTCCCTGTGGCTCAGCTGGTAAAGAATCTGCCTGCAATGTGGGAGACCTGGGTTTGATCCCTAGGTTGGGAAGATCTCCTGGAGAAGGGAAAGGCTACCCACTCCAGTATTCTGGCCTAGAGAATTCCACGGACTGCAGTCCACAGGGTCAGAGTCAGACACTACTGAGCAACTTTTACTTAAAGATTTGCATTAAGTTTCTTTAAATGCTATAATTTAAACATTATTTGTATTTACATAATGTGGGAAGATATTGTTAAAAATATACTTTCTATTCATTCATTCAATATTAATTGAGCTCCTATATATAACACATGTAGGTTCTATATTTATAGTATATGAATTGAGATCTTTTTTTTTGTGTCAGGCACGTTTCCAGTTGCTAAGGATACAGTCTCAAAGAATCAGACACAACCTAGCAACTGAACCACAAGGATACAGTGGTGAACAAAATGCCCTATCATTATGAGGCTCTTGTTTTGAGGCTGGTACGAAGTTACAAATGAAAAATAAATTATGTAGAACCTGTGTGCAAGCTAAGTTGATTCAGTAGTGTCTGACTCTTTGCGACCCTATGCACTATAGGCACCAGGCTCCTCTGCCCATGGGATTCTCCAGGCAAAAATACTGAAGTGGGTTGCCATTTGGTACTCTAGGGGATCTTTCCCACCCAGGGACAGAACCTCTGTTTCTTACTTCTCCTGCATTGGCAGGTGGATTATTTACCACTAGCGCCACCTGACGGTGCTTAGTCGCTTGGTTGTGTGCTACTCTGCAATCCCACGGACTGTAGCCCACAAGGCTCTTCTGTCCATGCAATTAATCCAGGGAAGAATACTGGAGTCAGTTGCCATTTCCTACTCCAGAGGATCTTCCTGATCGAGGGATTGAACCCACATCTCCTGTTTCTCCTGCCTGGCAGGCGAATTCTTTACCACTGCACCACCTGGGGAGCCCATATAGAACATGCTGCTGCTGCTGTTAAGTCGCTTCAGTTGTGTTCGATTCTGTGTGACCCCAGAGACGGCAGCCCACCAGGCTCCCCCGTCCCTGGGATTCTCCAGCAAGAACACTGGAGTGGGTTGCCATTTCCTTCTCCAATGCATGAAAGTGAAAAGTGAAAGTGAAGTCGCTCAGTCGTGTCTGACTCTTCAAGACCCCATGGACTGCAGCCTACCAGGCTCCTCCGTCCACGGGATTTGCCAGGCAAGAGTACTGGAGTGGGGTGCCATTGCCTTCTCCGATATAGAACATAAGGCGGTAATAAATATTACAGATGCAATACAGTAGGGAATAGATACACGTAACAAACGGAAGAACAATTTTCTCTGAAATTTAAACATCCCATTTTAGCACTTCAAAGTCAAGAAAGAAAACCACAAAGTGAGATAATTAACATTAATGTTGGCTTCTAGTAGAAAATATAAACTATAATTGGTTGAGTGAGCCTTAGGAAGCATTACTACAAACAAAGCTAGTATAAGTGATGGAATTCCAGATGAGCTATTTAAGATCCTAAGAGATGATGCTATTAAAGTGCTGCACTCAACATGCCAGCATATTTGGAAAACAGCAATGGCCACAGGACTGGAAAAGGTCAGTTTCACTCCAATCCCAAAGAAAAGCAATGCCAAAGAATGTTCAAACCAACATATAATGTCACTCATTTCACATGCTAGCAAGGTAGTGCTCAAAATCCTTCAGGCTAAGCTTCAACAGTATGTGAACTGAAAACTTCCGTATGTACAAGCTGGATTTAGAAAAGGTAGCAGAACCAGCGATCAAATTGCCAAAATCCACCGGATCATAGAAAAAGGGAATTACAAAAAAACATCTGCTTCACTAACTACACTAAAGCCTTTGACTGTGTGGATCACAACAAACTGTCGAAAATTCTTAAAGAGAAGGGAATACCAAACCACCATACCTGCCTCCTGAGAAATCTGTATGCAGGTCAAGAAACAACAGTTAGAACTGCACATGGAACAATGGACTGGTTCAAAATGGGGAAAGGAGCATGTCAAGGCTATATATTGTCACCCTGCTTATTTAACTTATATACAGTGTGCTAAGTGCTAAGTCGCTTCAGTTGTGTCCGACTCTGTGTGACCCGATAGACGGCAACGCATCAGGTTCCCCTGTCTCTGGGATTCTCCAGGCAAGAACACTGGAGTGGGCTGCCATTTCCTTCTCCAATGCATGAAAGTGAAAAGTGAAAGTGAAGTCACTCAGTCATATCTGACTCTCAGCAACCCCATGGTACATCATGTGAAATGCCAGGCTGGATGAAGCACTCAGTCCAATTCCAGGCTCAATCAAGCTTAAGATTAAGCTTGATTTATCTTAATCTTGATAATCTTAATAATCTTAATCTTGATAATCTAAGATTAAGGGTAAAATATCAACAACCTCAGATACGCAGATGATACCAGTTTAATGGCAGACAGTGAAGAGATAAAGAGCCTCTTGAGGAGCTTGCAAAAAGAGTGTGAAAAAGCTGGTTTAAAACTCAACATTCAAAAAACTACAATCATGGCATCCCATCCCATAACTTCATGGCAAACAGCTGGGGAGAACGTAGAAACAATGGCAGATTTTATTTTCTTGGGCTTCAAAATCACTGTTGATGGCAACTACAGCCATGAAATTAAAAGATGCTTGCTCCTTGGAAGAAAGCTATGACACAGAGTGTATTAAAAAGCAGAGAGATCACTTTGCTGACAAAAGTCTGTATAGTCAAAGCTACGGTTTTTCCAGTAGTCATGTACAGGTGTCAGCGTAGAACCACAAAGAAGGCTCAACACCAAAGAATTGATGCTTTTGAACTGTAGTGCTGGAAAAGACCCTCACAGTCCCTTGGACAGCAAGATCAAACCAGTCAATCCTAAAGGAAATCAACCCTGAATTCATTGGACAGACTGATCCTGAAGCTCCAGTATTCTGGCCAGCTGATACAAACAGCCAACTCATGGGAAAAGACCCTGGATGCTGGGAAAGATTGAGGGCAGGAGGAAAAGGGGGTGACAGAGGATGAGATGGCTGGATGACATCACTGACTCAATGGACGTGAGTTTGAGCAAACTCCGGGAGACAGTGAAGGACAGGGAAGCCTGGAGTGCTCTAGTCCATGGGGTCACAAAGAGTTGGAAATATCTTAGCAACTTAACAACAAAAACAAATAATTTAACTGGACTTTATGTGAGTTTAAGGCCAAAGAAATAACCAAGAAAATCTACTCTTAATTTTTAATAATTTGTCATTACACAAATTGAACTTTTCCTTCCTTCACTATAAATGAGCCAAAAATAGCACCGGTAAACACAATGTGAGCGACCCCTGCTGGTCACAACACAGAAGCTAAATAAACCCAAAGAAACAGTGAAAACAGGGAAAAAGTGGAAACAATGACAGACTTTATTTTTGGGGGCTCCAAAATCACTGCAGATAATGACTGCAGCCATGAAATTAAAAGACACTTGCTCTTTGGAAGAAAAGTAATGACCAACCCAGACAGCATATTAAAAAGCAGAGACATTACTTTGCCAACAACGGTTCATCTAGTCAAAGCTATGGTTTGTCCAGTAGTCATGTACAGATGTTAAGAGTTGGACTATAAAGAAACCTGAGCACCAAAGAATTGATGTTTTTGAACTATGGTGTTGGAGAAGACTCTTGAGAGTCCCTTTGACTGCAAGGAGATCCAACCAGTCCATCCTAAAGGAAATCAGTCCTGAATATTCATTCGAAGGACTGATGTTGAAGCTGAAACTCCAATACTTTGGCCACCTGATGCAAAGAGCTGCCTCATTTGAAAAGACCCTGACGCTGGGAAAGATTGAAGGTGGGAGGAAAAGGAGACGACAGAGGATGAGATGGTTGGATGGCATCACTAACTCAATGGACGTGAGTTCGAATAAACTCCAGGAGGTGGGGATAGATAGGGAGGCCTGGAATGCTGCAGTTCATGGGGTTGTAAAGAGTCAGATATAACTGTGTGACTGAACTGAAACCCAAAGAGATTAGGGATTCAATTATTGTATTAAGATGACTAGTCAGGTACTGTACTATTTTTCCAGAGAAGGCAACGGCACCCCACTCCAGTACTCCTGCCTGGAAAATCCCATGGATGGAGGAGCCTGGTAGGCTGCAGTCCATGGGGTCGCTAAGAGTCGGACATGACTGAGCGACTTCACTTTCACTTTTCACTTTCATGCAATGGGGAAGGAAATGGCAACCCACTCCAGTGTTCTTGCCTGGAGAATCCCGGGGATGGGGGAGCCTGGTGGGCTGCCGTCTATGGGGTCACACAGAGTCAGACACGACTGAAGTGACTTAGCAGCAGCAGCAGTACTATTTTTCATAATAATCCTGTGAGTGGTATAATTTTGAGTGCCCAACTTCACAAAGCCTTGAAACTGATGTCCTTTCTGGGTCACAAGCAGGTACTCTCACTGTCCAGTACCTTCACCACACAATTGCCTTTTCAGAGGGCTGACATTACCATTTGAAGATCTATCCAACCATTCATTCAAGAAATATTTACTGAGCACCTAGATTATACCAGACAATGTATTTTTGCATGCATGCTCAGTTGTATCCGCTTCTCTCCAACTCCATGGATTGTAGCCTGCCAGGCTTCTCTGTACATGGAATTCCCAGGCAAGAATACTGGATTGGGTTGCCATTCCCTTCTCCAGGGTATCTTCCCAGCCCAGAAATCAAACTCATGTCTTCTGTGTCTCCTGCATTGGCAGGCAAAATTCTTTACCATTGTGCCACCCGAGAAGCTTGACACTGTGTTTAGTCTGAGGATTAAGAGGTAAACAAGACAGATAAAATATTTGCCGTCCCAGACTTCACATTATTGTGGGGACAATTAAGGACATGGTAATTTCAAATTGTGATAAGTTCTACAAACAAAAACAGAGCTGGGAACTTCCCTGGTGGTCCAGTGGCTAAGACTCCATGCTCCCAATACAGAGGACCTGGGTTTGATCCCTGGTGGGGGAACTAGATCCCACCTGCCACAACTAAGACTTCACATGCTGCAACTAAGACCTGGCATGGCCAAATAAACAAATTAAAATAAATATTAAAAAACAAAAACAGAGCTGGATAAAGGATGATGGGATTGGTAGGTGGGAGGACTATTTTATGCAGGAAGGTCAGGAACTTTTCTGAGGAGATATTTCAGCTCTAAAGAGCTCAATAAACAAAGCTCTCTGGAAGAGCACTGCAGGAAGAGAAGCCAGTAGGTTTAACAGCTCTGAGGCAGATAGAAGCTGTTTGAAGACAGGAGGAAAGCCACAGCTTTCCAATGTAGAGGAGGAAAGATTTTTTTTCCCTTTACTCACTTCAGCTGTGTCTGAGACCTGAGCTGAACTGACATGACAGATTAATGGATAAGAAATATGTACATTTTATTTGGTGTTAATATTACCACGTGGCCTGGGTGGAGGTCTCCACAGAAATGAAAATCTCCTCAAAGTGTTTAGACCCAGGGGCTTATGTATATACCATTCTAGGAAAGAGGGATAAATTGTGCATAAATGACCAAAGAACGAGGGCTTTGTTCTAGGGGAGATAAACGGTGAAAAAAGTGCCGAGGAACTAACTATATGGGGAAACTAGCAAAACATAATGGTTGTTTTCATAAGGTTTGTACTGACAGTGAAGAATCTGTCTGCACTGCAGGAGACATCGATTCGATCCCTGGGTTGGAAAGATCCCCTAGAGAAGGAAATGGCAACCTACCCCAGTATTCTGGCCTGGGGGATTCCATGGACAGAGGAGCCTGGAGTGCTATAGTTCAAGGGGTCGCAAAGAGTCAGACATGACTTGAGTGATTAACACTTTACTTGTTATTTCATAAGGTTTGTACAGATTTATCTCAATGTCAACTCCCCATCTCTGGTGATAATATTCTCCTCTTTATGGTAGAAAAATTTATGCCCTGCTTTTAGGTAGAAAGGGTCAGGCAGAGAGCCCTTCCTGCTCTCTCTCAATTGTCTTCACTTTGGCATATTTGAGGGTGGTATGTTCTGAATTCCTTAACCAGCTACATCTTGTAGCTTTTAACAAAAAATGTCAACTATTTTCTCTTCATCTAAAAAACTGTATCTTTTTAGAAAAATGTCTTACAGTATCTTCCGACCTCTATGGCCACTTCAAATCCTGGTTATTCTTCAAAACTCTGGTCAAGTTCCAGATTTCTCATCCCCTAAACTCCTATGGCATATCTTAACCATAATATATAGTACTTAGTTATAAACAAGTTCTTCATAGGTGACTCTTTATGCATGTATTACCAATTCTCTAGTACTAACTGGAAACTCTAATTTGAAAGTCTGTATCAATGAACTGATAATTATCTGTATGTCTTTTTAAAGAAGTGTGAGACTGTCATCAAATTTTCAAGTGGTCTTTTGAAGCAGAGAAGAATGGAAAGCTGAATTGCCTCTATTTGCTACAGGATAGTGAGACTGTGGACAGAGAAAACACTAGAAATCCTTGAGCAACTCCTTAGAATACTTTGAAGATGAGGACTACCTTTTAAAACTCTTATTAATTATATGAAGGCAAATGATGCTCTTATTAATAAATTACTAACAATACATATTGCTGCCTTGTAATAAATCACAAGCATTTTTTCCTATTTTCATTTTTCTGAAAACCTGAGAGCTTTCTTAACCCTCGTTCTCAAAGGGTCATCCTAGAGAACCAGCATCAATACCAGCAGCTGCAGCAGCAGAGAATTTATTAGAATTGCAATTTTCGGGCCGCATCTCAGACCAAATGAATTAAAAACTCCTGAGGCTGGGGCCCAGCAATCTGCTTTAACAACCCCCTCCAGGTGATTTTGATGCACTCTATAGTCTTGCCTGGAAAATTCCATGGACAGAAGAGCCTGGCGGTCTACAGTTCCTGGAGTCAAAGAGAGTCAGATACGAGTGAGTAAGCATGTGCGCACACAATTTGAGAACTCCCGTCTTAGCTCAAAGCACTCAAGCTAACCACTGACTTAAAAGTCATGTTCCAATCACTGAAAAACTGGTTTGCTTCACCTTAAATTCAACTTTACAGTTTTATTATCACACAATTCATACTAACACGGTGTACCATAATGAAATGATATATTCCTGGATCCCATTAAGTGTTCCTATTTCAGTAGTGAAGTTCAAATGTCTGTGTAAAACATGTTCAAACATATCCTTTGGAAAACTAACCTTGCTTGTTCTCTGTGCTGCCCTCTGCTGATTCATAAGGCAAACTTCATCTCTTTAAAGCATTAGCTCCAGTTGGAAGATAATCATTTAATCAAATTATTCATTCCACATGAATAAAGTGCGGCTCAGATGGTAAAGAGCCTGCCTGCAATGTGGAAGACCTGGGTTCAATCCCTGGGTCCGGAAGATCCCCTGGAGAAGGGAATGGCAACCCACTCCAGTACTCTTCCCTGGAAAATCCCATGGACGGAGGAGCCTGGTGGGCTACAGGCCATGGGGTCGCAAAGAGTTGGACACGACTGAGCGACTTCACTTTCAGCTCTAAGAAGAAATCAGGTAATCCTCTAAACAATTGATTCTGATTATCTTCAGTTTGAAACTGACCTGCAACTCCCACTTGATGTGTAGCATATCCTGGTAATCTGCTGGGCCCATCTCCCAGCCACAGAGACAGCATAGATGAATCTGATTCCGCGTGATGAAAGCAGAAGCCCAGGGAAGCGGCAGGGGCAATAAATCGACTTTGGAGGATGGGAATGTGCAGCCACACCGCTACTCTACCTTCTGATCTCCATTTCTGTACTGCAGCTGAAATGCAAAAAACAGACATCTATAAATATTTTCCAGAGAGAAAACTGGAATAAATTAAAACTCAACTCTGGGTGTCACTTCCTCCAATAAGTCATATTCAAGTTCCACTTGGGGGATGGTGGTGGAGGGGGTAAGGGGGGATCCCAAAATGTCCTGTTAACATACATCAGCAGCATAATTTCCCCATTTCTTGAAAATGAAGTCAATATAGTGATGATCTTTATATATCATCTGACAATACCTGACATACAATTTGTGCTCAATAATTGCAGAATGCACAAACCGATTTAAATAAATTACTGTTTCAATGCTGTTCTTTTTAACAATGAGTTTCAGTCTTTATAAATGACTACCACGGGCTTTTATTTACTGTTTCAAATATATGTGGGGTTTTTTTTTTTTTTGGTTTATACATTTTGAGGTGGTTAAAAATTAGCTTTGCTTTTAAATAATGTATGGTAGTTCTAGAAAATTTTGAAAATAAAATGAAGAAATCAAAACTTCACATTAGCACACAGAGACATTTAAAATTTTGACCCTTTTTCCATAAATATAATTTTGGAACTGACACACCACATATAATTTACAACATGCTTTTTTTTTAATATAGACATTTTGTTACCATTAAAATTCTTTAATGAACATATATTTTTAATGACTGCATAATTTTCCTCATACATTTAGGTGTACCACAAATTACTTAACTAACCTAATTTTGGACATGTAGATTGTTTGTTTAGTTCAGTTCAGTCGCTCAGTCAGTGTCTGACTCTTGGCGACTCCATGAATCGGAGCACGCCAGGCCTCCCTGTCCATCACCAACTCCCGGAGTCCACCCAAACCCATGTCCATTGTGTTGGTGACGCCATCCAACCATCTCATCCTCTGTTGTCCCCTTCTCCTCCTGCCCTCAATCTTTCCCAGCATCAGGGTCTTTTCAAATGAGTCAGCTCTCTGCATCAGGTTGTCAAAGTATTGTTATAATCTTACTTTATTATTAATTATACCATGACAAACTTTAAAATATATTTTTGGTCTTTGACTTTAAATTCTCTTACTTTGTGACTTAAGATTGAGTTGGGGGAAAAAGATGCTAATTTATCTGGCCCTTACTAAAATCCAGACATTTTAGATACAGTATTTTATTAAGTTCTCACAACATGAAAGGCAAGTACAGTGACCGCTAAATTTACAGGTGAAGAATACTTAACAGTTTCAGAAAAACTTCCCAGATCACTTTCTGTATCCACCATCTCAATCTTTACAATAATCCTATAAAATGTGTGGAGACAGGGGAAAAGACTGGATCATTTAATGGTTAGATTCCATTCCTTCCTCTTCTACAGCCTCCGAGGTAAGCATCTCCCTGTTAAGGACCATTGTTTCTCTACTCTTTCAAAGTCAGTGTGACTAACACAGTGACAAACAACTTGGGGCCTTAATAGACTTCTTGATTTGGGGCTATGGGGTCCTGTCACATCCTTCTCACATTGAACTTTCTCTGGTATCTTCTTAAAAACTGACATAGTTACATAAAGTGAAATGCATAAATCCTAAGCGAACATTTGAGTTTTGACCTATGCATTCACTTGTGTAGTCCACATTCCAGTCAGGATTACAGATTTCTATCACCACAGGAAGTTCCCAAGTCCTCCTTTCCAATCACTCCAATCAAGGGAAAAAGCTGAAGCTCTGAAAGTTTAGGGGAAAAAAGTTCAGAAAAAAAGTTCTGAAAAAGCTGAAGCCACTTGTTTACTATTTTTTATCTTCACACTCTGACTTGGAGAATCTGTCCACTCCCACTGCTTCAGCTAACAACTATACAAGGATGCTTGCCCGGTCCTGATCTCACTGAACACTGAATTTTGCTGCTCTCCAGCTGCTCTCATTTTCTGAAGGCTGCTGCTTCAAACTTCTTCATACCTGTATTCAAAACTGACTCCTACAGCCATCCTCAAGTAGTTTTTATTTACCGGTATACTTCTGGCTCCAATGCTCAAAGTCTAAGAATCATTTTTAAAATCTTTTTTTTTCTCTTTTTTCGCTAATAAACTTTAATGATTTTTCCTCCTGTCCCTCATTCCTTAGCTCAAATATATTCTTCAAAGTGAGCTCACATACCACCTCTTTGACAATAAGCTTTCCCTAAATGGTTTCCAAATGTGAACTTAACTCCTCTAATAGATTTATTAGAACTTACTACACAATGCCTAATGACATCTTTTGTCATTTATTTTTCTAGTCCTAATATTCTATGGACAGAGGAGCCTGGCGGGCTACAGTCCATGGGGTTGCAAAGAGTTGGACACGACTGAGCACGCACACACAATATTTTGTGCATCTGCAGTCCTCCAGGTTAACATGATATTATGCTTGGGCTCAATTCACATTTATTAAATGACTGACTTGTGTAAAGTTACATAGCTAGTTGAGTAGCATAGCAAGGATCAGAATCAGCGTTATTTCCCCACTTACGCAGATATTCGTGAAGCTTAATAACACAATACGTCTTCACCTAAATTTAGTTGTCTATAACAGGAACAGTAAAAGAACAGACCTCACGTGCAAAGGTGCAAAACAACTATTGCTAATACATTTATATACAATCAGTTCTATTTGCTTGAAAAGAAAGAACAGATTTAGACATCCTATCAGGCTTTCTTCTCAGATTATTTATTTCAGTTTCTTTTTACAGGCAACATCATTCAGTTTTGTTTGACTCAATAACAAAAAAACCAGCAATGGTTCTTATAGTGCAGCAAGAACAAATTCTAGAGCCAGGAGAAGTTAATCTGTCTGTTAGTACCATCATCTTCGAAATGCGGATAATAGTAGTAAATATCAGGTTATAAGGACTAAATGAGTTAATAATTTTGAAGTCCTTAAAAACAGTATCCAGCACCTAGTGAGTATACTAGGATTTTATTTAAAAAGTATGTAAGACTTCAGAGTTTATAAATTAGTCTCATGTAATTTATCTTTGATGACCATACCTATCCAGTAAGGTAATTAGAGCTGGCATTATTCACATAAGCAACCTAAGGGGCAGATATTTTCAGTGGTGATTATCCTAACGCCTGGTTAAGCATGTGGCAGAATGTGGGACTTGAAACCTGGTCAAAGAGAAAGAAAGCCACTCAGTCGTGTCCGACTCTTTGCAACCCCATGGACTATACAGTCCATGGAATTCTCCAGGCCAGAATACTGGAGTGGGTAGCCATTCCCTTCTCCAGGGAATCTTCCTAACCCAGGTCTCCCAAGTTGCAGGTGGGTTCTTTACTAGCTGAGCCACCAGGGAAGACCGAAACCTGGATGTGACACCAAATCCAACCCACTTTCTGCTTTGCCTTCCTGATTGAGGTAGAGCTTTAATCACTAACAAGTAACAAGTGTGTACAATAAACACCTGTGTCTACCCACACATATTACACAGATTTGATTCTCCTACCGTTAACCCTGTTGGCAGTTAACAATTGTTCCCGAATAGGAGAGAAAATAAGGTGAAGGAGTAAATAGTTTCGAAATGAAGATAGTTAAAGATTAAAACAACTAGCTCAATTACATTTCCATAGATGCTCACTCGCCATATTGCTCCACAGGATAAAGATCTCAAGTTTCCTTTTTAATGAGAGAAGAGCAATTTTTCATGCCTTGCTCTCAATTTGATCGTAAGGACCCTTGGGCAGCTTGAAAAATCGGCTGCTCCACCAAATTATGGGCCCTCAAAGCGAAGGCTCCTCTATCCAAGTTATCTTTTCTATCAGTGGACTCAAGGTTCAAAAGTGGTGAGTTTTCCTACCGAAGACTGAAACCACTCCATCAATCTCCCCGGTTAATCACAAAAAGCAACCAGCTTTTTATGAAATAGACGCAAACTAGTTCACAGGCTCCACAGCTCCTGACCCAACCTGTGTACAATACGACCACTCAACCTCCCAGCCTATTCACTGGCCACCACCTGTACTAGGAAGCGACAGTTTTCTCCTAGGCAAAGTGCCCGGCAGAACCAAGGGTCGGTAAATGTCAGTAAATAATAATAATATTAACTAACGTTTACTAAGCGGTAAGTATGTGGCGGAAACTCTGCGAGGCACTTGATACGTGTTATCCATTTCATCCCTCAGCAATTCCACGAGTTCCTATTACCTGGTTTTACGGATGAGAAAATGGTGGTTTATACAACTTGGCTCGAGGGTACACACTAGAAAAAAGACCCGAAACAACGGCTGCAGATGCCAGAGTCTGAGCTCGTTACTGTTTCACCCAACCGCCTCAGAGACCTCCCCGCAAAGGGCACAAGAACGAAAGGCAGAAAACAGGTGCGGGTCACGCATGCCCTCTCCTTCCCTCGGGCGCGACTCGGGAGTGGGGACCGCTGTTACTTCACGAGAAAGACTCAGCAGCCCGGAGAGCCTCGGACCAGGGGCACTTGCCCTGCAAGGCCCTCTGGAAGGCGACCGGGTCCAGGCGGTCCAGAGCGTCCAGCCTCCCCAGGCGCACGGAGACGCCTCCGAATCTGTCCAGCTCTCCCCGCAGCTCCTCAGCTCCCAAAGGGGAGTCCCGAGCGCAACTCGAACCCCCCGCGGACCAGCGGGGCCCTGCACCGAGCACCACGCGGCGGGCCAGAGCCAGCACGACACGCCGGTAGCTCCCCCTCAGGAGTGGCGGCATTTTAGCGCCGACCCTCGTTCCTCACGCGGACGCTCCAAATCTCTCAACCCGCGTGACCTGGAAAAGAGGGGGCTACCGTAAGTTTTAGAAGAGTGCCGCCCAGGGTTACCTCTTCGCAGAGGAGACGGCGAAGTCCAGGCGACCGGTTCATCTCAAGAATCTGCCCAGATCCAGTAAAGCGGGAGAAACTTTCCCACCACTGCCCTCCCACCCAGATCCACCCCAGCACCTCCCACCCCCAGTTTAATTCAATAGAGATTTGTGCAGCATTAGGGAAGGCGGCGGAAATACGAAAAAAGTCCTGTTTTTAAGGAATTTACAATCTAAAAGAACGTTCCGTTCACCTAATCTGTTTTCCTTGGCCATTCAGGAACTCTTCAAAGACCGCGAATTCTGAAGAAGCTCGGTTCTCCTGCTCTTACTGCGCTGCACTCAGGGGATTACGGCTCGGGACGGAGCCTTGCTGGCTTCTGCCCCGGAAGTTTTTCTCTCAGAGAAGCGCGCACGTTGAGCCGGCTTTACCGCTGTTTCTTTCAGGCTGCCTACGGATCATGTCGTCCAAGAAGAACAGAAAACGGCTAAACCAAAGCGCCGAGAATGGTTCTTCTTCGGCATCCGCTGCTTCGTTTTCTAAAGGGGCCACAGCTTCTGCCGTGGCGCCCGGGACTCTGGTGGTGATCAACTTCTTAGAAAAGGGTAAAGAGTTCTGAGTGGGAGACCCGAGGCCGAGGGGGCGCCGTCTGAGAGGACCGAAAACCTAGCGATTCTGCCTTGAGGTGTAGAGGTTTTTAAAAATTGAGCGAGGCAGAAGTGTGAGAGCGCAAAGAAGTCTGTAAAATAACCGAAGTCGCCCCTGCACTGGAGAAGTTAGGTAGAAATAACTTATCAGTGCCTAAGTCAAGCTTTTTTGTAAATTGCCTTGAATTTCTAGTAAGTTGCACTTGAAGCAGCTTTGCGTTAAGGTTAACGGCATCTCTAACTGCAAAATCGTTCGTATCTAGCGAGGATAGTATACGAAAGCTCTGAAATCTATTTCTGTAACAGTGCGGATTCGTCCTTTCTAAGAGACGTTCATGTGCCTTTAAAACCGAAAGGTATCTTTTTTCTTATCACACAGGTTCTGGTATTTAACAAATAGGTGTTAATTGCGCGCGGTTGTTAGCAGTAGGTTGGGTATTTCAGGTATATATCTCATTTACTCTTCTCAGAGCTTTGGGAGATGAGTACTATATTATTACGGTCATTTTACAGAGAAAAATTAACGCGATTCGCTTCGCCCCCAGGTTACACAGGTACTAACTAAATGGCAGAGACTTTTTAGAGTCCACATGTATTTGACTCTAAAGCCATTGAGCTACATCCCAACAACCTTGACTTGGAAGAACGGATTTAGTTGGTATAGCTTTTAGCAGGCTTGACCTCGTGGCAAAAATTTATGTCTGTTGCAGACCCTAAAGACAGTCTTTCAGTTGACGTAGTGTTTTCAGTCTCTCTTGGGATCAGAGGACAACTTGCTCTGTCCTGCATATTCAGTCCTTTTTTCGACTGGATTTTTCCCATTGGCATTTAAACCTGCTGATACTTTCTTTCATCTTAAAAGCTCCACACCCTCCATTCCAAGACTTATTAAATGGAGCCATCTCTGCCACCTCAGCTCTTACTTATTCCTTGAGAGTGAAAGTGAAGTCGCTCAGTCGAGTCCGACTCTGGGCGACCCCAATGACTGTAGCCTACCAGGCTCCTCTGTGCATGGGATTTTCCAGGCAATAGTACTGGAGTGCATTGCCATTTCCTTCTCCAGGGAATCTTCCCGACCCAGGGATCGGACCTGGGTCTCCCACATTGTAGACAGACGCTTTACCATCTGAGCCACCAGGGTAGTCATATTTATTTATTCCTTAGGCCATTCCTATTTGACATCCATCCCAGTATTCCATGGAAACTGCCTGCTCCCTGATCTCTGATTATCCCCAGGTTGGAAATCCAGTGGATGGTTTTCATTGCTTATTTACCTCAGCAGCTTTTGGTATTGCCAGCCGTTTCTGTTTTCTTGAAATACTTTGGTTTTTTTGACTTAAATGTCATCAAACTCTCTTAGTTTTTCTCCCTCTTTTGGTTGGCACTTCATCAGTTTCCTTTTCAGGTTGCTTTCTTCCGCCTGATGTAGAAGTTCCTTTATTCTTAGCCCTAAACTCTCTTTCTCTCTATAAAACTTTTTTTTCTTTGGCAAGTTCATCCAGTGCCCAGAGTTTTCCATTTACACTCTTGTTATTTTTAGATTTATATTTGTAATTTGTTTCTGAGTCTTGATTCAGTGGTCTTGTAGACCAGTGCTTCTCACACTCTGTAGGGAAAGTTTAAAAATTCCCGACATGTCACAGATCAGCACTTTTGTAAAATACGATAAAAGTAAATTACTGGAAAAATAAGTTAAAAAAATAATTTTTATTAGATTCAACAGATGTAAAATTACTCTGTCAAATTACAATAAAAAGTACTTAGTGCATATCCTTATTTTCTGAGGTAAGTACCTCTCATGAACAAAGAGTTCGTGGACCACGATCTTTTTTTTAACTGAAATATAGTTGATTAACAATATTATATTAGTTTCAGATGTAAGTCATATCACTTTTAAATACATTGGGAAACGATCACCGTGATGAAGTCTAGAAACCATCTGTCACTATCCAAAGTTGTTATAGTATTATTGACAATATTCCTTATGCTGTGCGTTAATTCTCTGTAACTTATTTATTCAATACTTTATAACTGGAAATTTGTACTTCTTATTCCCCTTCTTTTGCTCAGCCACCCCCACCTTTCTCCCATTTCAGAAACATTTCTTTGTGAATTGGTTTCTGTTTATATTTTTGTTTTTTAGATTCCACATGTAAGTGAAATCATATGATACTGGTCTCTGACTTATTTTACTTGGCATAATATCCTTTAGATCCATCCATGTTGTTGCAAACGGCAAGATTTCATTCTTTTTTTAAATTGTTGAGTAATATTTCAATATGTATAAATGTTCTTTATGTATTTTGAATGTTAATTCCATATCAAGTTATCATTTGCAGATATCTTATTTCATTCAATAGGCAGTCTTTTTGTTTTGTTTGATGGTTTCCTTCATTGTGCAAAAGCTTTTTAGTTAGATATAATCTCATTTATTTTTGCTTTTGTTGCCTTTGCCTCAGGAGAAAGATCCAAAAAATATTGCTAAGACTAACTTCAAGGAATTTACTGCATTTGTTTTTTTCTAGGAGTTTTATAGTTTTGGGTCTTACATTTAAGTCTTTAATCCATCTTGAATTTATTTTTGTAAGAAAGTGATTCAGTTATTTCTTTTGCGTGTAGCTGTCCAGTTTTCCCAACACCAACGATTGAAGAGTTTGTCTTTTCCGCATTATATATTCTTGCCTCCTTTGTCATTGACTACTTATCTGTATATGTGTGGGTTCATTTCTGGGCTTTATATTCTGGTCCACTGACCTATGTGTCCATTTTTGTACCACTACCATACTGTTTTGATTACTATAATTTGAAATCAGAGAGTGTTCTACCTCCAGTTTTGTTCTTTCTCAAGATTGCATTGGCTATTCTAGTTCCATTCGAATTTACGATTATTAGTTCTACTTCTGTGAAAAATGCCACTGGTATTTTGATAGAGATTACATTGAATCTGTAGATTGCTTTGGGTAGTATAGACATTTTAACAGTATTAATTCTTCCCCAGTTCATGAGCACAGTGTATCTTTCCATTTATTTGTGTCTTCAATTTCTTTCATCAGAATCTTACAGTTTTCAGAGTAAGAAGTCTTTCACCTCCTTGGTTAAATTTATTCCTAGGTATTTTATTATATTTGATGCAGTGATAAATGGGATTCCTTTTTTTTTTTTTTTTTTAATTCATGATCCCCACTTTGATATAGCACTGTGCTATACCTCTTCTTTTGAATTTTTCAAAGATACTTCAGGACTGACCTTGTGAACTGGTACTTCTCCAACAAAATAAATGAGCTCTGTTCGGTCTTTTTCACTGTAAAATTCAGAAATCTCAGATTCACCCTTGACACCTCTCTCTTAAATCTCACATTATCCAGTCCACCATCAAGTCCAGTTTACTAGCTAAAATTTTTCCCATGTTACACTTCTGCATTCCTTTCCCACTGCTTCAACATTAATCTCAGACACCATCCTCTCTCACCTGAACTACTACACTGATTGCTCCTTTCTAATTCCTTTTCCACTCTGCAGACAGAATGATCTTTTAAATAAAATAAAATCTTAAAATAAAAATCCTGTCATGACTCTGCTTTTCTCTACTAACTGGCCTCCAGTTACTGTCCGATTGAAGACCAGGAACTTGATACAGCCCACTGCCCTAGGTGGTCTTGACCTTCCTTACGTGGCTTTCTGTTGTCTCCCACCACTCTGTCTACACTTTCCCCTCAGAGGCACAGTGCTGTCTTCTGTCAAGGATCTCTGTACATGCTATTCTCTTTAGTCAGAATTGTCTTTTATTTCTTCCCCTCTTCATTTAATTAATTTTACTCTTCCTTCAGATGGATGTAAACATTATTCCTGGAAAAAAAACATTCTTTGATTCTTCTAAGTTAGGTCTGATCCCACATTATAGGCTCTCTTAGCACTCTTAGTTGGTATTTCATTACATTAATCTTAGTTTATAATTATACAGTTATTTAGTGATTGTTAATAGTTCATATTCGGTTAAGTTATATGTTCCATGACAAAGACTGTGTCTGCTTTTGTCCACCTTGTATCTCCAGTGCCTAGTGTAGTATTTGCCTTAGAGTGGGCACGTGCTGTTTGCTGAATGAACAAATAAAGGGTAGATGGTTGTTTGAAATTACCTTTACTATCTCATTAGTTAATCTGCCCCATAAGGTGCTCAATAAATTAGTAGGGAAGTGGATGTGTGGATGTAGAGATAGAAAGAATTGGAGGAATGAGGACTGGTGAAGGGAATTGTGCAGTTAACAGTAGGTAAGCAGAGAATACGATGGAAATGTATTAGGAAATAAGGCCAGTGGATGGGAATTTGAATGCATTGGTGGTGGGGAGAAATGGAGGTATTTGAGAAGTGTGTGATGTATCAAATCTTGGTTCAGGGTAGGACGGAGGGAAGAGAGAAAGAAAACTTAAAATCTTGTCAGGGACTGAGTACCTCTGCAAGGTAATTATCAAGAGGGAAGGGTAATTCATTGAAGTTTCCTTCGTAACGAGAGAATTGGCAGAAACTGAACATTACAAGGTTATCAAACAGGATGCTTTGCTGTTACTGTTGTGTAAACTGTGTAAGAGACCTGGTGCTCATAGGAAAGTTGAATTTCTTTTCAGTCTCTCATTATAAAAAATGGTTATTTTATGATCACTCTTGTTAATCTTAGCCCTGGAAGATGCTTTGTTTTTCTATATTTGTTCATCTGATGACAGAGGGAAAATAAAAGTGTTGGGAAGTTACTTTGCAGTGGCAAAAAAATGATGTAAATCAAACCTCATGGTGTTGCTTTTGTTGACTTAGTTTCTTTTTAATTACAAAAGATCTGTCTTTCTGATTATGGAGGAACACGAATACTAGTCAGAGCTCTCTGATTATGATATATGTGACTATAATAAGTTTTATAATAAAGTTTGTGACAGGCATCGTAAGTGCTAGCATGGATTTTGTGCTGAAAAGAAAAACACTGTATACTTATCTCGGAGGAGGCAATGGCACCCCACTCCAGTACTCTTGCCTGGAAAATCCCATGGATGGAGGAGCCTGGTAGGCTGCAGTCCATGGGGTCACTAAGAGTCGGATAGGACTGAGTGACTTCACTTTCACTTTTCACTTTCATGCATTGGGGAAGGAAATGGCAACCCACTCCAGTGTTCTTGCCTGGAGAATCCCAGGGACGGGGGAGCCTGGTGGGCTGCCGTTTGTGGGGTCGCACAGAGTCGGACATGACTGAAGTGACTTAGCAGCAGTAGCAGTATACTTATCTACTGGATCCTTTCTTATCATGGATATTTATTATGCAGGCGAACTCTGTATTTGATGAACTTCTAGGCAGTGGAGTTTACAAAGATGAGTATGACCCAGTTCCTGCCCCCAAAGTAGTATATAGTTTAAAGGAAAGTCGAATCGTAAAATGAATGTTATGATGATAAGTGCTAGTATCAGACAATATAAGGTTCTGGGAGATGAGAGGAGGGGCAGCTAACTAGATGTGCAGCCTGAGGGAGTGGGTGGGCAGAGCTGGAGATGTTAGCACATCATTTTCAGAGATTTTGTAATTGGACTGAATTGCAGGCCCTTCTCTGGCCAAAAGTTGAAAGCACTAATGGTCATTTGAGCCAGTGTGTCTTCGCCTAAGGAACAAGACCTGTGTTATGGTTATCCATGTGTTCTTGGGAATAGAAAGGAAAATGTCTGATTGCTGTCCTGTGCATCAGAAGTGGAAACATAACTTTATCTTCTGGAGCCAGATTATGTGCCATTTCCCCAGTTCAAGCCTTTTAGTACTAGTAGCCAAGTCAACTTAGAATTTGTAATAGAAGTTCAGAACGCAAGTATGAAAAGCCCTATTGCAAGTATGTTCAGTTAGTAATGAAATTAGAGATTTTTTAAAAAATAATGAAAACTAATAGCTACCTGTAAAATATCCTTTTTTAGTTAGCATTCATATTGTCAGTGGAACCTCACCAAGGCTTGGTTTTAAGTCTGCTAAAATAAAGAGGGTTCGAAAAATAGTTTCTCCAGGGTATGGTAAGTGCATTCATGTAGTAATGTAGATTAAGGATTTTTATTTAGTCCAAAAGAAATCTTGCTTTAACTTCAGTTACAGAATACTGTGAAAATAATTTTCTTCTTCTTGGTAGATGACAAAGTTCCTAAAGCATTCCAGAATTCTCTTGTTCAACTTGGACTCAATACCATGAAGTCTGCAAATATTTGTATCGGTCGACCAGTGTTGCTTACCAGTTTGGATGGAAAGCAGGAGGTAAGAGTCCTTTTCATGTCCTTACTTTAGAATTATTTGAGATGTTTTTGATTTTCAACACAAGCACTGATAATTGAAAAGCTATATCTTACAAGACCCTCACATCTGTATAAACTTCTCCTTTCTATAATACCCTGGGAGTTGTAGCTCTTAAGTGTCATGATGTGGAGAAGCTTTTCCCCCAGAGGTAGTGATACACTAACAGCCCTATATTTTTCTGTGAGTTGTATTTCCTCACAGAAATGTTATTTTGGGTCATTTGTTTCATATGTAAATATTTGATTACCCTCTGTTTGTCCTTGCAGCCATTCATCATACCTGAGACTCTTAAGTCCAGGATCTTCCTTGAATCATTTTTGGCAGCTTGGCTTTCTTCCTCTGCCTCTGCCATGTCTTCTGCTGCTGCTTCATCAGTCAGTGTTCTCTCAACCAGTGGGGTCCTCTGGAAATATTTTGTAATCTCATATCTGCTGATGGCATGTCTCTCATTCCTTTTGTTGTCCTGGGCTTATACTGTAAAGAATCCTTTACTGTGTTTTGTGGAAGAGAAGATTATAAATGCATAAGCTCAGCCCACTAATCTGGAGCTAGAAACCTTCTCCCTAGAACATAAGTCTGATGAGATCCAGGTTCCCATGGAGCTCTTGTGCTGGTCCTCCCTGTTTCCTAGATGTAGTTTATGCTCCAGACTGAATTACCTTACAGTTAGCTTGCCTTCAGTATTTTTTCTTATCTTCTTCTTATCACCTGTTAACATCTTATCTCTTCCTAAAACCAACTCTCAGTTCTTCCACCATTTTCCCTGTGGGATTACCCCTAATCCACCAAAAAAAGGTGTAATATTTATCAGTTCAGTTCAGTCGTAGAGTCGTGTCTGACTCTCTGTGACCCAGTGAACTGCAGGATGCCAGGCTTCCCTGTCCTCACCAACTCCCAGAGCTTGCTGAAACTCAATAGTTTTTTGTAGTTTGTATCTCATAGTATCTCCTGTGGGGCAAAGACTGTGTTTTGCAGAGCCATGTACTTGACTGTGCTTAGTTTTCTTTCTTGTAAATTAATGATATTCTACAAATACGTATTTTCTTATTTTTCTGTTTCCTCTGTTCTGGGCAGGTCTATACAGCCTGGCCTGTGGCAGGATTTCCTGGAGGCAAGGTTGGCCTGAGTGAAGTGGCACAGAAGAATGTGGGTGTGAGGGTTGGTGATGCCATCCATGTCCAGCCTGTTTTGGGTGCTGTGCTGCAGGCTGAGGAACTGGACGTGGCTCTCAGGTTTGTCTCTTGTTGGTGGTGATTGTCTGGATTAGTGCTGCCCAGTAGAAATATGACGAGTCAAATGTGAACCACACGTGTAATTTTGCATTTTCTAGTAGCCACATTTAAAAAGTGAAGAGAAAGTAATTGTATATTTTTTTTAATCAATATATAAAATTTTATTTGAACTTATACTAAGTAAAAAAAATTATTAACAAGATTTTTCATTCTGCTTTTCAAACTGAGCCTTCAAAATCCACTGTGTTATGTTACCTTTGTAGCACATCTCAGTTTGGGCTAGCCGCGTTCTTGGCACTTGATAGCCAGAAGTGTTGAGTGGCTAGTGACCTACTGTATCAGACAGCACAGACTAGATGGGTGTTATGTCATTTATGGACTACAGGCTCTCTAATGTCCTGTGATTACAGTGTGCTCTGACATTTTAGGTAAGAGGAATTATTATTGGTGGATATTTAATGGTGATTTTCTCTCATGGTTTGTGGTGTAATCAGGGCTTCCTGTCTTACAATTGTAAAGACAGTAGTAGATTACTTTGAGTAGGCAAGAAACAAGTTTTAATTAAGACTGCTCAAGCAAAATATGTGATTGTGTATTTTAACCCACTGGTTATTCAAACCAATAAAATAGTTATATCTATCATATTTTTAAGTAGTCCCCTATGAAAGACTATCGATGTGGTTAAAGTATATCACCCACCGTCTTGAACGTTGTGTATCTATTAGGGTTTTTACTCAGTTTGCATATACAAGTCTTACCAAAATTTGTTTAAAAAAAATCTTTTAATACTTTAATAGCATGTTTATAAAATTTTGGAGAATTTTATATTATGTTCTGGAATCACAAAATATTTTTCAATCATTAGCTTGATTTTGAAATGTTTTCTTCACTTTTGCTACTTTTGTAGATCCCAAGCTTAAGCTTTGGCCTATTTTTCTTTTTAAAAACAGGAAAATATCTTCAGTGCATTTTATAACATTTGGTGAGCAACAAAGTAAAAGG
The DNA here is from genome assembly GCF_000754665.1 of Bison bison bison. NCBI lineage: Eukaryota > Metazoa > Chordata > Mammalia > Artiodactyla > Bovidae > Bison > Bison bison. Next base: position 9,105,272 of record NW_011495026.1, on the reverse strand, counting down.
CAGAAAGGAAACGAGAACACAACATATGTTGAGCACCAATCATGTGCTAGGACACAAGTGCATACACTTATCCCATTTTTCTTCCCTCATTTAATCCTCTAAATATCCTGCAAGGTATCCATGTTTATCCATTTTTACAGGTGAGAGAATGGGCTCAGTGAGAAGTAACTTGCTCATTATTTTATGGTAATTTTTTAATTAACTCAGGTTAAATGGGATTAATCTCTAGACTGTTCTAAAACAGTCCTTTGCTGCTGCTGCTAAGTCACTTCAGTCGTGTCCAACACTGTGCGACCCCATAGACAGCAGCCCACCAGGCCCCACTGTCCCTGGGATTCTCCAGGCAAGAACACTGGAGTGGGTTGCCATTTCCTCCTCCAGTGCATGAAAGTCAAAAGTGAAAGTGAAGTTGCTCAGTCGTGTCCGACTCTTCACGACCCAATGGACTGCAGCCTACCAGGCTCCTCCGTCCATGGGATTTTCCAGGCAAGAGTACTGGAGTGGGGTGCCATTGCCTTCTCCAAAACAGTCCTTTAGTCAGTTATCAGTTGACTGGATATTCAGTTACAAGTGTGACCTCTTGAGGGCGCAGCAGTCTTAGGTGATAACAGGTACCTATTATAGAGGGACTTTATATGTATTAAATGGAAGCTTTTTTTTTTTTTAAAGAATCTTGTGTTTTAAATGTGGCAGCAGAACTCAAACAAGAAACTTAATTTTAGTAAGAAAAATTAGTAATTTTTGTCTGCTGCTTAAATCCTTCAGGTGTTATCTGAAAAATTTTATTACTAGTGTTAGAGCTCCTTCTAGTGGAAATGATTTTATCTGCACATTCTTTTTTTTAAAAGCAAAACTGTTTATTTTTACATATTTTACATATTTGCAAATATTTTCTATTCAAAGTTTAATAAGTAAAAACAGTCTAAGTAGTTTCAGAGTTCTATAAACAAGTAAATTTAAGTATTTAAGGAAATACATACAGTTTCCTCTTTATACACACATTTGATTCATGAAATTTTCTCCTTGTTTTTCTTTTTTATTTGAATAAATAAAAAAATCAAATCATCATTTGCAGTAGTTATGTTACATGAAGTTGCCACAAATACTGAACCATTGCTTGGCGGGGGGTGAGTGTGTGTGTGTGTGTGTGTGTGTGTGTGTAACATGTTTAAATATATGAAAATGTATATGTTTGTTTAACATATATAAATATATGAAAATATATATCTTACATAGATTATAATTTATAACTTATAACTCCCTGAACAACCCATTCTTGTAGATTGTATTTTCTTTACTTTAGAAAAGATAAGTGGCTAAGAAGCATTAAGTGACTTGCCTGAGGTCACCCCATTAAGAGGTGCCAGAGTTAGGATTCAAACCCCCCTCTACCTGGTCCTGGAGCTGCAGCTTTTTGCTGTATATTGTACTGCTCCCTTCCCTCCCCAGCTTCTGTCCTCTGGTCACCTCTGAATGAGAGTTGAAATAGAGGCTTTTTTTTAACCTCAGCTGGGAAAGTGTTGGGTAACTCACATTTTTGCCTCTTCTGTTCTCTTTCACAAATGTCTGGGAAAGCCCCGCTAGTATTGCTTTTGGGGTTACAAACATATTTTAGCAACTTGCACATGGAATCCTCAAATAAGTTTGTATCAGTTTTCCCTGATAATGTGATTGAGATCATGGCTTAGATTTGAACCACATGGGCCTGCTAATATACCTTTTCCTGAGCTAAACCATTCTCCCTCTGTGATCTCTGTCAGAATTCAGCAGCCATAGGCTGCTTCTCCTGATACTGACTGCTTACACATGGAGGTGGAAAAATGCATGTTCTGAGAACTCTCCAAGGATGTGTTTCTTTACAAGTGTAATGATTTTTAGTCATACTTCTGTAATCAAACAAGCAGTCTTCCTGGAAAACACAGTAATTGGTCAGAAGAAGGTGTTTTCATTTTTTTAGGCATGCCCTTTCTCTTGAATAAACTTCCATTGTACCATTACCTTGCTTTTTTCTTACCTCTTCAGATAATATACTCTATAGGATTTAAATTTCCTTAAAGGTAATTTATAAATGATTCAAAGAGAATAAAGTAAGCTATTAAAAAAAGCCTTTATCCAAGCTGGGCAAGTTCAGAAAGGGAAATGATTGAGGCCAGTGGTTTTTTAAAAATGTTTTTGGCTATGATACACAATGAAAAACACATTTTTCATTTTAATTTATTGTACATATACTACATCCAGAGATGTAGTGCATAAATGTACACCACATTTGTACATGTATGTGTGTGCTCAGTCGCTTGTACATATATGCACCTGAGTATATGGGGGGGGTGTGTATAAGTGATACGTAAGATAGTAAAAAAAACATTGATTTAGGCTTCTAGGAAACTAAATTACAAATGATTTCGTGGCTGTAAGATGTATCTGATAAGTATAAATCATTCTAAAATTGTATAAATTTTTTCAAGGTTGTAAACTAATGATTTTCTTGATTAGGTCTGCGTTATCACTGTGTACATGGCATTTTATATTACATTTTAGTTTCTGGTGTACTTAATGCTGATTTTTATTTCTCCCACCCTTCACAGTGACAAAAATGCAGATATTAATGAAGAACAACTGGCTGGTTGTATTTTGAGAAAACTAGGTGAGATGTATTTTTAATAGTTTTCTAAATTTTGAAAAGCAAGGCAGCAGCAAATAAACTAATGTGTCTTCTAGGTCTTGTGTGCATAATACTTTTCTTTGAAATAGGGTAGAGAATATTCTTTCCAATGAATTAATGTCCCTTTGAGATAGGGATGTAGTCTCTCTCTCCTTCCCCCCACCCACCCCTCAGCATTAACTTCAGCTGCTGTGTAATTGACTGATAGTTGAGCTGTGGAGAGAACATATGACTTAACCTGTGAACAGTTGGTGGTAGAACTGAAACTTTTAACCCTTGAGCTCTGTTCTTTTCAGTGAGGAATGTTGGAGTGTTAGTTTAGGTGTGCCATCTTAGGTTGGTTCATTGCTGAACATGGAATGCCTGGCCATATGGGGATATAGTTGATAGAATCATACATGTATTGAGTGTAGAGGATCTCAGAGAATCATCTTTTCCTTCAGTCTCCAAATAGTGCTGTAATCTTAGGGGAGGAATTTTAGGTCCTCTGTTTTTCATCTTTGATTTAGTCTTTTCAGGCATAATTATGTTAATAGATTAAATTGCTATTCAAACTTTAAATGAATGGAAAATTGTGCTGACATATATATCTAATAAATTGTTTTCCAGATGGCAAGGTGGTTTTACCAGGCAACTTTCTGTATTGTACATTTTATGGACGACCGTGCAAGCTGCAGGTGTTGCGAGTGAAAGGGGCAGATGGCACAATGTTGAGAAGGGCTCAGAATGACTCTGACACTGCTGCCCAGGGAATGGCCTCTGAGCTGTCCAGCAGAGATCCCAGCACCCTGGATATATCCTTACAGCTAAGCCAGTTAGATCTGGAAGTGCCCCGACGGCCGGCATCAAGTAGCACTCCTTACAAACCAGATGACAGAATGATGAATAAAGCTGGTGGCATTTCGTCAGATGGTACACAGAGTCCTGGGACTGGCAGTGGACGTGGACTAGAGGAAGTCACAGGGCTCGCGTGTAGTTTTGAGTCTGCCAGGGAAGGAAGTGAGCAACCTGTCAATGAAGAGAGATTGCTAAAGTCACCCAGCGTGGGAGCACAGAGCAACACCGATACCTTTTATTTTATTTCTTCAAAAACAAGAGTCAGTTTTACAAAGAACCGTACAAATTCAAAAGACCAAGCCAATCAATTAAAAGTAACTTATGACATGATAGGTGGCTTAAATAGTCAGCTGAAAGAAATTAGAGAAATTATTGAATTACCTCTCAAACAGCCTGAGCTTTTCAAGAGTTATGGTATGATTTTTTTCAGTGTATTATATCCAGAAATGTTAAACTAGAAAGCAGTTGGCTCATTGCACTTACCTAATAACTGTTCACCTTCTCTTCCTGTTTTTTTTTCCTGATTGGGAGGTGTGGTAGGAGTTTCGAGTTGTTTCGGGAAATGCCTTTTAATTGAGCCTTTTTCTATGCTCCGGATCTAATGCCTAATGCTCTGATGTGGAGCTGATGTAATAATCATAGAAATAAAGTGCATGATAAATGTAAAACACTTGAATCATCCCTAAACCATCCCAGTCTTCCTCCCTACCACTGCACCCCTGGTCAGTGGAGAAATTATTTTCCACAAAACTAGTCCCTGGTTCCAAAAAAGATTGGGGACTGCTGCTTTAGGGTATAATGTGAGTCAGTCATAGTCTTGTCTGTTTTAACTGCATACTTCCACAGTTGTTTGTATTGGATCTGGAATAAGTACCATGCTAGATTAACTGTAATGACTAAAAAAATAAACCAAACATTAAATAGTTTGGGTTTCTTTGTTAGGCAGTGTAGCTGAATGCAGATCTCTTTGTATTGAAACAAGTGCAGGGAGTGACTTGACTTTTAGAAAACTCAGGGCTTCTGAAAGATAATTGCCCAGATCCTCTGCATATATGTGGTGCATACCATGTCTTACTCCACTTTTTTGCTTTTTCCTTTTTCATGAATCTTTATATGTATCAAATGAACCCTTGAATTGACATTTTGCTGGTAATGCTTATATTCTCTGAGATGACTAGTTGGATGAAAACTGGGATTGGTGGCTTCTTTTGGATGTCCTTGTTTGGGTTTTGTTTTCTGGTCATTGGACAATGCTGTGTGGATTGGGGCATGACGATCGTGTGGGTATCCAACCAGTTTTTTACTAACCAGCCTGGCCTGGCTGGGTCTACACAGAGAGAAAAAGTCGGAGATGAGTGTTTAGGCTAGTTGGTGTGTCGGGGGTGGGGTGGGGGGAAGTTCTGACTCTTACTTTAGTTTTGATGCACATAAATTTATTTTATAACTCATGTTTGAAGTCATGTGACAATGCTTACCATAAACCTATTAATGCTGAATCCAGTGTTCTCTACTTCTTCTAGGAATTCCTCCCCCTAGAGGAGTGTTACTCTATGGCCCTCCGGGTACTGGAAAGACAATGATTGCCAGGGCTGTTGCTAATGAAGTTGGTGCCTATGTTTCTGTAATTAATGGCCCTGAAATTATAAGCAAGTAGGTGCATAAATTAAGAGTAAACAATATTATTAGATATACTTCTTAAATGTAGTTTTTAAAAAATGGCTAATCTGTCTGGATGTTTCACACTGAAATGTTAAATTTGCTTTTAATGTGTATAAAATTTAAGTTTAGAAAATAATTTTTTAAAGTAGTTTTAAGTATCCTGAAAATATTTGAAGTCAGATGAACTTTTATAGGCAGAGCTTTAAAAATGATAAGAGTTGGCCCTTAAACGTAATTTATTTCTTACAGATTCTACGGGGAGACGGAAGCAAGATTACGTCAGATATTTGCTGAAGCCACTCTGCGGTATTCTTTATTTTTGGATATTTAGAATTTTTTGGATACAGTCAAGGCTATGTTAATGAAAGTAGAGATAGTAGCACTTTATATGAAACATGAAAAAATAGAACAAAAATATAGTTAGCACTGGAAGTAGATTATAAATTTAATGAGGTTCTAATCCAGTTCTATCTAATTTTATTTTAGAAACAATCTTTAGAAATATTGTTTTAGATAAATAAGTTACTAAATTACATAATATAGTACCAAAAGGTATAAACTTTCAGTTATAAATCATAGAGATGTAATCTATAGCATGGTGACTATAGTTATATAAAGAATATATATAAACTATCTAAAGGAAATTTAAACAAATAAAGAACAAATAATAAAGAGCATTTCTTACTTTCTATCCCTTGAACTTTAAACCACAAGGAATAGCTTCACTGGCCTCAGTTTCTGAATTGATCAAGAGATAGCAATTTAGGGGGCCTTAGCGGGCAAGCTCTATCTGAGCATTCACTCTCATCTCATGAGCTATACAAGTTCTCAGTATTCTGCTTTTTGTTGAGGGCAGATCTACTAGCATGTGATATTGGTGACTTAATAATTGAGGCGAGAATTAATCTAAGATTTTTCAGCTTCATATTCTGTTGCTTTTGTCTTTGATACTAATTAAATTCTAAATTTGATGCATTGTGTTTCAATCAAAAAAACAATGTCAATGTTTTAATTGAAATGCAGCATATCAAATTTGAAAGCTAGATGTGTACTAGAGAATTCATTTTGCTTGTTTACTTTTAGGCACCCATCAATTATTTTTATTGATGAACTGGATGCACTTTGCCCTAAAAGAGAAGGAGCTCAGAATGAAGTGGAAAAAAGAGTTGTAGCTTCACTCTTAACACTGATGGATGGTATTGGTTCAGTAAGTATAGCACCAGTATTGATTTCTTTAGTAGGGGATATTTTCTTAATAATATGTAGGAGCAAAAACTATCAAGTATGTCTGAGTTTTTTGGGATCTCTAGGGCTGCAGTCCATGGGGTCGCTAAGAGTCGGACACGACTGAGCGACTTCACTTTCACTTTCCCTTTCAT
>NW_011495026.1:9098354-9098635 GCF_000754665.1 Bison bison bison | reverse complement strand
ATAACCTGGCAGTGTTTTTCTAGCATATAAAATTATTTACATTGATAAATTTTTTTTTTTTTTTTTAATAAATGGTATTAACCTAAAAACCTGAAGTAAAAATCAGTAAGGAAAATTTAGCAGTTAAACTTAAGGGGAATTTACTAAGAAATTTCATGAGTAAATCTCATATAACTCTTGTAAAAATTAGTTTGGTGGGAGAGCTTTAAGTTTTGCAAGTGGGGGGCAGAAAGAGGCGGCGGCGGCGGCGGGAGAGGCGGGAGCCCGAGGCGGCGGCGCCC